>NC_061513.1:85050188-85160688 GCF_022539505.1 Lolium rigidum
TTCCTCCTTCTCGGTCCCGAGATGGAGCCTGTGCATGCACCTAACTGGGAGATGCCTCCCATTACTGATGAGATGCTCCAGAACTTTGATCCCTCCATGTACACTCTTGGTGGTCTTCCTCCTCGGTATGCTCAGGACCCTGATACTTCTGGATATGGCAACAATGATGATGAAGACGAGGTCCCGTACAATGAAGATGATGATGAAGAGGATGATGATGATGGTGAAGGCAGCTCTCCACCCGCGGGGACCAAGTTCTATTGATGGGAGCGCTAGAATCTCTCCTCTTTTCTTCGCCTTTTTGGTGTTCCGATGCCAAAGGGGGAGAAGAGAGTAGAGTCTAGGATTACGGGGTCCTTGGTTGCACAAGTCATGCTTGACATTTTATTTGCTTCTTATTTGGCTTGTGCTTATTTGCTTGCTTTTTCATTCCAAGAACCATTTGCTACTTGAAATAATTCGTGTATGGACATGTACCTATATGCTTAATCTCTATGTTAGGATAATTATGTGTGCTATGCTTATATATCTTGATATGTACATGTCCATACCATGCTTGTTTCCTAAAGATATTGGGGGAGCTTCTCATGTTCCACAAATGGTGCACTTTGCATTCAAACGCAAATTCTCTAAGTGCACACATTATGGGGGAGCTGTCTCAATATCTCATATGGAATCAAGGTTTAAAGCTTATCATAATATCTATATGTGACTCTAGCTCGGTTTGTCATCGTATACCAAAAAGGGGGAGATTGTAAGGGTATTTTACCCTTATCCATTATTTTGGTAACTATGACACCGTGATAGAGTATTTGGTCTAATACATGTCTACAAGATGATCCCCAGGTATTAGCCAAAGAGGTATAATGGTGTATCAATGGAACAAGAAGGCAATGGGAGACCCCCCACTTCGATGAAAAATCAACAAAGTATTTTCAGTGCTTGGCCGTCCCTGGCCTGGTCAGACCAGCCCTGGCACCGGCCAGCCCGGTGCCGACCGGCCCCAGGACCGGTGCCAGCCGGATGGAGTCCAGTAAGCCTGAAGAAGTGGTCCGATCGGGATCCGGTCACAGACCTGGTTTGGACCGGCCGGTCCGGTCCCAGGCCCGGTCCGACCGGGCGCAGGACCGGGCGCCCCGGCGCCCAACCGGCCTCCACGCCTGTGCCAACCGGGCGTAGTCCAGTACGTCTTAGAAGCCCGCCCGGTCGGGACCCGGTCCCAGATCCGGTTGAAACCGGCGGTCCGGTCCCTGGCCCGGTCTGACCGGCCCCAGCGCCGGCCTGTCCAGCGCCAGGCCCGGTTGACCGGGTTTCTCGAGGAATCTGCTGACGTGGCAAGTGAGCAACGGCCAGAATTCAAGTGACACTATAAATACTCCTTCTCCTACCTCTGAAGGGGTAGGCACTACCGTACAAGCTGTTCTTGAGCTCTCTCTCACATACTCCATTGTTAGAAACACCAAAAGCCTCAGATCTCCCTCCTCCTCTACCCAAACTCAAATCCCTCCGGGGAAACGATAGAGGAGGACCTGATCAACTGTTTTACCAAGCCAAATCTCATTCTCCTTGTATTCATCAAGAAGCTTGCTCTCTAGGGTTCCTTGGAAACCCTAGGTGGGCAAGAGTGGTCCGGAAGCATCCGGGCTGTGGATTTGCTCCTGACAAGATTGTGAAGATTTGGAGGCTACCTCAAAGTCTACCACAAGTGAGTGAGCTATTTTTTCGTGGGATAGGCTCCGGAGAATAGGGTGAGCCTTCGTGGCGCGGGGAATCCTTCGTGGGACCTCCACTCCTCCAAACGTGACGTACCTTCTTGCAAAGGAAGGGAACACGGGAATAAACCCTCGTCTCCGCGTGCTATCGGTTATCTCTAACCGAACTCTTTTCTTGTGATTTAACTCGCTCGTGAGAGCCTTCGTGCTCGAGTTAGTTGTATCCTCATATAGGTTGTTTCACCTAGTTTGCATTAGGCTCACCTTTATATTCCGCAAAGCCTAATATTTCAAAGAAAGAATTAAAATCTGTACAAACCTATTCACCCCCCCTCTAGGTTTACCATCTCTGATCTTTCAGAAGGGCTATCGGTGTTGCGATCCCATTGGTCGCCGGATGCACATTTCTCGAGATGTGACTTTTGGCGAGTCCCGTTCATTCTATCCGCATCCTTCCTCCTTGACTTTTTTTCGTGGAGGACATCTCTTTCCTCATGTTTCCTGATTCTCCTCCCTCTATACCTCGGGTTCTCACTTCTCCGAGTCTCCCCATTGTTGATCTAACACCGTATTCACCTACAAGTTCCTGTTCTCCCTCACTGCCATACTCTCCCCTTCCTCACCGATGTCTCCCTCTTCATCCTCCCCTACGGTGATTCCACCCAATTCCCCCTTTCTATTTCACTACTTTCGCCGTCCAAGTACTGATGCTCCTCCTCCTAACATACCTTTCACTTCTAGTGTGTCGTCTTCTACACCCAAGCCGCCTCATAATCTTCGTGCTCGGCCTTGTCCCCCACCTAGACGCTATTCTCCTACCCATAATGGTCTTTCAACTGTCCTTGAGCCGGCCTCTTATCGGGATGTTGTTGCTCATAACGAATGGTAGCTAGCGTTAGCAGAGGAGATTGTCCTGCTGGAGTGCACTGAAATCTAGGATGTCGTTACCCCTCCTCCCTCTGCTCGTCCCATCACGTGCAAGGGGGCATATATATAACATCAAGACTCGCTTCGATGGTTATCTTGAGCTCTACAAAGCTCGTATTTTGGCTCGCGACTTTTAACAGGAGCATGGCCATGACTATGATGCGACTTTTGCTCCGGTGGCTCATATGACCACTATTCACACTCTCCTTGTTGTTGCTTCTATTCGCCATTGGTATGTATCTCACCTCGATGTTTAGAATGCCTTTCATAATAGAAAGGTATGTGACGAGGTTTATATGCAGTACCTCCCGGGTACTCCATTCCCGTTGGCACGGTCTGCCGCCTCATGCGGTCCCTCTATGGCCTTAAGAAAGCCCCCTCGCCTGGTTTGACCGCCCCTGGTTTCTCACCTAGCGCACATGATCCAATGTTGTTTGTCCACACCTCTTCTCATGGTTGGACTCTGTTCTGTTCTATGTTGATGACACGATCATCACTGCTGATGACTTTGAGTACACTGCCTTTGTCAAGGCCCGTCTCCGTGAGAAGTTTCTCATGACTGATCTTGGTCCTCTTCGCTGCTTCCATGGGATTGAGGCTTCCTCTACCTCTGACGGCTTCTATAAGTACATCCAGAACCTCCTTGCTCGTGCCGCTCTTGGTGATGAGCACACTGTTGAGACACATATGAAGCTTAATGTCCACCTTCGTGCCTCTGATGGAGATCCACTTTCTAATCCGATGTGCTACTGTCATTTGTTTGAGGTCCTTGGCTATCTAGCTGTCACTCGTCCAAATATTACCTATCATGTCCACATTCTGAGCCAGTTCGTCTCAGCTCCCACCTCCGTTTACTATAGTCACCTCCTACGTGTCCTCCAATATCTGCGTAGCACGATCTCCCACCGTCTCTTCTTTGCTTGTTCCAGCTCCTTACGCTCCATGCCTACTCTGATGCTATGTGAGCTAGTGGTCCTTCAGATCGTAGATCACTTTCTTCTTACTATGTGTTTCTTGGTGGCTCACTCATTGCTCGGAATATGAAGAAACAAACAACGTTTTCCTGTTCGAGTCTAGAGGACGAGTTACGATCCATGTCTCTCTTGACGACAGAGGTGACTTGGTTACACTGGTTGTTGGAGTATTTTGGTGTTTTTGCTGCTGCACCGACTCCTCTCTTTCTAAACAGTACTGATACAATCAGCATTACATGAGACCCGATGAAGCATAATCTAGGCAAGCACATCGGTGTTTATGCCTCCTTTGCCCGCACCGTTGTGCAGGATCATGTTCTCGTTCTTCAATATGCATCTTCCAAGTTGTTGGCATACTTCTTCATGAAGGCTCACACTAGAGCGCATCATGGGTTTTTTCTCTCAAAAATCAATCTTTTTATCCAGCATGAGTTTTTTTTTTTGGGGGGGGGGGTAGATGTGTATAGACCATTTTCCTGTATATCCCAAATATATAAGGAGTTACATGCATAATACCATATATGTATATGTATTGGCCTTTGGCCCCGTTGAATGATAGTAGCTCATTCCAAACAACTACCTCATTTTGAAGATTTCATGATTCGATCACATGGCAATTGTGACACGTCTGGCCGCTAAATAAGAGTTAACTTATAACATTTGTGCCAAGCCTACCAGCAATTCATTGCATTGAAAACATTTGTGATCAAGCTAGGAATACACTCCAAGAAGGATGTATTGACTCATGGTTACACATTTGGGGCAGTCAAAAAACCTTCTTCCTGGAGTATGATATGTACTCAGCCCTGTACCACCAATCTACTCCTGGATTTGGAAAAAGCTCATGCCAAACTAAACATAAATTCTTGTTCTGGCTATTAATTCAAGACATGCTGAACAAAAGGAATCTCTCTAAAAGAAAAAGTTTCCAACTTCAGAGTCACAACCGTGCAACCATAAATTGCGTAACAAAAGGAACGTTGATTCATCTATTCTGGACTGTTCATGTGCAACCCAATGTTAGGATCATATCTCACTAAACGGAACAACAGGTTTATCAGTTTTTGAAGCCTTTGAAGACATAAAAGGCAGCTTGAATGTTCCATTTTACATGGAAATAATCATTCTAACTTCTTGGAGTATTTGGGTAGTTAGGAATAATAAAATTTTCTCATGTCAAAATGCAACATTCCAAAATTGAAAGAGAATTTATTTGGAGGAGATTGTTGTAGTTTCCTTCAAAATGAAGAAAAATTATTAAAAGCAATTTTAAGAATGGCTGCAATTAGAGTAGATAGATAGAAAGTTCTTCCCAACTCTTGCTTTTTGAATCCTTTTTGAGTCTTTGAAAACATTGCACTATACTCTATAAATAAATAAAAATTGCAAAAGGTTTAAATTACAATGGGTATGGGATCTGTAGAACTTAGTTCCGATCTATATGGCTGGATTAAAGCGCATTGCTATCCTCCTATGTAGCTATTTTCCTCCAGAAAAGTGCTTTCGGAACATGAGCACCCAGTGCTCCCAGTTTTTAAAATTTCTGAGAGTTAAGTAAATTTGAAATTAAATACGCACATACATATACCCATTGCTAAATATGTTTTATTTTGAGTTGTACATACAACCACAATTTTTTCTATAACTTAAAATACAACGCAATTTCCAATTTCATGGGAGTATTCAAGACATGTGTATATATTAACGGAATATTTATAATTTTTTTAAAACACATGAATACATTTTTTAAGTATTTTAAAAATCAGAAGCACTCGTGCTTAGGTGCACCAAATCTTCTATCTTTTTCTATACAATATATAGGATCCATAGTCTATTTCATGCAATCGTGCATGGTCATTATGATGTCATAGCTAGTTCATATGTTGATCTCTTTCGATTACTTTTGTATAGTTCATATTTTTCTATGTTTTAGATTATACGCATTACTGTTTAATGCATATGCATTTGAAGAAAACTCGTCCTGCTTAGTTCTTCTGCATTTATAGAAAATTTGTCCTCTTTAAACTATATACATTTTTAGTTTAGTTATGTTTATTTCGTATGCATTTGTAAAAAAATTATGTTTAGTTACTACGAATTTTATTTAAATTGTTTAGAGCATGGTAGAAGACATGGTAGCTGGCGAGGATGCGGTGAGCCAAAAGACAGATGAGCGCGACATAAGGGCAGATGATTTCCACCGTTGATGCACTGAAGTCAGTGTCACCTTTTTTTTTTGTTCATGTATAGTTTCACATCGGAAATAGGTGTTGCCGATTTATCTGTTGGTTCCCTAAGGTGACATTTGCATTTTGCCATCTTTGCCCATGTTGGCATGGATAATTGTTTATGAACTATTTCCATTGATGCACGCATCATTTCATTAGAAGTATCAAAAAAAATCCAGAATTTAGGGTCGATACAAAAGTTAACCATCAAAAAAGAAAACATGATCTTAGATCTCTAAACATCTTGTAATCTATTAATACCCTAGTAGAAGATATCCTGAGCAACCAACAGCCAGTTGCATCCAGTAACCGTACATTACCGCTGATACTCGGGGATAGGACCGTCACAGCTGAATCCAATGCACAACCATATGTTTAACCTGCAAAAAAATTGTAGAATCTATTCTGTTAAATAGAATATTATTTCAACTGTTCCATATCCACCAAACTAAAGTTCAGACACTAATGCGAATTTTCGCCATAGTTTTTGTGTCAATACCATTCAACCAATTCCCAAACAGATTGGTAATATTTGTTGGTGGTGGTATATCAAAAGTAACATAAACAACACGTCAGACTAATTTAACAAAAATACAAGAGATAAAAAGATGATTCACCGTCTCCTCCGAGTCACAGAAACAACATTTTGTACTCCCGTTCTAATTCCTTTTAGCTAGATTATCCCTAGCACACCACATGAGTGACATGAACGGGGTGACAGACTCCAAATCAGTGACCAACGAGTCAATTCAGCCATGCATCAATCCGTATTAGTGGAAGTGTCGTCGTGGCACCAAATGTAAAGGAAAATCTTTGTCGGCTTGGATGGCCATCGACCTTCAAATCGAGGCCAAGCTCCTCGGCTTCACACTGTTTGTTGGAGATATGCCCAAGAGGCAATAATAAAATGATTATTATAATATATCTTTGTGTTTATGATAATGTTTACATACCATGCTATAATTGTATTAACCGAAACATTGATACATGTGTGTTATGTGAACAACAAGGAGTCCCTAGTAAGCCTCTTGTATAACTAGCTTGTTGATTAATAGATGATCATAGTTTCATGATCATGAACATTGGATGTTATTAATAACAAGGTTATGTCATTATGTGAATGATGTAATGGAAACACCCAATTAAGTGTAGCATAAGATCACGTCATTAAGTTATTTGCTATAAGCTTTCTGATGTAGCCCCGGTCACCGACGTCGCTACACCAAGACCAACAAGTCCCCCAGGTGGACCGATGACACGAGCCCGATTGAAAGCTCTACATGATGAGGTGAACTCGCTCCTCACCACCCTTGATCTTGGTACCCATTTGGATGGAATGCTACCTCATGCCGATGTGCTATGTGTCATTAGGTACAAGGCGCATCAAGACCACGGAGAGGAGGACAAGCCAAGGTCAAGGGAAGGAGAGAAGCCGCTGAACATGGAGATGATCATGAAGCCGAAGCCGACGTTGCTCGAAGCGCTCCAAGGAAGAGACGGACGCTGGCCGGTCCAGGACCCGGTCCGACCGGACCCACAACCGGACGCCCCGGTCACAGGCCCGGTCAACCGGGCGCAAACCGGCGCAGCTCCCTCGTACCGGACGAAGACCGGAAACTTCGCAGATTCCCGGTTTGCGCCCGGTCAACCGGACCCACGACCGGACAGCCCGGTCACAGGCCCGGTCAGACCGAACCCAAACCGGATCTGACGGGAATGACCCACCAAACTGCCTTAACTTATCCATTCGCGTACCTGTTCGCCCTTGCTGGCCATGTGTGCCTATATAAGTAGCCTGGACCCCTTCCTTACCCCTTAGACAAGATTTTAGGCTTAGACATGGATTTGAGCTTTGTCTCCCTAGGGTTTCATCCCCTTTGTATCAAGGCTACCCTTGTTGGATGATTGGATTTGGTGTGTGAGATTCTAGTGCTACCACTCTCTCTCCCACTCCTAGATTCATCTCCTTCACCGATCTCTCACCTCGGAATTCTACCGCGCGTCTCTTCCGGGTTGATTCTATTGGCGTGGTCCATCGAGCCACGGGGGTAAGTATCGATTGTATCGGGTTGGTGTGCGTGAGTGAGTTCCTCGTGTTCTTCGTGTTCTTCGCGCTCTCCCTCCCTTTCCCCTTTGGATTTCGGGTCAACCGCAAGATCGGGCCACACACGGGGTCTTAGACCTCATCATATGGTATCAGCAGCCTTTGGTTTACGCGGATTTTACCCCCCACCCATCCAATTTCGTCTCTAAAAAATTTCCCCAAAAAAATCCCCAAAAATAGCCCTAATTTGCCTCTTGACCGATCTGTGATTTGGTTGCGTTTTGAGTGGTTTTGGTCCATGGATTTGGTGTTGGAGTGCTTGATCTACTATCTCCCCAACTTTTAGCCCCCAATTACATCGTTTCCCTTCGTTTTGGTCGATTTGGCTTGATTTCGCTCAAGAACAGGAGAGAGAAAAACTGTGCCCCGCGAAATCCGGTCGACCGGGCGCCAACCGGGCCAGTGACCGGACAGCCTGGCACCAGGGCCGGTCAACCGGGCGCCAGACCGGGCGCCAACCGGGCGCCAACCGGGCCAGAACCCGGTCAACCGGGCTGTAGACCGGGCAGGCCGGTCCAGGGCCTGGTCAACCGGGCGCCAACCGGGCGCCACCTCCACCACCACCCCCGCCAACCACCGCCACCCTCTCTGCCGCCGGCAAGCACCGCCACCCTCCCCAAACCACCGGGAAACATCACCGCGGCCCCATAACCTCCGCCGCAACCGCAAGGGCATCGACACCACCCACCACCGGCTTACCACCGCCACCGCCGCCAAGCTACTTTGACCCTTTTCTTCCGCTAACTTGTGTTGGCTTGTTCCGGTTTGAGTGCCTTGTTTGTGAAACTAACCCGCAGCTCCGAAGCAAGCGACGACATCCGAGGCACCCCGAACTTGCAACCGTACTCTTGACACCATCGCCATCGTCGCAAGTTGTGTGTTCCGACACCGCCTAACATCTAGGTATAACTTGCATTCCCTTGTAACCCCTCTTCTTTTGCGATCTATCCTATCGAGCATTGCTTATCAAGTGTTGCGAGACATTGCACGTGGCCCCGATTGTGAGGTGTGTGTGTAGTGTGGAGTCAAGCTTATAAGCAAGTACTCGTGTGGCAAAATAGCAAAAGCGAGCTAACGCTAACATAGAGCGAGAAAAGAAAGAAAAGCACAAAAAGAGTGCAAGTGCCATCATACATACCAAAGTGTACAAAGTGCCACCATAGATACAAAAGAGTGCAAGTGCCACCAAATACAAAAGAGAAAAAGCTTTTAAGCAAAAGAGAGAAAACGAGAAGAGAGGCCGCGTGTGAATCTTGTTGTCTCTTCGTTTGCAACCAAAGCTTTGATCTCTTCTTGTGTTAGTGTGACACCGAGCACCCTTGCTTAAGGGCTTCTTACACTTTCCGCTCATTCCTTGGTCGCACTAACCCCGTTCATCTCGTGTGTGCGTTCCATATCTTTTCCGTGTTTATAGTGATCATCGCTTTGACATTTGAATCTTGGATTTCACCCACTCTTGACAATACACTTGATTTCGGATTTCGTCTTTTGGCTTTCCACCATACTCACCTAACACCATATTTGCTAGCTTTTGCGTGTGTCTTTGTGTGAGTGCCCGATACAATTGTTCTAACTCTCGGTTTGTTGGATCACCCCAATCTTGTCATACCACGGTAAGATTGCGAGGTAGTGTTCTTCCACTAACATACACCATATAGATACCATCGTGCTAACATGGATAGCGAAGATGAAGATACGGAGGAGTACACGGAGCACTTTGAGGAGGATACCTCTTCAAGCACCGCGGATGTGGAGGAACATGTGGAGCTCTACACCGACTATGGCTCCGCGAGCATTGCCAACATGACCGACATCGAGGAGCTCTACACCGACTATGGCTCCGCGAGCATCGCCAACATGGACGACATGGTGGAGCACCACCTTGAGGACGACATCGACGAGCTCTACATCGACAATGGCTCATCAAGCATGGACGTCATGGTGGAGCAACGCCACGACTATGACATCGACACCATGGCGGAGCCTCACCTCGACTCCACCTTGAACAATGCCGAGGCACCCACATACCCATACTTGGCCAATGGAGCTACATATGAAGATCGAGGACCTCCACGATGGCACCATCTCATGGATCATCAAGAGCGTCCCCAACATGATCGTCTTCGACATTGGTCTCCGAGCTCCCCAAGGCGCCATCACGAGAGTGCTTATGCACAAGATCATCGACATCAAGGACATCATATGGAGCATCAAGAGCGCCCCCAACATGATCGCCATCGACACGCTTCTCCAAGCTCCACAAGGCACAACAAGCAACATGCCAAGTCGCATGAGCCATCATCTAGGCATGGCAAGGACCGTCATCGACTCACACCATCTCATGATCATCGTCGACCACCACCACCTCATGGTCTACATCGACATCCGTCCACACATGCTCGTCGATGACACCACTCAAGACATGGTGATGAGGCAAGAAGACGACAGCCTCGACATGAAGACCTTCCTCATACGGCGACTCCTAACTCTTGTGCCACCACCACAATGGCCCCTACTTCGCCATACGCCTATGGACTCCGATGCTACAAGTGCAAGCAACAAGGCCACCCTCCACGGGAATGTCCCAATCTCCTATGTGAGGTGTGCAAGGCAAAGGGTCACATGGCATGGCAATGCACAACGCCAAGCGCCAAGAAGCTCTACTTCGACGAGCTCAATGCACAAGTCTCCAAGATGCCACCACTTGAGGACGACTTAGGAGGCGAGGGAGTTGAGCATGGTGAGCATGGGATTCTCCCTTCACCTACGGAGGCGCATGGAGTTGAGCATGGTGAGCATGGGATTCTCCCTTCACCTACGGAGGCGCATGGAGTTGAGATGGTTGAGCATGGGATTTTCCCTTCAACCAAGGAGGCGCATGGAGATGAGAAAGTCGAGCCTACTCCTATATGCTTGATTGATGAGTTGGTACCAATCCCATGTGAGCATGAGAGCCACTTAGCCCACTTGAGTGAGAGTGATAGTGAGTTGAGTGACTTCCACCCCACATGTGAGTTTGAGTGCTTCCATTTGGAGGACATGAGTGATACACAAAGTGAGTTGAGAGAGATAGATGATAGGTCCATGGAGGACATCCCATTTGCTAACACATTAACCTCTCCCTCGTTTGTGTCTTCTTATGTTGCACTAGGTTCCACGGAGGACGAGTTCCCACTCATGGAGAAGATGTACATGGTGCATGAAGACGATGATATCTCACCATGCTTGCTCCAAGATGGACATGTCGACCACATGGATCCTCCTACTTCCACAACACCTACTTCACATGAGTCGGCCTACAAAGGTAACAACATAGGTGTTGATGATGCCATGATCCCACTAGTGGACATGATGACTTATGAGCGCATGCATGATCTTAATGATACATTTGCTACGTCACATGCTACTTTCATTTTCCCATGCGATACTTTGCTTGATAACATTGTTGATCATGTGGAAGTGAATTTTTGTGATACCATGACCATGCCATGCTATGAGAGCTTCAATTTTTCCACCATTGCTTGCAATATGTCGACCACTTGCTCTTTACCATGTATTGCTTGCAATGATAATGACAAGGATGACATTAGCTTCCGCATGCTTTGCCCCAAATGTTTACACTCTTCCATGATCCTTGCATCCAAGATTGCGAACAATTGCTCTTTCTTATGCTTGGTATGCAAGAATGCTTATTTCATTGTCCACGAGATGGCCCCCATAGCCTTCTCACTTTTTGATGATCATGAGTTACCACATGCCATGAATGCACCTACTTGCCATTTGCACCATCGCCATGCATTCCATACTATGTTGATTGACACTAATGGTGATGTGCACAAGTCATGGAATATCATGATGGATGATGTGTTCCTCTACCATGCACACACGCTTTTTGTTCTCTCTATTGTGTGTATAGGTACCCGCACGACACCTTCCACCGCCACGGAGCATGAGCTCACGAAACGCGCAATTGAGAGCTACCCCAACAAGGACCTAACCCGCGGGAATCACACCAAAGAGTATGTTCCCACAAGCCTTCACCCTCATGTGTTTCCGACTTGCCTTGTCGAGTTTCCGGTTTGGTCCAACTCCTCGTCACCTCTTTTGCCCCTTATGCAACGTGTCTTGACACATCTTGTTGGCACAATGATTGTTGTATGTCTTGATGTTATCATCATACATTCCGAGAATCTCAAGGACCATGTCATACATGTGAGAGACACCTTATGCATCTTGTGCCACATGTCACACAAAAAGTTGCTCTTCTTTGGATTTCTCATTTCATCTTTGGCAATTGCAATGGATTCTTTCACACTTGGGGACACTAATACTCGGCTCAAGCCAATCATACTCTCCCAAATTCGAAGTCTCCATCGCTTTGCCATTGCACATAACAATTTTGCCCCAAATTTTGCCGCTGACACTTGCCTTTTGTTTGTTCCACTTGTTTGGGACAATGCTACACCACACATTTTTGACACTTTACAAACCAAACTTTTACATGCACAAACTTTTGCCCCACCAAATTTTGGATACATCGACACTCTTTTGGTTACCATTTTTGCCAAATGCCTCTTGGAGAAACGACTTGATGCTTCGTATTTGATTGAGAGCCTCTTGTTCGCCGATCACAAAATTGGCATCCACAAGCTTTCCATTTGCAAGTTGTTTTTCCCCAAGCTCTTCTTCGACCACGACTTTATCCATCTCCCACAACATGGGACAACCGTCATGGACGACACCGTCGGTGAGGAGGAACAAGAGTCGAGGGCGACTCTTTCCCAAGGGGGGGGGGATGATGTAGCCCCGGTCACCGACGTCGCTACACCAAGACCAACAAGTCCCCCAAGTGGACCGATGACACGAGCCCGATTGAAAGCTCTACATGATGAGGTGAACTCGCTCCTCACCACCCTTGATCTTGGTACCCATTTTGATGGAATGCTACCTCATGCCGATGTGCTATGTGTCATTAGGTACAAGGCGCATCAAGACCACGGAGAGGAGGACAAGCCAAGGTCAAGGGAAGGAGAGAAGCCGCTGAACATGGACATGATCATGAAGCCGAAGCCGACGTCGCTCGAAGCGCTCCAAGGAAGAGACGGACGCTGGCCGGTCCAGGACCCGGTCCGACCGGACCCACAACCGGACGCCCCGGTCAACCGGGCGCAAACCGGCGCAGCTCCCTCGTACCGGACGAAGACCGGAAACTTCGCAGATTCCCGGTTTGCGCCCGGTCAACCGGACCCACGACCGGACAGCCCGGTCACAGGCCCGGTCAGACCGGACCCAAACCGGATCTGACGGGAATGACCCACCAAACTGCCTTAACTTATCCATTCGCGTACCTGTTCGCCCTTGTTGGCCATGTGTGCCTATATAAGTAGCCTGGACCCCTTCCTTACCCCTTAGACAAGATTTTAGGCTTAGACATGGATTTGAGCTTTGTCTCCCTAGGGTTTCATCCCCTTTGTATCAAGGCTACCCTTGTTGGATGATTGGATTTGGTGTGTGAGATTCTAGTGCTACCACTCTCTCTCCCACTCCTAGATTCATCTCCTTCACCGATCTCTCACCTCGGAATTCTACCGCGCGTCTCTTCCGGGTTGATTCTATCGGCGTGGTACATCGAGCCACGGGGGTAAGTATCGATTGTATCGGGTTGGTGTGCGTGAGTGAGTTCCTCGTGTTCTTCGTGTTCTTCGTGTTCTTCGCGCTCTCCCTCCCTTTCCCCTTTGGATTTCGGGTCAACCGTAAGATCGGGCCACACACGGGGTCTTAGACCTCATCACTTTCGATACATAGTTACCTAGTCCTTTCGACCATGAGATCATGTAAATCACTTATACCGGAAAGGTACTTTGATTACATCAAATGCCACTGCGTAAATGGGTGGTTATAAAGGTGGGATTAAGTATCCGGAAAGTATGAGTTGAGGCATATGGATCAACGAGTGGGATTTGTCCATCCCGATGACGGATAGATATACTCCGGGCCCTCTTGGTGGAATGTCGTCTAATGTCTTGCAAGCATATGAATAAGTTCATAAGAGACCACATACCACGGTACGAGTAAAGAGTACTTGTCGGGAGACGAGGTTGAACAAGGTATAGAGTGATACCGATGATCAAACCTCGGACAAGTAAAATATCGTGTGACAAAGGGAATTGGTATCGTATGTGAATGGTTCATTCGATCACTAAGTCATCGTTGAATATGTGGGAGCCATTATGGATCTCCAGATCCCGCTATTGGTTATTGGTCAGAGAGAAGTCTAAACCATGTCTAAATAGTTCGCGAACCGTAGGGTGACACACTTAAGGTTTGATGTCGTTTAAGTAGATATGGAATATGGAATGGAGTTCGAAGTTTTGTTCGGAGTCTCGGATGGGATCCAGGACATCACGAGGAGTTCCGGAATGGTCTGGAGAATAAGATTCATATATAGGAAGTCATATTCCAAGTTTGGAAATGATCCGGTGCATTTATGGTAGGTTCTAGAAGATTCTAGAAAAGTCCGGAAGAAAGGCACTATGGAAAGGTGGAGTCCCGGAGGGACTCCACTAGCATGGCCGGCCAAACCCTAAAGGGAGGAGTCCCAGGTGGGCTCCACCTTGGTGGCCGGCCAGCCCCACCTCAAGGAAAGGTGGGAGTCCCACCTTGAGTAGGACTCCCCCCTTGAGTAGGTTTCCCACCTTTGGGAAGTTTTGGTGTTGGGGTCTTATTCGAAGACTTGGACTACAACTCTTGGGGCTTCCACCTATATAATGAGGGACAAGGGGAGGGTGGCCGGCCACTCTTGCCTCCAACCTTGGCTGCCCCTTTCATGGTCGGCGCCCAAGGCACCCCTCTCCCCAAACCCTAGCACCCCTCCTCCACATACAACTCCCGCATACGCTTAGGCGAAGCCCTGACGGAGTTCTCCATCGACACCGCCACCACGCCGTCATGCTGCCGGAATTCCAAGGAGGATCTACTACTTCCGCTGCCCACTGGAACGGGGAGAAGGACGTCGTCATCAACACCGAACGTGTGACCGAGTACGGAGGTGCTGCCCGATTGTGGCACCGTCAAGATCTTCTACGCGCTTTTGAAAGCGGCAAGTGATCGTCTACCGCAGCAACGAGAGCCTCCTCTTGTAGGCTTTGGAAATCTTCAAGGGTTAGTCTCGTTCATCCCCTCGTTGCTCCCATCTTCTAGATTGCATCTTGGCTTGGATTGCGTTCTCGCGGTAGGAAAATTTTTGTTTTCTATGCAACGAATCCCTACGAGTGGTATCGAGCCGTGTCTATGCATAGATGGTTGCACGAGTAGAACACAATTGTTTTGTGGGCGTTGATGCTTATGTTGTCTTTAGTTCGAGTACTTTGCATCTTTGTGGCATGGTGGGATGAAGCGGCTCGGGCTAACTTTACATGACCGCGTTCATGAGACTTGCTCCACGTTCGACATGCAACTTGTATTGCATAAGTGGCTTTGCGGGTGTCTGTCTCTCCCACCATAGTGAAGATTCAATTTACTCTTTCTATTGACAACACTAGTATCACCGTTGTGGTTCATGTTCGTAGGTAGATTGGATCTCACTCGAAAACCCTAAACCACGTAAAATATGCAAACCAAATTAGAGACGTCTAACTTGTTTTTGCAGGGGTTTGGTGATGTGATATGGCCATGATGTGATGATGAATATGTATGAGATGATCATTATTGTATTGTGGCAACCGGCAGGAGCCTTATGGTTGTCTTTAAATTTCATGTTGAGTAGTATTTCAAAGTAGTTGTAATAGTTACTACATGAGGTGAACAACCACGAAGACGGTGCCATGGACCTTGACGCTACGCCGACGATGATGGAGATCATGCCCGTTGATGATGGAGATCATGTCCGTGCTTTGGAGATGAAGATCGAAGGCGCAAAGACTAAAGGGCCATATCATATCACATATGAATTGCATGTGATGTTAATCCTTTATGCATCTTATTTTGCTTAGAACGCGACGGTAGCATTATAAGATGATCCCTCACATTAATATCAAGATAATAAAGTGTTCTCCCCTCGCATGCACCGTTGACATAGTTCGTCGTTTCGAAGCATCTCGTGATGATCGGATGTGATAGACTCAACGTTCACATACAACGGGTGTAAGCCATGTTGCACACGCGGAATACTTGGGTTTGCTTGACGAGCCTAGCATGTACAGACATGGCCTCGGGATAACGGAAACCGAAAGGTTGAACACGAGTCATATGGATGATATGATCAACATGTTGATGTTCACCATTGAAGCTACATCATCTCACGTGATGATCGGTTTTGGTGTAGTGGATGTGGATCGTGTACCACTTAACAACTATGAGGGATGTTGTATTAAGTGGGAGTTCATTAGTAATTAGATTAAAACATGAACTAATTATCATAAACATAGTCTGAGTAGTATTTTGAATTAATTTTGTAGTATTGGCATCCGTTTTCTACCATACGCTAGTCTTGTTATTGAGATAGAAATACTGTTAAAATCTGACAAGAAACTTTACGGATTGGTACTGTATTGTTAAAGAATCAAGAAATGATTATGTCCTATTGCAAACTTTTAGTAAACCTCACATTGTTGATTCAGAGAGCTATGATTTCAATTAGTACCTAAAGTTATCTTGTCTCCGTGAAACTTGAAGTTCAAATCTGTTTGAAAAGTAAGGAGCTGAAAATTTAGTTTTCAGAAATAATCAAGGTATGAGATATATATGACCTTATTGCAAGATGATAGAATATAATTTGGTGAGACTACATAAACTCATAAGTTTTATGGGAATGTACGAAGGTTGAAGACGCAAGGCGTCCCAATCCTCCAACTATTGGGGCACTAACAATATTCGCATATCCATGAAGTGATCGTCCTTAGTATGCACCATTGCTAAGACTCGTCGTTTCGAAGCATCACGTGATGATCGGGTGTTATAGATTCTACGTGTGCATACAACGGGTGCAAGCCAGATTTGCACATGCGAATACCGAGGTTATACTTTACGAGCCTAGCATGTACAGACATGGTCTCGAAAAGTCTTCATGATATGATAAAATTATGAGTGAAATTGTTCATCATATTAAAAGGTTACTAATAGTGAAATCCGGAACACTTGTCATATGATGATCAACTTCAAAGTAAGAACCTCAAGGTTATTGGTATTTGACCAACAAACCTAGAAGTTATTGATGTTGAAGTGTTTTTCTGAATAATGAGGAAAGCTGAAAGAGAAACTACAAAAGATTATTGGCACAAAGAAAGAAAAGTCTAGAAAGTCTAGCTCAGGTGTATATAAATGATATACATATTATGGATGTATTCCTTGTTTGGTCACACAATGAAATTCTTGGGTATTTGTACCATATTGGTTGGTATGAAGTGTCATACAAAACAACGCAATACAAGAATACAATGGCCTAAGTGACTGACAGGGAATATGATAGGAATGCACGTCTGGAACAAAAAATAAAGTGTTATTATGTTCGTCGTTGGCATTCTATCTAACCCTTAGAATTTATAATAAAGAACTTAATAATTGTTATTTTGCTCTGGTCAAATAAAAACAATGAGTTGTTCAAATTATGACATTACTCCATGTACGATGGATAAGTTATTATAAATCTTAATGGTGAAACACACATACATAACACTGACGCTAAAATGCCATAAGACAAATGATTTGAATTCCACTTATTTGTGGAACCGCCATTTAGGTCATGTTAGAAATGAACGCATGAAGGAACTCCATGCAAATGGAATTTTGGAGTCATTCGATTTTTTGAATCGTTTGGCGCTTGCAAATCTTTTCTAAAGAGAATGACTGAAATACCGTTCATAGGCCAAGAGTTGAACGGACAACTAACTTAATGGAAACATACATGATGATATATGTGGATCACTGGGCATAGTTGTGTGCGGGAGATTCTTCTACTTCATGAAAACTTCCAACAATGAATTGAGTATATATATGTGGATATATTCGATAAGGAAGAAGTTTGAAACATTTGAATAGATTCAAATAAATTTCAGCATGAAGTGGAAATCATCGTAATAGAAAAGTCAAATATCTATGATTAGATCATAGTGGAAATATTTGAATTACGAGTTTTAGCGAACATCTAAGAGAGTTATGAAGTTGTTCTACAACTCACGTTTCTTGGAGTATCATAGTGATGATGGAGTATCCGAGAGATGTATCCAAATCTTGTTGGGTCAATGATGAGATAAAATATTGATGCCATTATATTTTTGTGAATTATGCTTTAGAGACTACCGCTTTTACACTGAATAGAGCATCATCATGATCCGTTGAAATGACACCATACGGGTTATGGCATGGGTATGAACCCTAATAGTCCTTTCTTAAATTTTGGTGTGCATAGCATAAGATAAATAAGTTTACAACCAAAATCGGATGAATGTCTTTGTTGGTTATCCCACAGAATTGATTGGGAATTCTTTCCACTATGGAGACAAAGACAAAAGTGTTTGTCAATGTTTCTTACTTATTTCCAAGAAATTGTTTTTAGCGAAGTATTTGAGTGGGAGGACAATAGAACTTGACAAGGTTTATGAACCTGAGCATAATGATTAGAGTAGCGCAGCATCGGAATTGGTTCCGGAAGTGGCCACGACAATCATGGCTCCCATGTCTACAAAATGTTATAGTCATGGAGATCAAAGTACTTATTGAACCTTGTAGGTATGGTTTACTTTGTGATCAAATAAATGATTTGTGAACAAAGGATTGTTTTTGAACAATGATAAACCAACTACATACAAAGAAGTTATGATGGGCCCTGACTCCGTTAAAATGGCTATACGCCATGAAATCCAAGATAGATGAATACTTTTTGAAAGTAAATGGATCTATAAAAATTGATGGACTTGGATGGAATATCCTTGAATAAGCTCGACTTGTCGAAAAGTTGTTTACAACAAAGTTCAAAGAGTTGACTACGATAAGATTAGATCTTCCGTAGCAATGCTTATAGTCTATGTGGATTATTCTAGTAATCGCTACATATTTCTTTCATGAGATATGATAGTAGGATGGCAAAATACATTACTTAACAGAAGTGTGTATTAAAGGTGTATACAAGATACAACCAATTGTTTTGTTAGTCCGTGGAATACTAGATAGGTATACGAACTTCAATTGGATGAAGTGAGTATAGCGGAGTTGGAATCTTCACCGGATGAAATAGTCAAAGAGTTTTGGATTTCATCAGAAACAATGAAGATGCTTGCATTTGCAAGAAATTAAGTGGGAGCGCTGAGACATATTTATAATACTTTATGTAGATGACATATAGTTGGTTATAAATGATGTAATTATATACTTGATTATAAAAGGTTTCATTGAGAATTAACTTCAATGAAAGAATATGGACAGAAACATATTTAGTGTCAAGATCTATGAAGATAGATTGAACCACATAATAAGTTTAAGTCAAAGTACATAGAATGGATATTGAAGTAGTTCAATATAGAAATATTAAGAAGATGTTCTTTTCATGTGAAGTTTTAACAAGACTTGAGTGTATCTGACACTCAATGAGTAAAAACACATGAGTGATTATGGATCACGAATAATATGTACACAATCAGATGTCCTGTGCTCTAAAATGTTATGAGCATATACCAAAATGATTCATGTGATGATCATTGGACGACAGTAAGAATATCCTTGAGTACTTTAGAAGAACCAAGGATATATATATAATTTTATATGGGGTAATGTCAAACAAATCGCTGTAAGGTGTTGCACCGATATTTGTTTGGTCACATATAAAAATGAAATTCAAATCTCAATTAGGCTAAGTATTGTTTAAAAGGTAACACAATGCTAGATTTAGAAGAGTTCTAAATATTGTGACGGATTCTACAAACATAGGCAAAGCATGACATTGTTTTGACAATGACTGAGGATGTTAAGTCGAGAAGTTCTTTGAGAACTTGGTGTAGTTCCGATAGTGTCAGAACTTTAAAGCTATATTGTATGTGACAATATTAGTGACATATTTCAGACCACGGAATTAAGGTTCCACCAGAAGACCAAACATATTTAATGCCGACTCATTTGGAAAATGAGTGATGCGTTGAGACGCAAATGAATTGCAAAATACATACGTTTCTGAGCATGTCAGATCCGTTGACTAAAACTTCTCCCGTGAGAAAAACATGATAAAGCACCGGAAGGCCAAGGTGTTATATCTTTACATATGTAAACTAGATTATTGACTCTAGTGCAAGTGGGAGACTGTTGGAGATATGCCCAAGAGGCAATAATAAAATGGTTATTATAATATATCTTTGTGTTTATGATAATGTTTACATACCATGCTATAATTGTATTAGCCGAAACATTGATACATGTGTGTTATGTGAACAACAAGGAGTCCCTAGTAAGCCTCTTGTATAACTAGCTTGTTGATTAATAGATGATCATAGTTTCATGATCATGAACATTGGATGTTATTAATAACAAGGTTATGTCATTATGTGAATGATGTAATGGACACACCCAATTAAGTGTAGCATAAGATCATGTCATTAAGTTATTTGCTATAAGCTTTCGATACATAGTTACCTAGTCCTTTCGACCATGAGATCATGTAAATCACTTATACCGGAAAGGTACTTTGATTACATCAAACGCCACTGCGTAAATGGGTGGTTATAAAGGTGGGATTAAGTATCCGGAAAGTATGAGTTGAGGGATATGGATCAACAGTGGGATTTGTCCATCCCGATGACGGATAGATATACTCTGGGCCCTCTCGGTGAAATGTCGTCTAATGTCTTGCAAGCATATGAATAAGTTCATAAGAGACTACATACCACGGTACGAGTAAAGAGTACTTGTCAGGAGACGAGGTTGAACAAGGTATAGAGTGATACCGATGATCAAACCTCGGACAAGTAAAATATCGTGTGACAAAGGGAATTGGTATCGTATGTGAATGGTTCATTCGATCACTAAGTCATCGTTGAATATGTGGGAGCCATTATGGATCTCCAGATCCCGCTATTGGTTATTGGTCGGAGAGAAGTCTAAACCATGTCTACATAGTTCGCGAACCGTAGGGTGACACACTTAAGGTTTGATGTCGTTTAAGTAGATATGGAATATGGAATGGAGTTCGAAGTTTTGTTCGGAGTCTCGGATGGGATCCATGACATCACGAGGAGTTCCGGAATGGTCCGGAGAATAAGATTCATATATAGGAAGTCATATTCCAAGTTTGGAAATGATCCGGTGCATTTATGGTAGGTTCTAGAAGGTTCTAGAAAAGTCCGGAAGAAAGGCACTATGGAAAGGTGGAGTCCCGGAGGGACTCCACTAGCATGGCCGGCCAAACCCTAAAGGGGAGGAGTCCCAGGTGGGCTCCACCTTGGTGGCCGGCCAGCCCCACCTCAAGGAAAGGTGGGAGTCCCACCTTGAGTAGGACTCCCCCCTTGAGTAGGTTTCCCACCTTTGGGAAGTTTTGGTGTTGGGATCTTATTCAAAGACTTGGACTACAACTCTTGGGGCTTCCACCTATATAATGAGGGACAAGGGGAGGGTGGCCGGCCACTCTTGCCTCCAACCTTGGCTGCCCCTTTCATGGCCGGCGCCCAAGGCACCCCTCTCCCCAAACCCTAGCACCCCTCCTCCACATACAACTCCCGCATACACTTAGGCGAAGCCCTGCCGGAGTTCTCCATCGACACCGCCACCACGCCGTCGTGCTGTCGGGATTCCAAGGAGGATCTACTACTTCCGCTGCCCGCTGGAACGGGGAGAAGGACGTCGTCATCAACACCGAACGTGTGACCGAGTACGGAGGTGCTGCCCGATTGTGGCACCGTCAAGATCTTCTACGCGCTTTTGAAAGCGGCAAGTGATCGTCTACCGCAGCAACGAGAGCCTCCTCTTGTAGGCTTTGGAAATCTTCAAGGTTAGTCTCGTTTATCCCCTCGTTGCTCCCATCTTCTAGATTGCATCTTGGCTTGGATTGCGTTCTCGCGGTAGGAAATTTTTTGTTTTCTATGCAACGAATCCCTACACTGTTATGTTCATGCCAATTGCTACGTGCCTTCACCGTCGCAACGCCTCGCGCCACCATTTCAAAAGCAGGCCATGCCAGTCATGGCTGCCACCTCATGTTGAGGGTAACTCGCCTAGTAGACAACGTCCCCTGAAACGGGCTTCACCCACTAGCCTCTTTTGGCAGGAGGAACGTAGAGAGGGGATGGTGAGAGTTAAGGGGCGGGTAGGGTTTGGTGGTGCCACCCTAGCGGGAGTGACCCAAGTGGTAATCCAATTGTGTTTTCGATTTTGGGAGAGACTAGTAAAATTGCCCGTGCGTTGCCCGTGTTGATTATATTTAGATGTAGATGCACTGCTAAGATTGGTCTCTTAAATTAGCAATCCGGGCTGAGCACTTGGAATTGCTATCAAAAATCATAAGCAAAATTACATATTCGAAAATTTTAACATGTATCAAAATTTGTAATCAATTACGTGTCCCACCTATGCTTCCATAAGGAGAAAATGTGTATTCTACATATGCATCCCTAACCGTCATGTCAACAGAATTCAGCGAGGAACCACACACACGTGTAAAATATATGCATCATGGAGAATTTTACACTGACCATGATTCATTTTTTTTTTCGGAATGGAGGAGATAATATTAAACCAGAGATCTTACAGATAAACCCAGAAGAAACTGAAAATTACAACAAGGCCCTTCTTCTAGATCTCGACGGGGACGCCGCACGGAAGCCGTCGGTGGCGCGCCGCTGCCGCTGCTCCGCTTCATGCCTTGGATAGGAGTCAGCCCCGAGGCAGCCGGGAAGTCGCCGATCGCCGGATCTGCCGATCCTACTCGCCGGAACGCCACCACCGTCACGCTGGACTTCAACACCATCTCCACCACTTTAATACTACGGATCCGCCGCACCGGATCCGGCTGGGGCACACCGAGCACCGCCACTCCGAAGACCAGCGACCTCGACGAAGACGGCCACCGCGCGAAGGAGCTCCGAAGACCACCCACGCGAGAGGGGAGAGCAGCCGCCACCACACACCACACCGCCGCCATCACCGCCTCCATGACGACGCCGGCTGAGATACCACCGAACCCTACACTATGTACAAGCCTCGATCTACGGATTCCCCACCCTCCCGCCGCCGAGGCGACCGCCGGAGGAGGAGGAATCCGCAGATCGGAGGCGAGCAAAGGTGGGACGACGGAGGAGTTTCAGAAATCGCCTCTCTGGGTACTGTAGCGGGAGAGAGGAGGCGTCCAAGTCGCCTCTTTAACCATGGTTTATATTAGATGCGTCATGGAGAATTTTATACTGACCATGATTCATATTAGATGTTGGCTGCACGCCGGCACGTACGTCGCAACAACTTGTGACCTGAGATTGAAACTAAGTTGACCTGACAGAGAGCCAGGCTGCCAAGCTTATGGCGCCTTCTTCGTGAAAAAGAAGCATGGTACGTAAAAGAATACCGCTAGCCTCCATGGCACAGGCGACGTAGCGCGAGCGCTTGTGCTTCCTCATTTTGCCGTGGCTGGCGCACGACCAAACCAGCCCTTTCCTCGAGCTGGCCAAGCACCACAAGCTTCGACATCGACGTCGTCGTCTACCTTGTCTCCACGACTCCACGCCGGCCAACCTCGCGCACTCGCGCGCCACCAGACCGGCATGACCAAGCTTGTGGTGCTTCATCTCCCGACGCCATCGTGCGACGCAAGACGTACATGATCAAGCTTGTGGAGCTTCACCTCCCGGCGCTCCAGGTACTTCCCAGTTTTCCCGCGTCCGCGCGCGCTGCACACGACCAAACGCAAGCCGGCTCGCCTCGAGCATGTGCCGGCGCAGGACGCATAGCATTGCGAGCCACCGGTGTGCTGCCACCACCACGGTCCTAAGAGGCTCTGCCGCACGCCCGTCGTGTCGGCTGTTGTCTCGTGTTTTCGTTTTTTGCCGCCGTCGAGAGGATCCGCCGTGGCACCGATAGTAAAGGGGAGGTAGGAGCTGGGCTTCACTCGTCGATTCGTTGCCAACCTGTTATGCTTGGTAGCTGCTTCGTTCTGGCACGAGAAAGATCGCGTTTCTGAAGAGCCTTGGGCGTACTCCATGGTCGGAAGCGCCTGCGACCTTCAGGCCAGCGTCGTGAAGCTCGTTGTCATCTATGTGCTGCTCGGGTTCAACTTGGACACGGTCCTCCTTTCTGCCGTGCCCTCGCCAGTCGCGACCTCCAGCGTATCGCTTCCCCTGCCTGCTCGCCGCCATCTACGTCCTGCCCGCGGCCAATTCAGACTGCTACTCCTTTTCGCCGTGCCCTTGTCGCCGCCGGCCTTCAACATCTTCCTCCTCTGCATGCCAACGTCTCCATGCAGACGGTTTTTAGCTGTAGCCAGACGCTAGCATCGACTTCATCGGCTCATCGGCCGTGGCAGAATCGCTCGAGGGTAATGACACGAGAAGGAATCAGTCGCCCACCGTGGCCGAGAACTATCTCACATGAAGACCTAAATAATCGATGCTCTTTCGACGTGACGAACTATCACGGCTGAGTAATTATATCGATGCGCTAGCTAGGCTGTTTTGGTTCGGTTTGGACTCTGCTCGTGCAACGTGCGACGGGAGGACTATGTCCGGGCAGAGACGGTGGACCTTTTGTTTCTTTCTTCCAACCGTTATTCCACTTACCAATGGTATTGGTGGGTAATTTGATATTTGACGGAAGGGTAAAACGGTAAAAAGTAGGACGGACGAACAAGAAACCTTATTTTCTTTATTATTAGGTATAGAATTTTACTTTTTCTGAGTAGCAATGGTGATGCCCCCATCCTTACGACTGCATTTTAATATTGGTATGCACCAAAGTCTGACCCCTTTCCAAAGTTTGGGATATAATTTCACTTTCTTGGCCTCTGCCTCAACTAGTGATACACACAACTTTTTAAAGACGACACAACCTTATAAGCACTAGTATACATATTTAATTCTTTCTTACTACTTCCTCCGTCTCGGTTTAACAGGCACGTATGCAGTTTAAGAAATTGTTTTGACCATTATTTTAATTAATAAAATATAAAATATATGTCGTAAAGATTATATCAGTTGAAAGCTTTTTTGCATACGAATCTAATGATATAGATTTTGTAGACATAAAATTTATATTTTATTGACTAAATTAGTGGTCAAAGTTTATCTTAAACTGCGTGCGCGCCTGTTAACCGAGACGGAGGGAGTACCAAGTTTGGTTTTTGAGTGTAAATATTATGGGTACCTGGATATTGATCTTAGCTATATATACCCACTCTGGTCTCCGCGACTAAATGGGCACTTAAATTTGCGTATGCAAGGATTTAAACCTAGATAACTCGGTTTACTCAACGTTATATTCATTACTTACAGTATTACTTACTTAGCTCATGCGGGCGTCCACGCAAATTTACTGCCGTTACAAGTTTGATAAGGTTTGTAAGGCTTAGCTTTTATGTGTTGTGTGCCAGCGGAATGAGAAATCAATATTTTTTCTCACGCAAATGAAATGGATGCAGGCGGCTCGTGCTTTCTCGACTACCTATCCACAAATCAATCCACGCCATCAATGTTTCGTTTGACCAATATATGCTTTTGGCACCTCCTGCCGAGTGGCCAAGGTTGATATGTCCAAGTGCAAACACTCGCAATGCCCATGTGGATTTCATGCTTTATTTCTCCAGTCTTTGTATCTCTCGGTAGGCTTAAACTTCCATCAACGCCCTAGCTGTCGCCCCTCTCACCCCCGCTCTCCAAGAGAGGGAAACCCTAAATTCCACCGCCGGCCTCCCTCATTAGTGCCCCTCCTCGATGTCGCCAGACGCATTGCCGGGCAAAGGGAAGGAGGTCTCTCCTCACGCGGCGGCACGTGGCCTAGTTCGGACCTGGCAGATGGTGCAAGGAGAGTTCCGATGTTTTATTGTAGTGGATTACATTGTAAGCAGTGCGGTGTTGTGTTTGTATTGGTGTAGCTTTATTGGTGTTGTTCGGGCCATCTTCGTCTTTTGTCTATGAAATCTGAAATCTAATAGATGTATTTTTGGAGAAAAAAAAGTCACGGATCTGCCGCTCACCGTTCATTCCTTGATCGATACAAAAGAAGTATCGTCTTGTATCAAGTTTGTTACGGGCGCGTTTGGTAGGCTGCATATCCCTTGGCTCGCATCAGGCCAACAATTTTCGGCCAGTTTGGTTGCTTGGGCCGACTCGCTTGTTGAACGAAACGGTTCTCAAAGCACCCTCGGGCCAGGCCCTGGAGGAACACCCGGTTCGGTAGTTTCCAGCGGTGCAGGCAATCTCCACGACGGCTGATGCAAAAGGGAATCTTCGGCGCACGCGCGGAGACGAGAATGGAGATGGCGGGAGCTGCGGCGCGCATCGGTGAAAAGCGAAAAGGGGGGCGGGAAGGATTCCGTCACCTCCCGCCGCGCCCAATGGCCTATTTCTACCCCCTCCTCCACTCTTCCCCCAAATTTCGAGCTTCTCCTCCCGTCGGCAAGCAGGTAAGAGGCGCACGCATCTCCGGTTGGCGACGGTTGCAGCGACGGCGAGTACATCTGGGCTGCTTCATCTACTTCCTGGTGCAGCGCATCTTCACCTCTGACGATGACTGTAAGGCATCCCTTATCTCGGTACCACGGTAATGTTTAGATCTAGGTTAGGAGTTGTTAGATCTTGTCTAGTGTTTGGTCTTGTAGCAGGGGTTAGTTTGGATTGTGGTGAGCTATCATGATCTTGCTAGGGTTCGACATTTCCGGTTGCTTGTTTGTCCAAAATGTGCTCACCTACCATGATCTTGCAAAGGTTTGTGCTATTCACAGTTGCAATGAACTGCTTGTCTGATTTAGGATGATTGTTGGTATGGTTTGTGATATTCACATGTCTTTGCTTTCAAGTAGATTCACATTATATGTACTACGATGTGTGTAGTACTCCTTCTGTGATGAATTTAGCCAGGCGCTTGTCTGCGTTGGGGACTCTCAGATCCCTTCGCAAGTTCCCGATTCACAGCCCGCCTATGACACCAAGGTGGCGGTCACCCCTCTACATGTGTCTGACCTGGTGGCTCAGGTAGCGGCGGAGGTCGAGGCTAGGTTGGCCACCACAAAGAAGAACAACAACCGCAGGGAAGCGGGCAAGGTCTTGAAGTCCGGGCAGAAAGGGACTGGCACGATGAAATGGCTTCCATTCATGTCCAGCTTTGTGTTCGAGAAGATGTGCGGCTTGATCAAGACCGGAGTGAGAACTGACAAAGGATTCAAGGAAGTCCATCTCACTACTGTTGCGAAGGGCCCGTTTGACCACTGTGGTGTCTCTGTGTGCTCCACTCAGGTGTACAGCCACCTGAGGAAGTGGAGGCAGAGGTGGCTCACCATTAGCAGGCTCCGCGATCTAAGCGAGGCTCAGTGGTGCGAGGATACCAAATGCATCATCCTTGAGGGTGAGCACTACTGCGGACACATCGCGGTGAGCACGCTCAGCCCACCTCACTAACTCTTTTGATCAGCCACTAGCAGAACTAACATCATTGTTCCTTCGTATCGTAGGATCACCGAAAGGACGCGGAGTTCCTAAATGTGCCCATTGCCAACTACGACGAGATGCATACAATCTTCTCTTTCAGCCTCACCACCGGCAAATACGCCATGGGATCCAGTGAGCCCCTAGGCTCGGCTGCAGCAATCCCTTCACCCGAGGATGCTGAAACCCAGGAGTCTGACAAGGTCAACCTTGATGGGCCACCTGAGAAGGCTAGCGACGCGCCTGAGAAGGTGGCCGCCTGCAAGAGGAAGGGAGGCGCCTTCACCGACGACGAGCTGGTGGCCTTCACCAACATGACTGTTTCTGTGAAGGACGTCGCACAGGCCATCAGGGACAACAAGCCCACAGACATGCACCCTGACCTGTACAATGCGGTCATGGACATGCTTGGCTTCGCCGAGGATGATCTCATGGCCGCCCTGAGCCACCTCGTCGACCACAAGGCCCAGGGTTCCAGCTTCGTGGGCATGATCGAGCCACACCGCGTCCTCTGGCTAAGGAACTACCTTGCCAAGTACCATTGCAAGATGTAGTGGTGCCCTTGAGGGGGTGGTTCGGGGGATGCATGCATGGAGCTGGTGATGATGATGTACATTTTGGCAGTAGCTAGGGTTGAAAAACATTTGATGGCCCCCTTTTGTAACTATGATGAGGTGGTATATACTAACCCCTCAGGTGATGGTGAACTTGCGGTGTTAGGATGACACTCACTTTTGTTGTGGTGGTAGGATGATACCATGGTAGTATAGGATGAACTTGTGATCCACTTTTGGAATGATCATGCATGCCCATGTTAGTTTATCATTTGCTATCAACACTTGTGTAGTTCTATTGCTCTTTTATGAATTGCTTCATGGTTGTGATCGATTACCCGTTCTTGTTATGCCGTGCTAGTGGTATGTGGTGTTCCGCGGACGGGTTCGAGGAATCTACAGCTCATGGAGATTTTGTCAAGACTATGTCAATGGCTACTCCAACAACAACTACCGAGGGTATGAAACATTAGAGGAGGCACAACAAGAGCACCTCACCTTCCTGGAAGAGGAGTTCTTGGAAGATCGGGCCATCGATGAGGTAGTGCTATTAGCACAGCTGCCGCCGGAGGAAGTACATGCTCTAGAAGGAGCACCACTGATGATGGTACGTCCTAGTCGGGTCAAAGTTTACATAATCGCTTTCCTCATCGTGGTTATCGTGAGGATCTTGTTCTTCTGAGTGGTGTCTGATCGCATGTAACATGCTATGGCATGGTAATCTCACCCTATTTGAATTGTGCTAAGGATATGAAACTGTGATTTGACCAACCAAACAGCTGATTCCTATTTTCCTGTGTGCAACTTGGGCTGAAAACGGGCAACCAAACGTTGGGGCATGGTTTCCTTCTCCGGCGCACAAAAGGGCATCCAGGATACCAAACGACATGCTTTTCATGGCCCATGGCCCGTTCGCAACGCGCAGGGAGGCCCATCTCGCTGACGCAATGGTGCAAGAATCACATGCAGGCTACCAAACGCGCCCTGCGGTTCCAGTTCAAGACTTGCTCTGCATTGGAAAAAAATGGTGCAAATTATTGAAATCAACTAAGAACATTAGCTTGCTTGAATACAAATTAAAAGCGACGCTGTTCCAGAGTTCAAATCATTTCCTCCCATCTTTCGCACCAATTCGCCATGCTTATTTTCCAGACTGAAGATCATTTAATGGCAATGCTGCACTCGATCCCAAGTTGGATTTGGTTTCCGTTATAGTATGTGCCACCCCTGTTTGACTTGACCATTATCAGTTACCCTTTTTCCATAACCGAGTCCGGTGGCCATGCATTGCGTCCAAGCAACTCCTGTCTCACAGCAATATGTACGTACTGCGTACCTCGATTGTATTCCCATCCCCTGCCCTATAAATACCCAGCACGATGTACACATGTAAGCATCAACAAATCAATCATTCCGTGAAGACGAAGTGTGACTTGTGTTGTGACATCGATACTAGCGCGATGGGGAAGAACAGCAACATGTGCTGCTTGTCTCTTCTTCTTCTACTTCTTGCAAATTTGGCGTCCGGCCATCAAGTCCTGTTTCAGGTATGCATTCGTGTGGTTTTGATTAATTGGGTTACAAATTTGTTTCTGTAACTCTGAGGAATTTCCACGCATCACTTTGTGCATGTTGCTCATGGGTTCTTTGTTGCAGGCGTTCAACTGGGAGTCGTGGAGGCAGAGGGGCGGTTGGTATAACATGATGATGGGGAAGGTCGATGACATAGCCGCCGCAGGAGTCACGCACGTCTGGCTACCGCCACCGTCGCACTCCGTCGCCAGCGAAGGTCGCCCACTCGTCCCCATCGAGCCACAGTTCGTTCATGCAAATTAAGTGATTGCTTTCTTTTTAGGAAAAAAAAAAACTGACTTGGCATATACGGAGTATATATGTACGTACCTTATGCGCGAGTTGGGTACAGGTTACATGCCTGGTCGACTGTACGACATTGACGCCTCCAAGTACGGGAAGGCAGCGGAGCTCAAGTCGCTGATCGGCGCGTTCCACGGCAAGGGCGTGCAGGTGATCGCCGACATCGTCATCAACCACCGTTGCGCCGACTACAAGGACAAGCGCGGCATCTACTGCATCTACGAAGGCGGCACCTCCGACAGCCGCCTCGACTGGGGCCCCCACATGATCTGCCGCGACGACACCACCTACTCCGACGGAACCGGCAACCTCGACACTGGCGCCGACTACGATAGAGCGCCGGACATCGACCACCTCAACGCCCGCGTCCAGCGCGAGCTCACCGCGTGGCTCCTCTGGCTCAAGAGCGATTTCGGCTTCGACGCGTGGCGCCTCGACTTCGCCAGGGGCTACTCACCGGAGGTCGCCAAGGTGTACATCGATGGCACATCCCCCAGCCTCGCGGTGGCTGAGATATGGGACGGCATTTCTACGGGAGGCGACGGCAAGCCGGAATACGACCAGGACGCGCACCGGCAGAGGCTGGTCAACTGGGTGGACAAGGTGGGCGGCGAGGCATCGGCGGGCATGGTGTTCGACTTCACGACCAAGGGCATCCTGAACGCCGCCGTGGAGGGCGAGCTGTGGCGGCTGATCGACCCGCTGGGGAAGGCCCCCGGCGTCATGGGGTGGTGGCCGGCCAAGGCCGTCACTTTTGTCGACAACCACGACACCGGTTCCACGCAGGCGAAGTGGCCATTCCCGTCCGACAAGATCATGCAGGGCTACGCATACATCCTCACCCACCCTGGCATCCCATGCATCGTAAGCAACCAGCTCCGGAGACCCGGCCTTCTACTACCGATAATTTCGTTAGAAAGGCAGAAAGCTTTAAACTATTGTCCCCGATGATTTGCAGTTCTACGACCATTTCTTTGACTCGCGGTTCAAGAATGAGATCGCGGCGCTAGTGGCGGTGAGGAAGCGCAACGGCATCACGGCGACGAGCGCGCTCAAGATCCTCATGCACGACGGCGACGCGTATGTGGCGGAGATCGACGGCAAAGTGGTGGTGAAGATCGGTTCCAGGTTCGACGTCGGGGCCGTCATCCCGGCTGGTTTCGTCACGTCCGCCCACGGCAACGACTACGCCGTCTGGGAGAAGGCCGGCGCCGCGGCAACCCTCCACCGGAGCTGAAGGCTCCAACTGATTGACCATTCGAGCATGATATGATGCGGAGGAATACATGATTTATTTCCACGCTGTTATGGTTATGATTTAGAGAGATTGAACTATGTATACGAATTTCTCACATAATCACATTGAATAAGACACTGGTAGAAAAACGGCCTTTGGTCGTGGTTGGCAACTGCCATTAGTCGCGGTTGCGCAACCGCGACCAATTAAGCACGACTAAAGGCCCCCCTTTAGTCGCGGTTGCTTACGAACCGCGACTAAAGGCACGTCCACGTGGCCGCCAGCAGTCCGTCGGGGCGGAGGACCTTTAGTCGCGGTTCTTCTGGCCAACCGCGACTAAAGACCTCCACAGGTTTAGGGTTTTAGCCCCCCCTAAATCTGGTTTCTTTTTAGTTTGTAATTGTTTTATTTCTTTTATATTTTAATTTTGAAAAAGTTTCAGTACACATATTCTATGGTACTATATACATGCATATGAATGTACAATTTCAAACAAATTTGAAATTAGAACCAAGAAAATTCAAGACGAATATACAATATATATTTAATATCGGATGACCATATACAATTTTGAACAAGTTTCCATACATAATTTACTTCTTCATCCACAATTCTACGTCCTCGTAATAGTGTTCTCCTTTAGGATGGAGGACTTCCCTCATGAACCATCCTGCTAGTTCCTCTTGAAGTGGTCGGAAGCGAGTTTCTGGACTAAGCGTCTTCCGGAGGTTATTCCTCTTGAGGTTGTTTTCCGACGGCTGCCGCTCAGTGGTGTATCTCCGGATCATCTCACAAACATAGAATCCACATAGATTGGTCCCCGGTGGCTGAATATCCCCAGTCACTGCCCTTTTAAATTCTAGCTCTTTTTGGAATTCACCGACCTTTTGATCTGCGAACCGTCTCCAAACCCTACGAGGCAAAGAAAATTAAATGAACAAGAGAGTTATTAGTTACTTGATATTAGGAAATGAACGAAATAGGCCGATCGATATAGAGCGCAAATGAGTGAAAATAATTAGTTCTGCATCATTCTTCTCATGTCGGCCCAATGCTTTGGATCCATATTCAGAGAGTCGTGGACGATAACTGTGGAGGTGTGAAATTGAATTACTAGCAGAATCCAGTGGAACCTGCGGACACGATACATGCACAGTCATGCATAACTCATCGATTAGCCACATACCATGCATGGAGTAAACAAAAGATAATGTGCTCAAGACAGAAACACTCACCCAAAATGCAAAGGAAATAGAATATCACTTTTGAGTTGCTGCTTTGTAAGAAAAAGCCACAGGTCTTGCTCCACGTCGGCGGGGTGTAGTTCTAACACATATGAATTAACGATTTGTGGGTCAATGAACCCAACATCATGGATGTTCCTTATTCGCATTTCCCGCTTTTTCATTCTGCATAATAGCGTACACAACAATATAGTTAGGACAATATATATATATATATATATATATATATATATATATATATATATATATATATATATATATATATATATATCAACGCGTACACATGTAATTGCGACATAAATGATAATACAGTCTGAACTGCGTTTGTTTTGGCATTTCTTACTGGCATTCATTTTGGCATTTCACACTGGCATTCGTGTTGGTATTTCTGGCTGGCGCTCGTTTTGACATTTCTGCATGTCATTCGTTTTTTTGCATTTCTAGCTGGCATTCGCTGAAACTGCTTCCTCCATTTCCTTGTACAGAGCATGTTTCCGAGGAACAGACATGCAAAGTGCATGGGTAAAGCTAGCTGTGGCCGTTTCCATTATCCAGAGAAACTGCAAGTTCAATTGTTAGGCGTGCATGCACCGTGCGCCAGAACTGCATGTGATATGGACATGTTTTGTGTTGGTTCGATTGCTAGGTTGTTGTGTGCCGATCTTTCACTTGGACCATCGCAATTGCACTTTGGTTGACAGTCTGGAGGGAGCTGTCGTCAGGGAGGAAGTTGCAGCCGCGGCCGTTCGTTTTGGCATGTGTTTGAAACTGGTTGCTCTCTTTCGTTGTACTGACCAGATGTCCGTGGCTACCCTGTTCCGAAACAGTCTAGTAAATTAAAACATAAAATCACATAATATTTCTAACGGACAGTGTTGGTTGCAATCCTTTTTCATGTGCATACTTTCTCGACGTCCGTTCATTGATTTGTAATTCTGGTCCACGGCAGATGCAATTTTGATGCTCAAAGGCGTATGCAGTTTTGCTTGTCTAAGTCATGTGCAATTTTGATGGTCAGACATATGCAATTTTCTTGTCCAGTGGAGTAGCGAACTCCTCGTCCGCTGCTAGATTCTTTGTTTGGCCATTGAGATGGTAAAGGATGATATGGGACATGTGAGACGCAAGGATGGACAACTCGCGACTGGATTTCTTTCTCCCAAATACGAGGACATGCATCCACCATAAACGCATAGCATTAACACAGCAAGAACAAGAAAATAAGGGCATAGCGACGCTGGCCCACGCCAGGCATAGAAGGCCAAATTGAAATCGAGAAGCAGCTCGCGGACGAGGCACTGGAGACTGGATTATGTGACGCGAGCGTTGCTGAAGCTAGTCCGCTCCTCCAGCGCCTCCCCTTCGTCCTTGGTCCCTCACCATTCCCGCACACGCATGAGCGAGATGCAGCGCAGCAGCCAAGTATCACCAGATTCCCGCTCTTGCACCATCGCCCACTGCATCCCGTCGCCAGCGCGCACGCCCTTGCAGCCCGATGCTTTGCTCCCGCCTGCCACTGCACCTTGCGTGACGCTCCGACGCCTCGCCTCCACGCCCTTCCGCCTTCGCCGCACGGACTGCACCAACGCACGACCGTCTCGAGCAACGCGGCGCAGCTCGCAGCCCTGCTTCCTTTGGTTCCGCGTCAGGCAACCGCTGCCCCTTCTTCTCCTTGTGCCGCGTGCAAGCAATATCGCCAGCAGCAGCCGACGATAGCACACCCACCAGCCATGGAAGAAGAATGGTGGCATAACTAATCCAGCTGCTTGCTAATCAACTAGCGGTGCCCAAAGGAGTGCCCAAAGGATTCACATCTAACCTCGCTTCGTCAATGAAATATGTCTAATCTATATTCATTGAACTTGCTGTGCTATTGCTACTTTGCTAGGATAATTTCTTCAACCGAGCATCTGCAATACGGCATGGATGCAGGATTGAGGCACCCCATAAGCATCAGCACCCCACCACACGTGCCCGACTAAATTGAAAAGTATCGAGAAAAGATGATTTGGTAGCTGACCCGACGTGCTCCGTCGGGTGAGGTTCTCTTATATTTATAGTGTACACAGGATTACATAAGTGTTGTATACGTATACAATACGTATAGGTACATAAACTCTAACACCCTCCCTCAATCTCAACTAGGGAAAGATTGAGATTGCGCTTACAATGTTCATACAACGGTAAGGGGAGAGGCTTAGTAAAGATATCAGCAACTTGGTCCTTTGAAGAAATGAACCGAATCTGCAGTTGCTTCCGAGATACACGCTCACGGACAAAGTGAAAATCAACTTCGATGTGCTTTGTCCTTGCATGAAAAACTGGATTAGATGATAAATAAGTAGCACCAATATTGTCACACCAAAGCACTGGAGGCCTAACTTGAACAACTCCAAGCTCTCGCAGTAATGACTGTACCCAAACAAGCTCAGCTGTAGCATTAGCCAGAGCCTTGTACTCGGACTCAGTACTAGATCGAGAGACAGTAGACTGCTTACGAGCACTCCAGGCGATCAAATTACCTCCATAAAAGATGGCATAGCCCCCCGTGGATCGCCTGTCATCCACACTACCAGCCCAGTCTGCATCGGAAAAGGCTGAAAGTAGTGTAGAGGTGGAAGACCGAAGCAGCAGTCCAGTGTCAACTGTGTGACGAACATAGCGAAGAATACGCTTAACAGCAGACCAATGAGCTGTACGAGGCTCATGAAGATATTGGCACACCTTGTTGACCACAAAGGACAAGTCAGGGCGTGTCATAGTAAGATACTGAAGACCACCAACAACACTGCGATACTGAGTAGCCTCTTCAGGGGACAATGGATCACCATCAAGACTACAAAGGCGCTCAGAGGACGCCATAGGTGTAGTCACAGGGGTACACTTCAACATGCCTGCACGCGCAAGAAGCTCCAGAGCGTACTTACGCTGACGAAGAAGAAGACTACCAGATGAGGGGGACGACACCTCAATGCCCAGAAAATAATGCAGAATACCAAGATCTTTAACAGAAAACTCAGAGCGAAGCTGACTGATCAACCTGGGAATAGCAGCAGCTGTGGAACTGAGAACGATGATATCATCAACATAGACCAATAGGTAGACTGTAATATCTGAACGTCGAAGTACAAACAAGGAGGTATCAGTGACGGACGAAAAAAATCCCAGTGATCCAAGAACAGAACTAAGACGAGCATGCCATGCTCGAGGTGCCTGTTTCAGCCCATATAACGACCTGACCAGCTTGCAGTAATGACCAGGTTTCGCAGAATCAATAAAACCAGGAGGTTGGCGCATATATACCTCTTCATCCAGAAAACCATTGAGAAAAGCATTCTGAATATCAAGCTGACGAAGATGCCATCGACGAGAAAGAGCCATACCAAGGTAAGCCTCGCGGGTGGTGAGCTTGTCCAGCTCATGAGTGATATGATGTGTAGCGCCGGAGTCCGCATACCACGCCGGGTCTACGGACTGAGAGACACCCTGAGAGCCATGAGAGGCAGACATCGCCATAGCAAGTTGCTTCTCCGTATTACTCCCATCATTACCAATACCCAGAAAGTCGCGGTTGAAGCGCTTATAGCACCTGGATGCTGTGTGACGAGGAACCCCACATAGTTGGCAAACAACAGGGGTACGGCTGCCACTCTTGGATGTGGTGGATGGAGATGGTGTCTTCCCTGAGGAGGAGGACGGCATAGGGGGCCGGGGTCCACCCCGACCAGCTCCATAGGCAACAGGTGGCGCAGAAGGTGTAACCACATGTGCAGCAGGGTAATGCGAGGAACTGCCTGAGCGACGCTGAGCCAACTTGCGCTGTTCTGTGCTCTGAAGTTGCGAGAACAAGTCGCGAATCGGTATAGGAGTGGTGCGATTGGTCACCACCTCATAGAGAGCATCATACTCTTCATCAAGTCCAGCGAGAATGTATGAGACAAACTCCGCATCACGCAGAGGCTCGCCAATGCTAGTAAGAGAATCCGAGAGCGCCTTCATCTGATGAAAATAAGTATTGATGGTCTTGTTACCCTTCTTCAGTTCAGCCATCTCCTGTCGAATCGCAGAAGACCGAGCAATAGAGGTAGAGGCAAAGGCTCCACCGAGAGTTTCCCAAGCCTCACGAGAAGTGCCCGAGAACATGATCATACCAAGGACACCTTCTGTCATCGAGGAGACAAACCCAGAAAGAATGGCCTGGTCCTGCTGAGTCCAATGCTGATGCGCCGGGTTAGGGACATGATGCATACCACCGGCGTGAGGAACAACAACATGGGTATTAGGGCATGGCAGCGTGCCATCAACATAGCCCATGAGCAAGTGACTGCGGAGAAGCGGACCAACTTGAGCACGCCAGAAGAGATAATTCTCACTCGTCAATTTAATGGTGATTGACGGGGCAATTGTCACAACAGGTGGCAGGCCATGATGGAGAGTAGGCGCTGGCATGGACGGGGTAGAGCCGTACGGCGGAGTTGTGGTAGAGCCATAGGGCAACGCCAATGTCAGTGGCGCTGCAGACGGCGATGCAAACCCCGGGGAGGCTGCGGGCGGCGATGCAAATCCCGGCGAGGACGCAATTGGTGCTGCAGACGGCGGAGGCGGCGCATAGCCCGCATAGCCTGTCATGGAGTACCCCGGGTACCCAGGGAAGAACCCTGGATAACCGGCCATGGAGGGAAAAGCCATCCCGGCTCCAGGGCCGGCCATACCGGCGCCATGGCCGAGGGACGCGGCAACCAGGGAGGCGTCCGTGTAGATGGCCGCTGTCCCTGTGTAGGCCGGCGCGGAGGGAGCGGCAGCAGCCGGCGCGCCTGGAAGAACCGGCGGCGGCGCGCCTGGAAGAGCCGGCGGCGGCGCGCCTGAGACAGTCGTCGGGGCAGAGATCGTTGTCATGTCCTGCAGGGGCGGACTCTCCGACGAGGAAGCGGGGAGGTCAACAGGTCCCGTCGGCAGGGAAGAAGAGGCCATCGCGGCCTAGGAGACGGCGGCGCAGGAGGTGCACCGGCGGCGGCGGAAGCTTGAAGTGGCGGCGCAAACCCTAGGCGTAACCGCTAGGCTCTGGTACCATGAAAAGTATCGAGAAAAGATGATTTGGTAGCTGACCCGACGTGCTCCGTCGGGTGAGGTTCTCTTATATTTATAGTGTACACAGGATTACATAAGTGTTGTATACGTATACAATACGTATAGGTACATAAACTCTAACATAAATATGTGTGTGCCTTGACTAATATTTTAGTAGGAACGATGGTCATGCACTTAAGTTGGCGTGCGGTTTTACTTGTAAAATAACAATACAATTTCCCATCAGGTTGGCTACAGAAATGACATTTCCATAACGTGGTGTGACAGACTGGTAGATGGTGCTCTCCCTACAACGGCGTTAGGGCCTTCCGTTAAAATAAGGTGCTCCCGGTCAGGGATTTCATGCTCACTATAGTGAATCAAACGGCTGTAAGAGCATGCACAGCTAGCCATGCGGGTAGCCCACTATTTTGCATATATATATATATATATATATATATATATATATATATATATATATATATATATATATATAATGATAAATGCTACTGTAGCAACAGTAAAAATTCCACTGTAGCAAAAAAAAAACCACGAATGCGTGCTCTCCTGTAGCACCAATAATATGGTCGGTACTGTACCGCACAGTATCATCAATTATATGGTCGGTACTGTATCACACAGTATCACCAATTATATGGCCAATACTGTATCACACAGTATGACCAATAATATGGCGTATACTGTGACACCAACCGTTTCCACGTGGTGCCATGAAGAGAAGCGCCGAGAAGGGTCACGAAGCGGTGCTGGAGGCATCTCTCCCCCTATATAAGGAGGCCAAGCCTCAGAAGAAGGGACACCAACCGGAAGAGCAAGCATCAAGCATCCAGAGCACATCCAGAGCACACTCTCCGCTCAGTAATAGTAGTGGTAGTTCTTCCCTAAAATAAGAAGCCTCCATAGAAGAAGGCGCTTGTAAGATATATCTGGAGAAGTTGTAAGGTATTTCCTCCGTCCGTGTGTAAACCCTTCGGGGGTTCCCGAAAGGGAAACCCGTATGTAAATTATATTGTGGAAATGAAGTAGTTCTGCGTGTTTCCCTTGATCTTTTTATCATGTTTATATGGGATGGGTTTTTATGCTACGGATCCTATAGGAGAAATCTCTGCGTGTAGTTCTCTGTTAAGCCCTGCATGTGGCGTCAGAACGAGAACCGTAGCCATAGAGAAGTGTTCCCTTCGGGTGAAACTGCCTGGGAAGACGATAAAAATCAACCCATATAAACTTGGCTAAAAACATTTAGGGAAAGAAACTTAGCTGCTTCTGAAGCAATGCAATGATAAATACGGGGAGTACTGAGTAGGACTATTACACCACTGCGCACACCGACGAAAGTACCGTTGGCCTCGCCAGCCTCCAAGATCCTGCAAAAATCCATAAAATAATCTTAGCATTTAATAAATTTTAATCAGTTTATTTTAATTTCGAATTTATTAGTAAGTAAATCGTAATCTGTGTATATTGGTATCAGAGCTAGTGTTCAATCATTGAAAGGTTAAAGTATCTAAATTTAGAAGTTAGCACAGGAAAGGTAGTGAAATCCAAAGATAATATTGACATAAGGTGTAGAATAAATCCGTCGGAAGATCATACCTAGCATACTTCCCATAGCCAGTTAAATATTGTCGTTGATCTGATATATAACTTTTTCATATCTTGGGGAAAAAGGCAAGAAAATTTAGACCAAAAATTAGAAATTATATTAAAAGAATATCAAAAACTCATTGAAAGATTTTCAGGTTTAAACAATAAAGTTGATATAGCTTTGCATAAGCTAGAAGAAGCAAAAAACAAGACAGAACACGGTCTGTAGGAATAACGATTATATTAAAGAAGAAGTGTTATCCCTTGGGAAAAGTATAGGGGTTTGTCTGAATAAAAACAAAGACCTATTCACAGGTGCTGAAACAAGACAAGATATTCTTAAAATTAAAGAATTAGTGCAAGAAGTAAAGAAATTGATCCTTTCATAATTTGCATGACCGAATATAACCAAGCCTTAAACGAAGTAGCAAAATATTTTAACACCTCCTATTGGTTTTTCTGATCACGAATCACCAAAAGAAGACTCCAAAATAATCATAAAACAAAATAACACAATCATCCAGTTATTACTTCAGACTTTAGAAAAGCTAAATAGTGTGCAGAAAAACAAAGAAATTGTGCTAGCCTCATCTGGGTTAGTAACATCGTCGAGAAATATCAATTCAGAAAAATGGATATATCTAAAAACTTCGCTAGAAGAGACAGAAACCTCCAGTTTATAAGACAAGACTCAAAACCGTTGTCAATAAAGCATAGATTATCATGCAGTACAGCTGATGATGTTAATAATTTAGAAGAAGTTATAGACCTTGAAAGAGATCTAGAAAGGTATCAGAAAGATACGCTAAGAAAAATAAAACCACAACAAGTATATCATATGGGTATGTTTGAAAGTAGAAGCAATCTATATAGAATATCCAGAGAAGTAGAGTTAAGTGTAATAACTCATCCAGTAGACTTGAGAATTGTAAGCAAGAATATTGAAGGTGAACTCAAATATTGTGGGTATAAATATATTCATCAAGGTATGTATATTATAGGGGTCAAAGGAATGACAAGAAAGAAAATAGGAGCAAAGGTCTTAATAACGCTATTAGACAAAAGATGGGATTCAGTAGATAAAGCAGCTTTAGGCTTCATGGAAGGAGATATGAATGAAAATATGTTAATAACATATATAGCTCCAGATCTAATAATGCCTATAAGGGAATTTATTGAAAAAATGAGTATTGGGTTTCAGACTAAAGGATATGAAGACTTTAGAGGAACCAACTTGTTAGTAAGCATTGAATTTATAGGAAGACTCACAAATAAAAGTAGCTCTAGATACAGAGTAAATGTAAATGATGTAATCAAAAATATGCAATCAAAAGGTATAAAATTCATGAGTCCCCTTACAATCGGCTCTGAGGAAAGAGCTGGAGAAGAATGGAATATAGGTGAACTAGTAGAAAGAAAGAAATTAAAACAACCACAAGCTTACATAAGCTATCAAAACTGCGAAGGAAGTAGTAGCATTAGGTTTACAAATTATAAATCTGCATCTATAGAAGACACAGAATCCCTCATGTCAGAACCAGAATCTAGTGACAATAAAAGCAAAGATACAATAGAATGCATGGAAAGGACAGATTTAAATAATGAAATAAATCATTATGAACAAAAATTAAAACATATAGAATGGGAGTATAGCAATTCTATGATAAAAGATTGGCCTAAGATAAGAGACAAAGAGTTGTTTTTCATAAGAGAAATTGCAAGGCTAAAGAAATTTAAAAAAGAGAGAGAAACAGCCACAAATAGCTCACCAAAGGTAAATAATAACATAGCATCAAAAGTTGAAGATATAAACAAAAATATTGATCAAAGTCATAAAAATAAAGCCATAAGTGAAGAAGATCAATGGGAAATAAATAATAAATTTTTAACAGAGAGTTATGAAGAAGAAGAAGAGTTAATGAGAGAAATGTTGACAGATGAAGATTATTTAGATGCCTCTGAGGAATATAATGACTTCATAAATTCCCTAGATGATGTTGGACTACATAATTTAGAAAACGCAATAGAAGCAATGGAAGTAGACAATAGCAAAAGAAAAAGATCTGAATATAGCTATGGAGACAGTTCAACTTCAGTAAGGCAAGATGGCCCACAAGAAAGACCTAGTAGGCCTGCGGGACAATGGCCTCTGGAGAAAGATGATTTTCAACCATCTTACATTCCCGGACAATATAAATATATGGGTAGCAAGAGAAGAGATTTCGAAAAGCCAGTACAATTTCAAAACACCAAATATGATGGTGCAATATTAAATTTAGCAGCCCATGATCCAATAGATTGGCCAAATATACTCAGCATCTGGAAAGGATTAATAGTTCAAAAATACATACAAAACCAGCATAATATAGGATCTAAGGTAGAAGATATGCTGACATATCTCAAAACATTTTTAGGAGAATCTGCAAAAGTTTTATGGGAACAATGGGTAGAAACATTTCCAGCTAGTTATGCAGAATTAAAAAGGGCTGGAAGTAACCCAAACAATTTTGCAAATATTATATCAACCATAATTATAGCAGAAGATCCAGAATTAGGAGAAACCGCTTTGCAAAATGAAAGGTTAAGAGAAATAGAAAAATTAACGTTAACGAGTTGGAAAGGTATCAAAGAGTTCTCTCAACATTACTTATATAATACTACCACTGCTAAACAAGGTTATAATGTAGGAGTAGTTGAAAGATATTTTAATAAATTACCTGATCCTTTAGGATCAATAATATTTGAGGAATATAAGAAAGAAACAGTAGAATTAGATTTAAATATATCCCAAGCCATAACATTCGTTTTCAAAAAGCTAAGAAAAATATGTACAAATATTCAAGCTCAAAGATCTATGAAAAGATCAGATTATAATTTCTGCAACAGCATTGTCCAAATACCTTTAACATATGGACAAGAACGGTACAAAAATAAAAAATATTATAAACCTCAGCTAAGGGATAATAGAAATTTTAGAACCAAGAGAAGATATTTCTTAAGAAGGTCAGATAATAGAGCCCCTTTCTTACATAAAAGGAATGTAAGAAGATATGATCCCAGAAAATCATACGATAAGACATGCAGGTGTTTCATATGTAACTCGCCTGACCATCTAAGTAGAACTTGCCCTAATAAAGACCAGAAAGGATACTCTAGTAAATATGAAGAGCAAGAGAAAGTTCTAATCATAGATAGTGTCAATGAAAATATACTGGTTTGCGATGATGAAATAAAAGATGATGAGTCAATATATTCAATCATAGAAACAGATGAAGTAGAAAAACAAAAGTTAGAAGAAGAATCAAGTGAAGATGAGTTAGATTTAATAGATGAATTGGCAGGATTAAAAATTGAAATGATGAACCAAGTAGACTGTAAACATGACTGGATCAGAGGTAAAGGAGATTATAATATAAAATGTGCTTTTTGTATATATTACCCAAGTCAAGAAAATAGGTCTACTTGTAACATATGTTTAAAACAGGCTTGTGACTCTTGTTTAAAAGCTAAGAATCAAGAATCAAGACAAGAGTTAGAATATGAACCAGAAGATGAAATACTATCTAGCAGAGTTAGAAATTTAGAAAATAGGATTAATAAGCTAGAAGTAGAATTAGAGGAGTTAAAAGGTAAGTCAGAAAATAAAGGTAAAGATAAAGCTCAGGAAGAGAATACTTCCAAAAACACTGAACTAAAAGATCAAATAAAAGAGCAAAAGGGAGACAGGCTAATCCAACTCAAAGATGCATTAACTAGTTTTGGAAATAAATATATAGTAAGATTACCATTTAAGGAAGTGTCAGGAATAAGAATCCCGATTAAAGTAGTACTAAAGCCAAATATTTCTTATAAAATATTAGCTTTATTAGACACAAGTTGTACTAAGAACATCATCCATGACAAGTTTTTTGCTAGATGCCCGGAATTAGTGACAACCATAGATGATAGTAAAGCCGAAGTCTCTACAGACATGTCAGGAATAAAGAAATTACATAACCAATTAGCATTTAATATTGAATCATACATAAATGGCACAAAATATATAATAGATGAAATCACAATCAGGGATTTGTCAGTAATAAACAATGACATGATCCTAGGTTTACAATTCCTACAGCAGTCCTTACAAACCACTATAATACATGAAGATGGAGTTACCTTTATTCCTCACAAAGATAATGTTCCATACATATCTGAGGCTCGAAAGCAAAGAAAATCTTTACAAAATGGAGAAATAACTAAGGAAGACGAGGAATACTTTTCTAGCGATGACACTCCTAGAACTTGCAAGGAAGATAAAATTAGTAACACCATAGAAGAATATTTCATAGAAAATGCATGCACAGAATGCATAGGTTTACAATCATTCTCACCAAATTGGTATAGAGATATAAAATCTAAACAAGATATAAATAAAATTGTGCAAAGACTAGAAGACATACAAATAATTGGGGAAATACCAATGAAGCATTGGGATAAGAATTCCATAGTATGCAAAATAAATATTATAAACCCTGACTACATAATCAAGACAGGACCAATAGAAGCTACTCCCAAAGATATAGAAGAGTTTAAAATGCATATCGAAGAATTAATAAAATTAAAAGCAATTAGAGAAAGTAGAAGTCCTCATCGATCACTTGCATTTATAGTTAGAAACCATGCTTGAAGAAGTCGGAGGAAAGTCTAGAATGGTTATTAATTACAAAAGACTTAATGATAACACAAGTAGATGATGCATTCAATATACCCAATAAGCAGGAATGGATAAATAGAATACAAGGAAGCAAATATTTCTCTAAGTTTGATCTAAAAGCCGGTTTCTAGCAAGTGAAAATGGCAGAAGAATCTATTCCGTGGACAGCTTTTACCTGTCCTCAAGGACATTATGAATGGCTAGTCATGCAGTTAGGATTAAAGAATGCACCTGCATTATTTCAAAGAAAAATGCAAAACATATTTAATGAAAATCAAGCTTTTATATTAGTTTATGTAGATGATCTACTTGTTTTCTCAAAATCCTATAAAGAGCATATTGCTCATCTTGAAACTTTCTTCAGGAAAGTAGAACAGAATGGGTTAATACTATCCAAAAAGAAAATGGAAATTTGCAAAGAAAAAATCAATTTTCTTGGACACGAAATAGGTGAAGGAAAGATATACCTACAAGAGCATATAGCCAGAAAAATATTACAATTTCCTGATACTATGAATGACAAAAAGATTCTACAACAATTTCTAGGAATTGTGAACTATGCAAGGAATTATATAGATAACTTAGCAAAACTTGCTGGTCCACTATATGCAAAACTAAGGAAAAATGGCCAGAAATATTTTAATTCTGAAGATATAAAGCTTGTAAAAGCTATAAAAGAAAAGGTTAAATATTTGAAGCCTTTAGAATTGCCACTAGATGATAATTATTTAATCATTGAAACAGATGCATCTCAAGAAGGATGGGGTGCTATATTGAAGCAAAAAACCTAATAAATTTTCTGCAAAGACAGAAGAGAAAATATGCAGATATGCCTCAGGAAGCTATAAACTAAAGACAGTAAATAACGTCGATAGAGAAATCCTTGCAATAGTCCATGCAATCAATGCATTTAGACTATATTTAGGATTTAAAGAATTCACAGTACGAACTGACTGTGAAGCAATATGCAGATATTATAATCAAATCAATAGCAAGAAAAGTTCAACTAGAAGATGGGTTCTATTTGAAGATATAATAACTGGGAATGGATATAAGGTTGTTTTTGAACATATTAAAGGAAAAGATAACTGTTTACCTGACATATTCTCTCATTCATCAATTTTGCAGAAATGAAGAGAGGAATGAATTTCAATGGAATGGAAACATACTCATTTGGAGCTGAAAATAAACTACGAATATTCCCTCCAAATTCATACAAATTCAAGCCGAAGGATCACATTGTCCTCGATGATATGCAAGAATGCATATTGGACAATTTGTGGTATCAATATAATAACAAAAGAGATGAGAAGGGATATTTTCTATCAATCCTAAATAGCCTTTCTGAATATTTTAATATGATTAATGGGAAAATACACTCACCAGAAAATATTGAAATACCAGAGGTAAAACCATTATACATCCTATATGATGGACAGACACCTGGAATTTATACCACATTCGAAAAAATAATTGAAGCAAAAGCGAGCAGAAAATATACAGGAGGAGCATCCTGGAAGAAATATACTAATATTGAAGAAGCATTATCTCTCGCAAGAACAATGATAGGAATAAATTACTATATAGAGCCTAAAGCAAAAGAATATATTAATAAGCAAAAACTGGCTCAAAGTAAAATAGCCTCAAAACAGATACCCATCAAAAAGACAATAGAAGAAGGCCAAACTTCTTCAAAGAAGCCAGAAGGCCAAACTTCTTCTAAAAAGACAAAAGAAGAAGAATTGCAAAAATATGGTTCATATAAGCAATGCCTCATACAGGGTGTTGATCAGTTGGATGGAGAATATATAGACCAAAAAATAGATGCGAAAATGGAAGATGCAAGGAATTCAATCATATCAGAAATAAAAGAACAAGTTCTAAGAGAAGTACGAGTCGAATTTACTGAAAAATTTTATGAATTAAAGATGCAGTATGAAGAAAAATTTAAAAGCTTTGAGGAAGATTATTTCCTAAAATTTGATAGCAAGACCGATGATACAATGGAAGATTCACAACCACCAGAATAAGTCTGAGATATTGATATGTATATCAATACTTCGGGCATTGAGGACATGACCCCCCAAATAATATAAGGTATATTGATAACGTGTTATCAATAAATTGGGCGGGGAAGACCCCCCTTTTTAAATAAAAATAAAAAATAAGAATAAAATGATAAATGCTACTGTAGCAACAGTAAAATTTCCACTGTAGCAACAGCAAAAAAAAAAAAAAAAAAAAAACATGTATCCTGGCGTACATGCCAAGAAGGGCAAGCATGTAGACTTCAAGCATACAAGGCGTGCCCGAGAAGATTGCCACGAATGCGTGCTCTCCTGTAGCACCAATAATATGGTTGGTACTGTACCGCACAGTATCACCAATTATATGGTCGGTACTGTATCACACAGTATCACCAATTATATGGCCAATACTGTATCACACAGTATGACCAATAATATGGCGAATACTGTGACACCAACCGTTTCCACGTGGTGCCATGAAGAGAAGCGTCGAGAAGGGCCACGAAGCGGTGCTGGAGGCATCTCTCCCCCCTATAAAAGGAGGCCAAGCCTCAGAAGAAACAACACCAACCGGAAGAGCAAGCATCAAGCATCCAGAGCACATCCAGAGCACACTCTCCGCTCAGTAATAGTAGTGGTAGTTCTTCCCTAAAATAAGAAGCCTCCATAGAAGAAGGCGCTTGTAAGATATATCTGGAGAAGTTGTAAGGTATTTCCTCCGTCCGTGTGTAAACCCTTCGGGGGTTCCCGAAAGGGAAACCCGTATGTAAATTATATTGTGGAAATGAAGTAGTTCTGCGTGTTTCCCTTGATCTTTTTATCATGTTTATATGGGATGGGTTTTTATGCTAGGGATCCTATAGGAGAAATCTCTGCGTGTAGTTCTCTGTTAAGCCCCGCATGTGGCGTCGTAACGAGAACCGTAGCCGTAGAGAAGTGTTCCCTTCGGGTGGAACTGCCTGGGAAGACGATAAAAATCAACCCATATAAACTTGGCTAAAAACATCTAGGGAAAGAAACTTAGCTGCTTCTGAAGCAATGCAATGATAAATACGGGGAGTACTGAGTAGGACTATTACACCACTGCGCACACCGACGAAAGTACCGTTGGCCTCGCCAGCCTCCAAGATCCTGCAAAAATCCATAAAATAATCTTAGCATTTAATAAATTTTAATCAGTTTATTTTAATTTCTATATATATATATATATATATATATAGTGCAGGCAATGAACGAGATGGGGTAGAAATAAATCACTTACGGAATGTAGCAACTGATGATAGATTTGTCGAGCTCGCGCAGATTGAACAGCTGGAACAATTCACTCAGATGAACTGTTACATAGTAATGTTTGAAGTGATGCTCATGTCTAACTTCCGCATAAATATATTCTTTACCGGCGTTAGTTTTTTATATAACCCTTGTACCAAATTAGCAGATTTTTTATTTGTGGAGGTAGATCCTCTTCCTGCGCAGGCTCGACGAGAGGCCCATTTGGCACATATGTAAGTACTGGTTTACTCATTGGCGCCTCCTCAAGGCCTAACACTTCACGAAGAGTCATACCGAACGTGGCCGCTTGTTCTCTGGCACCCGTTACAGTAATTCCATGTGCTGCCGCAGCTGCGGCGATAGCGGGGTCCATTAGTTCAGCATCCGGACCGACGGCTTTCACTATGAGCGGGGCGATCGATTGTTTACTTTGTTCCCCGAGCTGGGCAACTTGTTTCCCCCCTTTTATACTTTCTAATTCTTTCTCGGCCTCCTCCAAGGCTTTCTTCTCCTGCTTCTCTGCCAACTCTTTGTTCCTCTTGAACATGAGTGCTCACCTACGAAGTTCACGTGCATAGTCGTCAGGCAGATTCTTCGCGGCTTGGGACGGTGTGCTCAAAAATTCCTTAGCCCACTGCTTTTGCTTGTCAGAAAATACTGGCTTGGGCTCGGGCTCTCTTTTCTTCTTGCATGCCTCCTTCCATTTCTCATGGTCAGCAGCCGCGGCCGCGTCGACTTCCTCGGCACTACGTTCCCAAGGCCTTGTGGGGAGAGGCTTCAGTGATGGCTCTGGTACCTTTGTGGTTTTAGGTACATAAGGGTCCGGGTTAATAATCCAGGACTGCTTCTGCTTCTTCGCCGGAGGTGGATTGGGGGGCGGCATCTGATCACCCGCCGGACGAGGACTGGGGGGCGGCGGCTGATTACCCGCCGGAGGTGAATAGGGGGGCGGCGGCGGCTGACGTGAAGGAGGTGTAGGTGAACCACCACCACCACCGCCACCGCCACCGCCACCACCACCCGAGGGGGGTGGACTTGTTTGCCTTGGCGCCTCGCCTGGAAACTTGATTAACTTCTTTTTCCATAGAATGAGCTGGCGCTTGACACCTCCAAGTCTTCTCTCCCCTTCGGGTGTAGCAATGTCAAATGTCCAGGTCCTCAAACCCTGGGACTATGTCCTCCACCGTGACACGAGCATAGCCATCTGGAATGGGGTTGTTGTGGTGGAGTGCTCCAGGTAAAGATGGTAAAGCACTGCCGATGGCTACCTTCGTGGACATGTTCCCAATTGGATAATGCAGATGACATTCTTTCATCTCCTTTACATCGTCCACGGGGTAGCGAGGAGGCTCCGGTGCAGTAATATCGATCGCCGGTGCATTATCAGTAGCCGGCGGGGCCTCCGTGGAAGCCGCGCTGCTTCTCATCCGCTGCTGGCTTCCGAGATCCGCTGGATGATCTTCATGCGCCCCAGCTGCCGATCTTTCTTGTACTAGTATACTCACGATTTTCTTCATCGTATCGAATTCCGATACCAACCGCGCCACAACATCTGCATCCCGATCCATCTTTCTCTTACGGCTTCTGTAACCGTACGGGTCATCGTTCTGGGAGAACCCTATTTTCCACGGAATGTTCCCCATGCCTCGTATACGTCCTCCGTGTTCAGGATTCCCGATGGCTTTTGTCAGCGCGTCGTTCTCTCTGTTGAACTTGATCTTCCCCTCTTGAGCATCCCTTATTGCGTCAATAAGGGCTTGGGTGCGTTTAAACGATACGTTCCGGTGAACACACACCCCTGTCTCCGGGTGTAGCGTTCCCCCATGCTCGTACCACCAGCTTTTGGCCCTTGGGTCCCATCCTTCCGTACCTGGATGGATTCCTCGCGCCCTCAGCTCGTTCTCCATCTTCTCCCACCTAGGCTCCCAAATGCGGTACCCTCCTGGCCCCATAATATGATTGTACTCCTTCTTAGCCGCATTTTCCTTATTTTTTTCGATATTTCAGTGAACTGCTCCGATTTCTTTTGCCTCACAAATTCTGGCCAATCATGTTTCAGTTTCTCATATTGTCCTTTGAAATCCGGAGTCTTGTTCTTGTTGACATGGTCACGGGTTAGATTTTGCTTGAATTTCCGGAATGCACTGGCCATCTTTTGAAGAGCGAACTGTTTGAGTAGCCTCCTCCTCTTCTTGTTTTCCTCAATCTTGTTACCCTCCTCATCGAATTTGTGGTATTCCGGAGGTAGGATGACATGTTCCATAATCTTTTGCAAGTAATCTTTTTTTGTTCTCTTCTCGACAAAAGTGAAACCAAGACGTGCCTTCTTTGGCTCATTCCACTCCTGGACGGTGATCGAGACGTTGTCTCTAACAACGGCTCCGCATTGGTTGATAAACTTGGTGGCGTTCTTCTTGGGCTCCAGCGGCTTGCCGGTTGCACTATCGACAACCTCGATGGTATATATTTCTCCTTGTTTCAGCGTCTTGGTTGCGCCACGCTTTGACGACGTACTCGATTGTTTCGACGATCCGGCCGAGGGCTAAAATAAGAAAGAGAGTCGCGCGCGTTAGTACACATATTTGTTCAAATCAGTAAGTTTGTATCACCAGAGGATCAATGTATATATATACCTCGACGTCGGAGGTGGTTGCTACTTCCAATTGAAGATCGTCGTTTATCGACGTTTGTTCGGCATCATCTTGCTGACGGCCTTCATCTTGACCGTCAAGGTTCAGATAAGAAGAGATCTCTTCTTCATCTTGATCGGTCGGTACATAAGGAATATCACCGTTTATGAGGCCAAATATATGTTCTTCAGCTGCCGAATCATAGTTGACCATAATCGGGTCAGCTCTATCGTCCGCCATATGTCAGTCCTGAAAACATGTAGTAAAAACAAATTAATTAAGTGAAGAAGGGGGGCAGTGGCGGTGGCGAAAGGGCGGCGGTGGCGAAAGGGCGGTGGCGGTGCCGAGGACAACACACATAACCCTCGCCTCGCAGTGACCGCGTGACCGAGAGACCGGTGGCGGTGGCGAAAGGGCGGTGGCGGTGCCGAGGACAACACACATTACCCTCGCCGCCCCCTCTCGATCCCAAAAAAAAAAACACCGCGCGTATACGGAGGGGGCGACGAGGGGCTCGCTGCCCCCTCCGTATACGCGCGGTGCTTAAGTCAAATTTGAGTTCTTTTTTAAGTGAAATTTTAGTTCTTTTTAAGTCAAATTGTAGTTCATTTTTGAGACAAAATTTTTAAGTCAATTTTTATTTTTTTAGTCAAATTTTAGTTCTTTTTTTACACAATCTTTTTTAAGTCAAATTGTAGTTCTTTTTGAGACAAAATTTTTAAGTCAATTTTTAGTTTTTTTAAGTCAAATTGTAGTTCTTTTTTTACATAATCTTTTTTTAGTCAAATTTTAGTTATTTTTTGTTTTAAAATTAACAAGAAAAAAAACTAAAAAGAGAAAAAAACGGCCCGCGGCCCCCCTTCTCTCTCTCCTCTCCCGTGCGTCTGGCGGGCGGCGCGCGCGTCGGGCGGCGGCGCGTCTGGCGGGCGGCGGCGCGTCCGGCGGGCGGCGGCGCGTCCGGCGGCGTGCGGGCGGCGCGCGTGCGGTCGATGCCGGAGTTCTCGGCGAGAGACGTACCGGCGGCGCGGACGTACGTTCTCGGCGCACGGCGGGCAGCAGACGTGCGCGGCGGCGGAGGAGATCGGCGCGGCGACGGCGGCGAGCGCGCGGGCGTCGAGGAGGGCGTCGAGGAGGCGCGGCGGCGTCGAGGACACTGCAGAGCAACTGTGAAGGCACCCGCGCGGAGAAGACGAGAAACTGTGGAGGCACCCGCGGCGGTGTATTTATACCCCCCCCTTTAGTCGCGGTTGGGGAGGTGACCCACGACTAAAGGGTACCCTTTAGTCGCGGTTGGCCAGACCAACCGCGACTAAAGGTGTTTTTCGCCGGGTTTTTCGTTCCCGCGCGAAACGACCTTCAGTCGCGGTTGGCCAGGCCAACCGCGACTAAAGGTATTTTTCAAAATACTTTTCATATTTTCTAAATGTTAAAAGTACATATAATATATCAATAAATTCAGAAAAATAAAACTAATTCAATTCAAAATCTTAAAAATACCAATAATATATCAAAAAATTCAGAAAAATAAAACTAATTCATTTAAAAATCTTAAAAATACAAATAATATATCAAAAAATAAAGAAAAATAAAACTAATTCATTTAAAAATCTTAAAAATACAAATAATATATCAAAAAATAAAGAAAAATAGAACTAATTCATTTCAAAATCTTAAAAATACAAATAATATATCAAAAAATTCATAAAAATAAAACTAATTCATTTAAAAATCTTAAAAATACAAATAATATATCAAAAAATAAAGAAAAATAAATCTAATTCATTTAAAAATCTTAAAAATACAAATAATATATCAAAAAATAAAGAAAAATAGAACTAATTCATTTTAAAATCTTAAAAATACAAATAATATATCAAAAAATTTAGAAAAATAAAACTAATTCATTTCAAAATGTTTTCGCCTCCCTCTTCCCACCAGTTCTTCCCGGCCGCCTCTGTCTTCCGAAGATGTCGTAGGGCGTGTGCACCGACGACATCTTCGAGAAGTTGCGCCACGGGAGATTTTCCAACCCTTTACTCAACACTGTTAGAGGAGATGAAGTCTTTCACGGGCTTGCAGGAAAATTTTCCCGAGGAGCAACTTCCGAAGATGTCGTAGGGCGTGTGCACCGACGACATCTTTGAGAAGTTGCGCCACGGGAGATTTTCCAACCCTTTACTCAACACTGTTAGAGGAGATGAAGTCTTTCACGGGCTTGCAGGAAAATTTTCCGAGGAGCAACTTCCGAAGATGTCGTAGGGCGTGTGCACCGACGACATCTTCGAGAAGTTGCGCCACGGGAGATTTTCCAACCCTTTACCCAACACTGTTAGAGGAGATGAAGTCTTTCACGGGCTTGTAGGAAAATTTTCCCGAGGAGCAACTTCCGAAGATGTCGTAGGGCGTGTGCACCGACGACATCTTCGAGAAGCTGCGCCACGGGAGATTTTCCAACCCTTTACTTCATCCATGGGGATGAAACTCTCCCTACCCGCTAGGTTGGCGTGTTGGTCCGCTTGCCAAGGCGTATCGATGCTCCTTTTATAGGCACGGCGCCGCTTCGGCTTTGGCTTGTTCCTCCGACGGGCGTCGTGCGCTACAAGCTTTATCTCATCGAGCAGGTGCGTCCACCCACGCGTTCTTATCCTGCCGACAGCCTTTAGTCACGGTTGCACCCTCCAGTCGGGACTAAAACTTACCCAAACATCCTTATCCCACCGACAGCTTTTCATAGATGACACAAAAACCACCTTTAGTCCCGGTTGCACCCACCAGCCGGGACTAAAGCTTACCCAGACGTCCTTATCCCACCGACAGTTTTATTAGATGATACAAAACCACCTTCAGTCCCGGTTGCACCCACCAGCCGGGACTAAAGCTTACCCGAACGTCCTTATCCCACCGACAGTTTTATTAGATGATACAAAACCACCTTTAGTCCCGGTTGCACCCACCAGCCGGGACTAAAGATTAGATGACCACCTTCCCTGTCTTCCCGCCTCCTTCTTCCCGCCTCTTTCTTCCCGCCACTTTCTTCCCGCCAATTTCTTCCCGCCCCTCTTTCTTCCCGCCACTTTCTTCCCGCCTCCTGTCTTCCCGCTCTCATTTTTCCCGCCATTTCTCACTACATATATGTAGCCCGGCTTGGCCAGCATTATCACATCTCTACAATCTCTCATCACTCTCTCATGGCTTCCACCGCACCCACTCTAACCTACGAGCAGGTGGAGGAGCTTTGCGCCTCGAACTACCCTTGCTCACCGGGCTACCGCGTCCCCGCCGGCTGGAGCCTAAGCGCCGGAGGCGTGCCGGTCCCTCCCGTCCCTCAGGGTACTACGCGCCGGGCGGCCATCACGAACCACTACTACCTCGACCTCACGCCGGAGCAACGGATGAATCCCCGCTGGCATCCCGATAACCAGCATACTTCGGACGCCTTCTTCATCAATCGGCGTGAGAGGGCGCTCGCCAAGTATGAGGAGGACGGTCTGCCTCCTGGGAACTTCCACGAGGCCGGCTGTCGGTTATGTTATAAAAGCGACAAGCAAATAACGAAGAACGAAACAAGAACACACGCAGGGGACACAAGATTTAACGTGGAAAACCCTTTCCAACACAGAAGGGGAAAAAACCACGGGCGCCAGCCAGCAAAACTTCACTATATCGGGAGGTGTTTACAAACGCCGTGGGTTATCTTATAATCTGATAAACCCTAGCCGGCGGCTTACAAGATGTATATATAGGCGGTGCCAACGATCCGTACCGTTCGTCAGAAGTTAGCCTCCCTTTAGTATATGAATTTGGATCACAAATACAACAAACTCCACCTTGAGACAAATTCCATCTTATAGCATGAACTTCAACAATCTCCTGAACAACAAAGGAAAAAACACTTGCTGGCGCCAACAGCCACTTGGGCTAAACAGTTATACCAACCAAGCTCGAGCAAAGCTCAAACTTGGAAATAGGAACTGGCTTTGTCATCATATCAGCAGGATTATCATGGGTACTTATCTTGCATACCTTCAGTTTACCTTGAGCAATAATGTCGCGAATATAATGGTACTTGATATCAATGTGCTTTGTCCTCTCATGGAACATTTGATCTTTAGTAAGGTATATTGCACTTTGACTCGTCGGAAAACAAGTCAATGCAAGAATCATCTCCACAAAGCTCAGCATACAAACCTTTCAACCAAACAGACTCTTTGCCGACTTCATTAATTGCTATATATTCCGTCGGTCGTAGATTGGGCAACAACAGATTGTAACGTTGCCTTCCAACTCACAGCACATCCAGCAACAGTGAACACGTAACCTGTGAGGGATCTTCTCTTATCCAAAGCAAAATCTGAATCCACATAGCCTACAAGTCCCTCACCGGTCTTGCCAAACTTCAAGCAAGCTTTGGATGTGCCACGAAGGTACCTGAAAATCCACTGAACAGCTTTCCAATGTTCTTTACCAGGATCAGCAAGGTATCGACTGACCAAACTCATAGCATAGGATAAATCGGGACGAGAACAAACCATGGCATACATCAAGGAACCAACGAGCACTAGAATATGGAACTCGGGACATGTACTCAATATCTTCATCGGTACTAGGACATTGCAATGCTGACAATTTGAAGTGAGAAGCAATTGGTGTACTAACAGACTTTGCATCATGCATATTAAAACGATGAAGAACTTTCTGAATGTAATGTTGCTGACTAAGAAATAACACACTAGATTTTCTGTCTCTTGTAATTTTCATACCTAGTATTTTCTTAGCAGCACCAAGATCCTTCATCTCAAACTCACTAATTGTGCTTTCAAACTAGTGATCTCTTTCTTGCTCTTGGCAGCAATCAACATATCATCAACATATAACAGCAAGTATATTGGTGATCCATTGACAAACTTGATATAAACACAATTATCATACTTAGATCTCTTAAACTCATGTGCAAGCATAAATGAATCAAACCTTTTGTACCACTATCTTGGAGACTGTTTTAGACCATAAAGGGACCTCTTCAACTTGCAAACAAGATCCTCCTTACCAGGTACAACAAAACCTTCAGGTTGGTCCATGTATATTTCCTCCTCAAGCTCTCCATGCAGAAAAGCAGTCTTCACATCTAACTGCTCAAGCTCAAGATCACGCATAGCCACAATACCAAAGAATGCACGAATGGAACTATGCTTCACAACCGGAGAGAATACATCATTATAATCAATACCTGGAATTTGGCTGAAACCTTTTGCTACTAACCTTGCCTTAAACCTCGGAGGCTCATTAGGAGACAAACCTTCCTTTCTTTTAAATATCCACTTACAGCGGACAGCCTTCTTCTATTTAGGCAAGGGCACAACATCCCATGTGCCATTCTTGTCAAGCGACTGCATCTCCTCTTGCATAGCAGAAGTCCACTTCACGTGGTCAACGGATGTAATGGCCTCAGTATATGTAGCAGGTTCAGTATCATGCTCCACCTGTTCAGCACAACTCAAAGCATGATGCACAAGATTACATTCTTCAATTAAACAAGGACGTGGACCTTTGTTACGCCTCGGTCTATCAGTAGCAATGGAACTATTTGTTTGCTGCAAAACAGGTGGTGAGTGCTGAACAACAGTGTTATCATTTTCAGCAACATCATTTTCTTTTCTCCTCCACGTGCTCCACCTGCACGCTAATACTCGTTGCTCATCATCGAATTATCGGAAAAATCAACGAGCATCGGTAACATCTGTAGATGAACTCTTATAAAACATGACAGCCTCATTAAAGACTGCATTCCTGCTATGCAAAACTTTCTTAGTTTCAGGATTCCATAACTTGTAAGCCTTAACTCCTGAACCATAACCAAGAAACACACACTTAATAGCCCTAGGCTCTAGCTTTCCATTATCAACATGAGCATAGGCGATGCAACCGAAAACTCTCAACTCGTGAATAATCAGCGAGTGAACCAGACCATACCTCAATAGGAGTTTTCTTATCAAGCGGAATACAAGGTGACCTGTTTATCAAGTAACAGGCGGTGGAGACTGCTTCAGCCCAAAAACGTCTATGCATACCAGCATTGGACAACATGCAGCGAGCCTTGGAGATGATGGTTCTGTTCATCCTCTCTGCCACACCATTCTGCTGAGGAGTAAATGGGATGGTGTGGTGCCTGACAATGCCTTCGTCGCTGCAATAATCATTGAAAACAGTAGAACAAAACTCCATGCCATTGTCAGTACGAAGCAATTTAACTTTCTTTTCTGTTTGCTTCTCTATCATAACTTTCCACTTTCTAAAAGCATCTAACACATCGATTTATGTTTCGTAAAGAAAGGCCACACTTTTCTGGAGTAGTCATCTATGATAGTAAGCATGTAATTTGCACCACCAAGAGAAGTCTTGCGGGAAGGTCCCCACACATCAGCATGCACATAATCTAGAATCCCTTTAGTGGTATGAACGGAAGCATTGAATTTAACTCTTTTATGCTTACCAAAAATGCAGTGCTCACAGAACTCAAACTTACTCAAATTGCAGCCATCTAGCAGGTCTCTCCTGTGCAATTCTGTCATGCCATGTTCACTCATATGTCCAAGACGCATATGCCACAGATTAGTTTTACCAGGTTCCTCAGGAATAACAGCAGCAGCAATACCAGACAAAGTGCTACCTCTAAGAACATATAACTTTGCAGAATTCATATCACCAATCATGTGAACGAGAGAACCTTTTGATACCTTCAGAACTCCGCGGGAACCGGAGTGTTTGTACCCATCAACATCAAGGGTACTGAGAGAGATCAGATTTCTGGCCATGCCAGGTATGTGTCTCACATCTGTCAGAGTACGTGTCATGCCATCATGCATCTTGATCTGAACGGAGCCAATGCCCACGATCTCACGTGGGTTGTTATCTCACATACGCACAACATCTCCACTCTGCACAAACTCATAAGAACTGAACCAGTCTTTGTTACAGCAAATATGAAACGAACATGCAGAATCAAGGATCCACTCATCATTACCGAAACACAACCAGACAAACACAACTAGGCAATCGCCATCGAATTATCACTGGAAACAACGAGCAGCCTTACCATCACCCTCGCATTTGTTTTTCGGTTGGTAAGTACCGTTTCTTTTCTCTTTGTTCCGCAACTTCCAGCAATCATCAATATTGTGGCTAGTTTTTTTACGAGTACTTGCGGAACTTACCATCTCGTCCCTTGGACTTTGAGCGACCTCTCGTCGGTCTTGCTCTTATCTCTGTTGTAGTTGTTGTTTCTGTTCTCGGTCCCGCCACCGACCTGCAGGTGCTTCGCCTTAGATGACGAACCTCTCGCTCGCACCATAGATTTCATCTTTTCCCTCTGCTGGAGGGCCTCATAAACTTCGGCAAGGGTTAGTTCATCACGACTGTATAACAAGGTGTCTCGAAAATTCGCAAAAGAATTGGGCAACGAGACTACCAATATAAGAGCTAGATCCTCATCAACATACTTTACCTCCATGGACAGCAAATCAGAAACAATCTCTTTAAAGATCGATAGGTGATTCATCATTGACGCACCTTCTTGCAGCTTGTGCGAGAACAACTTCATCTTCACGTGCATCTTACTGGTTAGATCTTTGGACATGCGGATCGATTCCAGTTTCAACCACAGCGCAGCTGCGATTTCTCAGCCAGCACTTCCCGCAAGATATTGTTGGATAGATGAAGCTGAATTAAAGAAAAGGCCTTACGATCTTTCCTCTTTTCATCGTCGGTCCAGGTCTTGGCATCTTTCTTGCCAAATCCATCAAGAGCTTCATCCAGATCGAGAAGATTGGGTAAGGATCGCCCTCATCTTCACTTGCCACAGAGAAAATCTCGTGGTGTAATCCAGCTGCGGTAGATCGAACTTCAAAGAAGACATGTCGCAAAACCCTAGATTGAAACACGGGCTCTGATACCACTTGTTATAAAAGCGACAAGCAAATAACAAAGAACGAAACAAGAACACACGCAGGGGACACAAGATTTAACGTGGAAAACCCCTTCCAACATAGAAGGGGAAAAAACCACGGGCGCCAGCCAGCAAAACTTCACTATATCGGGAGGTGTTTACAAACGCCGTGGGTTATCTTATAATCTGATAAACCCTAGCCGGCGGCTTACAAGATGTATATATAGGCGGTGCCAACGATCCGTACCGTTCGTTAGAAGTTAGCCTCCCTTTAGTACATGAATTTGGATGACAAATACAACAAACTCCACCTTGAGACAAATTCCATCTTGTAGCATGAACTTCAACAATCTCCTGAACAACAAAGGAAAAACACTTGCTGGCGCCAACAGCCACTTGAGCTACACAGTTATACCAACCAAGATCGAGCAAAGCTCAAACTTGGAAATAGGAACTGGCTTTGTCATCATATCAGCAGGATTATCATGAGTACTTATCTTGCATACCTTCAGTTCACCTTGAGCAACAATGTCGCGAATATAATGGTACTTGATATCAATGTGCTTTGTCCTCTCATGGAACATTTGATCTTTAGTAAGGTATATTGCACTTTGACTGTTAGAAAACAAGTTAATGCAAGAATCATCTCCACAAAGCTCAAGCATACAAACCTTTCAACCAAACAGACTCTTTGCCGCCTTCATTAATTGCTATATATTCTGCTTCGGTCGTAGATTGGGCAACAACAGATTGTAACGTTGCCTTCCAACTCACAGCACATCCACCAACAGTGAACACATAACCTGTGAGGGATCTTCTCTTATCCAAAGCAAAATCTGAATCCACATAGCCTACAAGTCCCTCACCGGTCTTGCCAAACTTCAAGCAAGCTTTGGATGTGCCACGAAGGTACCTGAAAATCCACTGAACAGCTTTCCAATGTTCTTTACCAGGATCAGCAAGGTATCGACTGACCAAACTCATAGCATAGGATAAATCAGGACGAGAACAAACCATGGCATACATCAAGGAACCAACATCACTAGAATATGGAACTCGGGACATGTACTCAATATCTTCATCAGTACTAGGACATTGCAATGCTGACAATTTGAAGTGAGAAGCAATTGGTGTACTAACGTGACTTTGCATCATGCATATTAAAACGATGAAGAACTTTCCGAATGTAATTTTGCTGACTAAGAAATAACACACTAGATTTTCTCGTCTCTTGTAATTTCCATACCTAGTATTTTCTTAGCAAGCACCAAGATCCTTCATCTCAAACTCACTACTTAATTGTGCTTTCAAAATAGTGATCTCTTTCTTGCTCTTGGCAGCAATCAACATATCATCAACATATAACAGCAAGTATATTGGTGATCCATTGACAAACTTGATATAAACACAACTATCATACCTAGATCTCTTAAACTCATGTGCAAGCATAAATGAATTAAACCTTTTGTACCACTGTCTTGGAGACTGTTTCAGACCATAAAGGGACCTCTTCAACTTGAAAACAAGATCCTCCTTACCAGGTACAACAAAACCTTCAGGTTGGTCCATGTATATCTCCTCCTCAAGCTCTCCATGCAGAAAAGCAGTCTTCACATCTAACTGCTCAAGCTCAAGATCACGCATAGCCACAATACCAAAGAATGCACGAATGGAACTATGCTTCACAACCGGAGAGAATACATCATTATAATCAATACCTGGAATTTGGTTGAAACCTTTTGCTACTAACCTTGCCTTAAACCTCGGAGGCTCATTAGGAGACAAACCTTCCTTTCTTTTAAATATCCACTTACAGCGGACAGCCTTCTTCTATTTAGGCAAGGGCACAACATCCCATGTGCCATTCTTGTCAAGCGACTGCATCTCCTCTTGCATAGCAGAAATCCACTTCACGTGGTCAACGGATGCAACGGCCTCAGTATATGTAGCAGGTTCAGTATCATGCTCCACCTGTTCAGCACAACTCAAAGCATGATGCACAAGATTACATTCTTCAATTAAACAAGGACGTGGACCTTTGTTACGCCTCGGTCTATCAGCAGCAATGGAACTATTTGTTTGCTGCAAAACAGGTGGTGAGTGCTGAACAACAGTGTTATCATTTTCAGCAACATCATTTTCTTTCTCCTCCACGTGCTCCACCTGCACGCTAATACTCTGTTGCTCATCATCAGAATTATCAGAAAAATCAACATCATCAGTAACATCTGTAGGCGTCCCTGCAGGGCACGACGTATGGGCTAACTTCAGACTCCGCTACGCTTCGGCCCAAGCCTCCGGCGATGGGCCTCGCTCCACTCGTCAGAAGTTAGCCTCCCTTTAGTATATGTATTTGGATCACAAATACAACAGGTTATGGTGGTACGGCCGGACTCTACAGAGCGTCATGGACTACATCACGGCCGGCGATATCCCCCGCCTGCGCTACCCTCAGTTCGAGCCACGAGCGCCGCCCGACGACAGCGACGACATCATCGACGACGACGGCGGCAACTTAGAAGGCGACGACTACCAGTACAACGGCGGCGGCTATGAAGACTACGAGTATGCATATTATACGCCTAGGCAGGAGTATGACTAAATCACTCCAAATTGCATGTATCATCAGTGGTATGTCGAATCAATCGAATCATTCGAAAATGGACACCAAACACATCACGGGCAATATAATTCACATGATCCATTCAACAAAGTTTGGTACAATAAATTATTACACATCATTTCTTCCCTTGTGTCCCTGCTTGCTTACGATTGGGCCGTATCCATGGAGCATCCTCATCATTTAACTTAATGCTTGGGTCGGTGTTCACTTTGAAGGGCGGAATTTCACCAAACATATTATAATCTTTTCACTTTGAAGGGTGGAATTTCACCAAACATATTATAATCTTCTGACATGTCTGTCTTGTCCTCCACTCCCACGATGTTTCTTTTCCCTGAAAGAACAATGTGGCGCTTTGGATCATCGCATGATGTACTGATCGTTTTCTTATCTTTCCGTTTCCTCGGTTTGCTACTCATGTCCTTGACATAGAAAACCTGAGCGACATCTTTCGCTAGGACGAATGGTTCGTCAAGGTAACCAAGATTGTTGAAATCCACCATTGTCATTCCGTATTGTTGGTCCACCTTTACCCCACCTCCTCGTTAGCTTGAACCATTTGCACCGGAACAAAGGGACCTTAAAGGAGGGTCCATAGTCAAGTTCCCATATCTCTTCTATGTAACCATAATATGTGACCTTTTGCCCATTCTTGGTTGCTCGCATCAAAGCGGACACCACTGTTTTGGTTGGTGCTCTTTTTATCTTGGGCGATCGTGTAAAATGTATTCCCATTTATCTCGTACCCTTGGAAAGTCGTTATAGTCGAAGATGGTGTCTTGGCCAACATGTACAGCTGATCTACAACATTATTGTCATTCATTAAATGTTTTCTCAACCAACTGCCGAAAGTCTCCATGTGGGCCTTCCTAATTCAGGATTCAGGCTTCCCCGGGTTGTCCGAGCGTAAAATATTCTTGTGTTTCTCAAAGTACGGAGCCACCAAGCTGGAATTGGTCGGAACCGTGTGGTGTGCTTCGATCGGAGAATGGCCGTCCATACATATCGTTGATTTCCTTCCGATCGTGCCTTTTCCACTTAGTCTCCCCTCGTGCCGCGATCGAGGAAAACCAATCGGCTTAAGGTCGGGAACAAAGTCAACACAAAACTCAATTACCTCCTCATTTCCATAGCCCTTGGCGATGCTTCCTTCCGGCCTAGCACGGTTACGAACATATTTCTTTAATACTCCCATGAACCTCTCGAAGGGGAACATATTGTGTAGAAATACAGGATCGAGAATGGAAATCTCTTCGACTAGGTGAACCAGGAGGTGCGTCATAATATTGAAGAAGGATGGCGGGAACACCAACTCGAAACTGATAAGACATTGGACCACATCGTTACGTAACCGTGGTAGAACTTCCGGATTGATTACCTTCCGAGATATTGCATTGAGGAATGCACATAGCTTCACAATGGCTACTTGAACATTTTCCGGCAGGAGCCCCTCAAAGAAATCGGAAGCAATTGCGTCATAATCACGTGGCGGTCGTGAGACTTCAGGTTTTGGAACTTTTTCTCCGCCATGTTTATTATTCCCTTTATATTGGACGAGAATCCAGACGGGACCTTCGTACTGCTCAGGCATTCAAAAAAGATGACCTTCTCTTCTTTGGTCAGAGCGTAGCTGGCACGATCTTGAAACCATTTCGGATGCCGGTCATCAGGGTCTTTCAAATATTGCTGGTCCTGCCGTGCTTCCTTTGTATCATTTGTCTTCCCATACACGCCCAAGAAGCTTAGGAGGTTCACGCAAATATTCTTCGTAACATGCATCACGTCGATTGCAGAGCGGACATCTAGGACTTTCCAATATTCTAGCTCCCGGAATATAGATTTCTTCTTCCACATGGGTGCGTGCCGTCGGCTCCCTTCGGAACTGATTGTCCGCCAGGACCCTTTCCAAAGATGACTTTCAAATCCTTGACCATATCAAATACCTCAGCACCAGGTGCGTTCCGCGAGCTTCGGCCGGTGATCTGCCTTGCCGTTGTAATGCTTGCCTTTCTTTCTTACTTGGATGAATTTTCGGAAGAAATCGACGATGCCCAAGGTACACGTTCTTCTTACAATTTGGCAAATGTACACTTTCGGCCTCATGTAAGCAGTGCGTGCATGCATTGTATCCCTTATTTGACAGTCCCGAAAGGTTACTAAGAGCAGGCCAATCATTGATGGTTACGAAAAGCAACGCTCGTAGGTCAAATTCCTCTTCTTTGTGCTCATCCCACACACGGACACCAGGTCTGCCCCACAACTGTAAAAGTTCATCAACTAATGGCCTTAGGTACACATCGATGTCGTTGCCGGGTTGCTTCGAACCTTGGATGAGCACTAGCATCATAATGAACTTCCGCTTCATGCACAATCAAGGAGGAAGGTTGTAGATGCATAGAGTCACGGGCCAGGTGCTATGGCTGGAGCTCTGCTCGCCAAAAGGATTCATGCCATCTGTACTTAGACCAAATCTTATGTTCCTTGCGTCAGCTGCAAAAATTTTGAACGCTCTGTCGATCTTTCTCCATTGCGTTCCATCTGCGGGGTGTCTCAACTCCCCGTCCGACTTACGGTCCTCTTTGTGCCATCGCAACAACTTGGCATGCTCTTTGTTCCTGAACAGACGTTTCAACCGTGGTATTATAGGAGCATACCACATCACCTTGGCGGGAACCCTCTTCCCGGGTTTCTCGCCCTCAACATCGTCACCGGGGCCATCGCCTCGATCTTATAACGCAATGCGGTGCATACCGGACATTCATTCAAATTCTCGTATTCACCGCGGTAGAGGATGCGATCGTTGATGCATGCATGTATCTTCGGAACCTCTAAACCTAGAGGGCAGACAACCTTCTTTGCTTCGTACGTACTGGCGGACAACTCGTTATTCTTCGGAAACATATTCTTCAACATTTTCAGCAAGTCTTCAAATGCCGAGTCAGCTACACCTGCCTGTGCCTTCCATTTCAGCAAATCCAGTGTGTAGCCCAGCTTTTTCAGACCATTATCGCATCCTGGGTACAGCGACTTTTTGTGATCCTCTAACATGCGATCCAAATTCTCCCTCTCCTTTTCAGTTTCGCAGCTTCTCCGTGCATCAGCAATGGTCCGACCAAGATCATCAGTGGGCTCATCACGTGCCTCTTCTTCACCTTCCCCTTCACCTTCCCCTTCACCTTCAGCATCCTCCATGAAAGTATCACCGAAATGATCAAGATAGTTTTCATCGATGAAATCATCCCCTTCTTCACTTCTTCCATTATAACCCCTCTTTCTCCATGCTTGGTCCAACAATTATAGCTTGGCATGAAACCGTGCCGAAGCAGGTGCAGGTGAACTTCTCTTGAGGAAGAGTAACCCTTCTGATTCTTACAGTCAACACATGGACAGATAGCAAAACCCTTCTGTTTGTTCGCATTAGTCACTACGAGGAAATCTTTCAAACCCGTAGTGAACTCGCCGGAGAGTCGGTTACCGTACATCCATTACCGATTCATCTGCATTATTATAATATAAAATATATAATTAACCATCATGCATTTGTTAAACTAACTAGCTACAAACAATAGAAATTAAACAATGAACTACACACATGCATATTTTATCAATGACACATATATATGAAAGGTTCAAGTTGCTAACCGCGATCGAGGAGGAAAAAATAAATGAGGAAGCTCAAGTGTGGCTCCGACACTTCATATCATGTTTGTTTCATGCTCTTGGGGTATTTCATCAAACACTTTGTGTGCATAAGAGGAGCCAAAAGCAAACCTACACCCCCTTGTGAAGTTTGTGAAGAGAAGTGGCACCAAATGGCTAAGTGATGTGGGCTGAACGGTATATATAGGGGTGGGGCTTTTGTCACGGTTGACCTGGCCAACCGCGACTAAAGGCCTTCGGGCACCAACCGCGACTAAAGCTCCTCCCGTCCACCAGCTGGTCCCCGAGCGCCCTGGGCCCAGGCCTTTGGTCGCGGTTCGCCTCCCGAACCGCGACTAAAGACTCCATTAGTCATGGTTCCTATACTTTCGCGACTAAAGGGGCTTGCCGGAAGCCTCTTTTTCTACCAGTGAGAGGACACAATTATGCATCTACAAAGGAATATATAATGTTCTGTGCAAATGTTTGCTCACGTTTCTTTTCTTCCAAAAATCATTATTAGCCATACAAGATGTCATTTCATCACATATATGATAACAGTTCCGCAAAGTTCAACCCCTACCTAAAGAGGGTTATGCCCGCCGTTTTAACTGCAATTTGAAAACAACATGAAATTCAAAAGAATTTAAAAAATGAAAACCTACGCACAACGTTATTTTATATTATTTGACCTAGATAAGGAAAAATAACACATTGCAATACGTTGTTCTGAAAAACCTTCTCAGAAATTAGCTACCATGAATGAAGTTTCATGCCTTTCAAGCTAAATGAGCTATATCATGACCACAACAATATCATAGTTAGTTCAAATGACCTCATATTATGCACATGTGTGCACTTTGGAATGACAAACAATGTTTATTTTGGGATTTTCCATTACACACAAAAATCTCTTTTTATTTTCTAAGTGTCAGAAATGGGTTCTTATGTAAAGCACCTAACAAGAATCCATTCCAATATTGTACCACATCAAATTTCAAAATAGCAGCGGTGAGGAAGTGTAACGGCCTCAGGGCGACGAGCTCTCTCAAGATCTTCATGCACGACAGCGATGCCTATGTGGCGGAGATCGACCGCTAGGTGGTGGTGAAAACCGGCTCTAGGTTCGACGTCGGGGCCGTCATCCTAGCTGGGTTCATCACGTCCGCCCACAACCACTACGCCTTCTGGGAGAAGGCTGGAGCTGAAGCCTCCATCTGATCGACCATTGGAGCACGATATGATCCGAAGGAATAAATGATTTATTTCTGATGTACACGTGGATATATATGGTTATGATTTAGAGAGATTGGACAATGTATACGAATTGCTCTCACGATGACATTGATTAAGAAGAGACACTTACGCACCTAGAAAGGAATATAAAATGTTCTGTACATATATTTCTTGGTTGCACAATATGTGACAAAGTATACACTACTATATTTATATTTTGGCTCCCGTGTCCCCTTGGGTGGCACTGGGGCAAAAACCCTAGCCGCTAAATAACCTGGGCGGTTTTCTTAATGCCTCACTGCCTGATCTTAGAGAAGACGAATTAGACTGCCTGATAGACTACTATTTCCTTTTCTTACCCGCTAGAAAACTGAAGATTCCAAATCTCCCCTGCCACGGCTGCCACTAGCGAGGACCGTGGTGGCGGCGGGCCTGGTGCTGGAGGTACCAGGGGCTGCATCTTGGCGGGAGGTCGTCCGAGGTGGCGGCGGACGGGGCTAATGATCTCCTGCGCTTGGCGGCTGGGGCAACTCCCTGATCATGCGGTGGTGGCGGCTTCTCCCTTGGTTGGCACCCATCCGGGATGGAGGTCGCATGATCATGGCAGTGGGGCTATGCCTTGGTCATGGTAGTGGCAGTTTCCCTTGGGCGTCTGTGCTTGGGAGGAGGCGGCGGCTATAGGTCTGAGCTATCGCCTAGGTTTGTCTTCGGTGTGGATGTTGGTCGCCCTTGGATGCGTGGGGAGGCAGTGCATGTTGTCGGACTCTCCGCGGTGTCGTGTTGGGTATCTTGCTCGGGCGGAGACCAGCGGGCCGGTGCTAGCGCATGGTTCGTATGTAGGCTTGCCTCCTCTTTCGCCAGAGGGGTCGTCCGGTGAGTGGCGGCGTGGGGGCCTCTGACTCGTCTGAATAAATGTGGCGGTCCTAGAATTTCTCTCACTGCATGATGAAGAACTACTTGTTTCATGTCTTCCTTGATCTAGCCGGAATGTCGAGTTCCCTAAGGCTCCGTCGGCGAAATCCAATGGACGACATGCTAGGAATTGCTGGATCGGATGGTATTCGTTCGCGCGAAAGAATTTTTCTGATTGTTTGGTTTTAGAGGGAGCGGTTCAAAGTTCTACGGTATGTTGCTATCATGGGACATGTCTTTACTTCCATGGTGAAGTGAGTCGCGGAGAATGGCATGGAAGCCGAGATCTGATGACTGGTAATGGTGTTTCGAGTGGTGGTGGTGAGGTTATGGCTTGGTGATTCGTGACTTGGAGCAGCGGAATCAGCAAGTGAGAGCGACAACACATGAGAAATTCAGAGTCTAAACTTGCAGGGTGAAAACCCAAGGTCTAGCCTTAATTGGTTGTGCCTGGTAATGGCCTTGTTGAAGGGATTTTCTCTTGGGTGAAAACTTATGATCTATGATCATGGCGATGATGAAGCTTGTTCCCTTCTTGAAGGCGTCTCTTCTGGAGATTATGGATTTCTGGTGCTGTCTTGGTAGTGTTTGGTCTGCTCCTACAAAGAACAGATCACTATAGCGGGACTTTTCTTTCTGTAATTCTTCTTTCTTTTTTCTCTATGTGGATCTGTATTGCCATTAGGGCACTACGTTGTTGCATAGGCCGTGTGTAATTGGTATCTTCACGATATTAATATATTCCCTTTATCGAAAAAGTAATACACTGGTATCACGAAATGCAACGGTGTTTTGGACGGGTTTTTTGTGTGTGAAGGGGATCGTGCCATTAAAAGGAACGTGGAGTATCTAAAAAAACGAAAATTACAACAAAATCTTTCTCCAGGATGTGTCGATGGTGTACTGCCACTGACGCTCCTCCCTAAATTGGACAAGTGTTGTTGGTTGTCGACGGGAAATTGCCGAACGGGACAAGTGATGGGTTCGTTGCATGGAAAACAAAATTTATACCGTGAACATGAACAAAAACCAAGATCCAATCTAGGAAGAAGCAAGATCTAATCTACCAAGATCGAAGCAACGAGAAGAGTGTGAGACTAACACTCGAAGATTCCAAAGCCTACGAGATTAGATCTTGTTGTTGATGTAGTCGATCGTCCCGTGTTGCAATCCGGCAACACTTCCATACTCGATCGTGCGTACGGTGTCGATGAAGCCCTTCCTATCCCCGTTCCAGCAGGCAGAGGAGGTGTGGTAGATCCCCTCGGAATCCCAGCAGCACGACGGCGTGGTGGTGGTAGTGGAGGAGAAAAGCTGCAAGGCTTCGCCAAGCCGGAACAGCTCTATGAAGGAGGAGAGGGGGCGGCCAGAGGTTGGTGTCTTGGGGTGGGTGCGCCCCCTGTCCCTCCCCTCTTTATATAGGGGGGGAGGTCGGCTGGGGTGGCCCCCCCAAGCCCATCTAGGGCTAGGGCCGGCGGCCAAAGGAGGGGGGGAGTTTTCTTCCCCACCAAGTTGGTCCCCCCTTAGGGTTTGGGGAAACCCTAAAGGGGTTGGCCGGCTGGGCCTTGAGGGGCATGTGCCCCTAGCCCATTAGGCTAGGGTGCATCCCCGCGGCCCATGCTAGGCCTCCTAGGGTCGTGGGCCCACTGGTGGGACCCCTGGAACCTTCTAGAACCTTCCTGGTCTTTCACCGGAAAAATCCCGAACTTTTCTGAAACCTTGAAATCAATTTCCCTTATATGAATCTTATTCTCCGGACCATTCCGGACCTCCTCGTGATGTCCTGGATATCATCCGAGACTCCGAACAAACTTCGGTCTCCATCTCATATTCCGAATCTACTTATGCAACATCGAACCTTAAGCGCGTCGCCCTACGGTTCGTGAACTATGCGAACATGATCGAGACTCCTCTCCGACCAATAACCAATAGCGGGACCTAGATATCCATAATGGCTTCCACACATTCAGCGATAACTTAGTGATCGATTGAACCATTAACATACGATACCAATTCCCTGTGTCACGCGATATTTTACTTGTCCGAGGTTTGATCATCGGTATCTCCATACCTAGTTCGTCCTCGTTACCGACAAGTACTCTTTACTCGTACCGTGGTATGTCATCTCTTGTGATCTTGTCACATGCTTGCAAGCTAATTAGACGACATTCCACCGAGAGGGCCCAGAGTATATCTATCCGTCATCGGGATGGATAAATCCCACTCTTGATCCATATGCCTCAACTCACACTTTCCGAATACTCAATCCCATCTTTATAACCACCCATTTATGCAATGGCGTTTGATGTAATCAAAGCATCCTTCCAGTGTAAGTGATTTACATAATCTCATGGTCGAAGGACTAGGTAACTATGTATCGAAAGCTTATAGCAAGATGAACTTAATGACATGATCTTATGATATGCTTATTTGGGTGTATGTCCATTATATCATTCACCCAATGACATAACCTTCTTATTAACAACATCCAATGTTCATGATCGCGAAACCATGATCATCTATTAATCAACAAGCTACTTATACAAGAGGCTTTACTGGGGACTCCTTGTTGTTTACATAACACACATGTATCAATGTTTCGGTTAATACAATTATAGCATGGTATGCACACATTTATCATAAACACAAAGATATAATAATAACCATTTTATTATTGCCTCTTGGGCATATCTCCAACAACAAGAAGACCACATCCATCTCACAGACGAATAAGAAGGAATAACCGTGGCGATACGGAGATCCCCACATCTAGAAGAATTCCTCGAAAAACACACTAATCCTACAAGTTTCTCGATGTCGCTGTCGATATGGGGCTAAAGACGGGAATATTTTATCGTAGAAGACGCCACCGCCACCACCTGAACATCGCCCCACTAAACTAAAACCCTAAAACCAGGTGATGGCTATGAAATACACCATTTTTTCTCTCGTTTAAACCCTTAGCTAAGTCGAGAAATTGACTAAGTTTACCTCTCAACTTGCCAGTAATGACTAATTAATGCAAATATGTGCAATCTCTTCTATTTTTGGATGTTGTGCAGGAAATCACGTCAGAATGACAAATGGACCTGCAATTACTGAAGAAAATTGCGTCAGGAGCATGAAAAAATTGACTACACTTGAAGAGGCGGTTCCAGGGGATTTAATGGGCATCGGTACGGGCAAGCCCCGCCCGTACCGTGTGTCGCTGCATTCTCAAGGTCAAACCCTATAAGTTTTATGAAGGGACCGACGCTAAAGAGAGAGCCATTTATCGCCAAACAGAGCCACCATCCACCAGATTCATCTGCACCACACCGAAGGAGATCCACCACCATAGTTCATCCATCTCATCTCCCATCTCCTCCATAGCCATAGCCATCACCATTGTAATGGGGATCTCCTTGAGAATTAGCGATCATTGTAAGAATATTGTGAATTCAATCTAAGTATTTTGCACAATGAGTTCTATGTTTGTATTTGATCTTGATATTATGTGTGAGTAGTCCTCACGGGATGCGGGTTGGAGTAAAATCTCGCAGCGTTTATTTGCATCTAATCTTATTATATGCGTAAGGATTGAATAGGAGTTTTGCAATCTTGTATCCTTGTCTCTTTGCCTCGTCTCGGTGATCTGCATGTACCCATATCATTCGATTCGATCAAGGGAAGAGGTGGGATGAGTGGAGAACGGCGTGCTACCGCGAAACCTCAGTGAAAGAAAGGGGAACGTAACGGTACATGTTTAGTGATTCATTCGGGATTATGGCACAATCATCTAGCTTAAGGCTTTGGTCTGTATTCATTTACTCAATAACTATTGTTGCTTGCGGCTATGACGACAGTGGTTGGACCAAGAGGCTCTTGTCACCTCTGACTTTAGGGGCAAGAGTATTAACGGATGTGCTATTCACAAATCTCTTATCACTATTTTATTTGATACACATATGTGCTTCAATTACATATATATGCACAGCAGCAGGAGAAACCTTAACCCTAGATTATTTCCATCATTGAACACAACCCCCTTAAAAGTAAACTAGATAGGTCCGGTAAACTGAAGATAAAATACACTAGCAAGTCTTGTAGATGTTTCCTTTACACCATTTTATCTGTGCTTCCCAAGGTTCGATTAAATCTGGGTCTTCTAGAGAAAAAAGCTCATCATACTAAAATTTGTAATCCGGATATCACCAGGGCAACAGAGAACTTTTGCAGATGTTTTGGAATTATAACTTTTATTTCATTTTTCATGTCCGAACGGTGTGATTGATCTCTAGATCAACCTGATGCGTGCATGTTACAGGCTTTTCACCACACCAATGATTCTCATGGATTTGAGAAGGTTATTTTTTCAAAAAGGAGGATGGCCCCGGGACTTTGTATCAATCGATGCACACAACCAAATATTACGGATTATTCAACAATCCTAAGCAAAACCTAGCATTGATGCTGAAAAAATAGAAAATAGAAAAGAAGTAAAAATATGAGGTTGTACAAATAGGGTCAGCATGTCCAAAATATCCCCACAAAAATACAAAGTCCAAAAGGAAACATGAATGAGCCATAGTTAAGGTTGAAGTGACGAAGGATGTTTAGAGACCATTTTGTATTCTTCAAGTTTTATTTGCAATGGTGAGGGGGTCCTGTAATTGGTGGGACAAGGAAACTGGTAGCCCCTAAGTTTCAAAATAATGTAGCAAAATTATCTAGATTTATATGTATGTACTCATATATAGATATATGAGTATCCAGATAAATCTATGACAATTATTTTGGAATGGAGGAGTACATCATGACAATTTTTGTTTTATTGCACAATATGATCATTAAGAATGATTAGGACGAAGAGGATTTTGACTACGATCGGGAGGATGCAGAGGTGTTGAGGGGAGGAAGACTCGTGTTTGAATTTTTGGATTAGAATATAGCTGAATTCTATGCACATCCCTCCTTCCTCCTCCTAGCTTCCCCATCCTTCCTCCCCTCCTCCCGGGGCGGCCCATCCCCCTCCCTCATCCTGGTTCATCCGCGTGGAGACGTTTCCGGAGGGTAACAACCCCAACACAAGACTTCTCACCCGTGGCTCCCCTGGCCGATACCACTATCGGCGTCGGTGGTGGGGCGGTGCCTGGTTGCCAAAGGCAGCGAGCTAGGAGGCACATTGGGTGGATCCTCTCTGCGTGGAGGTAAAGCTCCGGTGGGTGCGTGGTGGTGGCGCTCCCGACGATGGATATGGGCGATGAGCTCATAACGGGAATGTGGTGTCCTCGACTACAGATGCGTGGCTATGACCGGCTGAGCAGGCATGATCTAGGAAGTGCGTAGGCTTGATCTGGACCATGCGGGCCCAATATTGGTCGCACGGGCCACTGATGTTTCACGTACCTCGTAGGGCTTGGGGGTAGTGACTGGTTGTGCTGCGACGGTGGGCACCATCTTGCTCATATGTCGTTGGTGCGCCTACTATTTCTTACTGCGGTGGAGGTTCCGAACCTCCTTTGTCATCATTAGGCGGCGAATGGCAGCAAGGGGCTTGTTCTTCTACATCGAAAAATAAAGGTGGCAGTTCTAGGGTTTCTCTTGCGTCAAGACGTAGTTCTATTGGATGACTGTCCTCCTTGATATGACCAGAGTGTCAAGTTCTGGAAGGCTCTACCGGCGAACTCCCTTGGGCGGCTCATGCATGTAGATTGCTGGATCGCATGGGATTCGGTCGTGCATTCCCATGTTTTTTATCATTTGGTTTTAAGAGGGAGCGGCGCGAAACTCTTTTATTTGTTGCCATCATGGGACATGTGTTTTTGGTTCCATGGTGAAGTGAGAGGAACAAGATCGCATGGAAGCCAAGTTTTGAGACTAGTGCTGGTGGTTCGAGGCTTTACGTCATGGTGAACTTGCTTGGTGTTTCAGACTTCATAGCAGCAACATGCGAGTGGGGGCGTAAGCACATGAGAAGTTAAATATCCTACCTTTCAGGGTGAAAACCCAAGGTCTATCCTTAACTGATTGTGTGTGGCAATGGCCTTGTTAACAACATTGTTTTGAAAGCGGAGACTTCATTCAAGATGAAAATCTAAGATCTATGATCGGTTGGTTGTGCACTGTTTTGGAGAACTTGGATTTTAGATGTTGTCATGGTGGTGTTTGTGTTGCTGCTCTAAGGACTAGAATACTATAACGAGAATTTTCCTCTTTTAGATTTTTTTTCTTTTTTCAGTTGTGTGCATTCGCACTACCATTAGGATATTGCGTTGTTGCAGAGGCTGAGTGTAATTGGTATCTTGACGATATAAATATATTCCTTTCATCGAAAAAATGCACATCAAATATTTGTGTTTGAATGATTTGATATTAAACTAGGCGTCAAATAGAGTATCTGCTGAAACCGGAGGAAAATAGAAATACAAACTAGGGATGGCATCCACATGGTATGGGTACGTGTAGAGCCATCCCATACCCGTACCCATCACCTTCAATCTTACTCGTAACCCATAACCCGTAACCATGCCCGTTAATAGGTATACGTTTTTACCATACCCCTCACCCGACAGGATAAATAGATACCCACATGTATACATGCGCTTACAAGACATCAAATTGATCAAAACAATATGACATGAAGTGAAGCGATCCTAACTAGGAGTCTAATCCCCACTAGCCATCAAATAGGTACGCTGATCATAGGTACCAATTAACATCCCTAATACAAACCCTCTTTTAGGCGCTATTGCTGGAGTATGAAACTTTTGTAGACCGAGAAAGTAAGGGACCAAACCCCTATTTGGCTTTTGGGGGCCTTTTTAGGACTACTACTCTTCAAAGATACGAATGGGCTCGAAAGTAGTAAATAGCTTATAAAGTTGTGCAAACAAAATATAATATTAATTTGGTGCATCTTTTTAAAATTCAAGTGAAACTTTGACAACATCTCAGTCGACTAAAAACAAGCCAATTGGCAAAATTGTGAGAATGAAATGCGGCTCTAATTTTATGCAGCCATCACAAGATGAACAATAAACATGCTCTCCGTTTATGTGTCTCTGTGCCATCATTGGCTTCATTAGCATGTAATGGCGTGGCGGCACGCCGCGCCAGATGTAGCTGCAATTTTAAAAATGAGGATACATCATTGTAAGTTTTACTTGCACGGCGAGTATTAGGAAATTGCTCTCGGCATGGAGAAATCGTTTAAGATATGGAGAGGCGCGCAGCCCTGCAAAACTTCCAAAGGCGCAAGCAAACATGATATTGGAATTGTGTAAATTTTCTCGCATGTATACATGCAGTCATACAAAACTTTAACATTATCTATCTAGTTCATAGGTAACAATCATAAAAAATGATATAACTACTCATTCAGAAATGATGTGTCCTCATTTTTAATAGCAGAGTTCATCTCATGTCATGCCAAACCACAGTAAAAGAACACCAAGCACAAACTGTCCATGTTAAACTGCTAATTTATCTTCCAATACATGTAAGAGTTCATAAACCTTGTGACTTCGTCAATCTCAAGACCCGCCGGATCAGTTCTTCAACGCAGTCTCTTGGAGGTGCTCATAGGGGTAGGGTGTGCGTGTGTACGTTCATAGGGGTGAGTGTGTGCGCGTATATATGAGCGTCTTTAATTGTACTGTGTTTCGCAAAAAAAAAAAAAAACTTGTGAAATCCTTAGCTAGCTCCCTCAAGTAGTAGGAACTGAGAGAGGCAGGGTAACTGCATCCTTCTAAGAATTGGATCTATTAAAAGACATCTGAAAAAAAACAAAAAAAAACTAATTTTATGCACAGATGGAGTATAAAAGAAATTGAGGGAGCAGAATGGAATACTCAGATTGATACACCAACAAGAATGGAAAATTACTTCATCTATGCTGGTCCAGTGTCCAGCCATTTGTGAACCTATGCATTTAGTTGCCAAAATCAGCCAAATATTTTCAGGGAAAGCGGTAAATGCAGATAATTCTGTACTGCTACTATTTTACCAATCGGCTCACCATTAAGTTCATGTGTATTATGAACTCTAAATATTGGATGGTATGCTTTGGTTGATATAATCTAGGAATAGCAACTAACCATTTCAGCCAATGATTTGTCAAAATGAAAAGCCCAAAATGAAACTAAACACTATTAACCTTTCAATAACATACAGAAACATAAATTCATAAACTCAAAAAGATAAATTTATAAGAGAAACTCTCCATGGCTCAGCTTTGGAAAGTATTATGAACTCAGGGATTGAGGTCTAGCATGTTCTCCATGCCAAATTTTAAAAAGGTCTCCCTATTAGATATTATAAAAGGTTTCCATGCCAAAGAAGAATAAATATATCTCCGTTTGTCAAAAGGAAAAGCCCAAAAGGAAACTAAACACTATGACCTTTCAATAACATACAGAAACATAAATTTTGTGCGACACTGCGGGCACGACCAGCGAACTCGCGATCCTTCCTCGGATCATCGGCCTTTTGCCGGCCCAACAGACGTGGCGGCAGGCCGCACCGGCATGCCAGAATCGGACGCGGATAGAAACCTCACGAGATGCGTTGGCCGCGCTTCCGTGCCATCAGGGGTGCCGGGCGCCAGGCACGATGCCATCTTCTTCAGGGCGGCGCCGTCTCGGTAACCGCCGTCAAACACGAAGGCGGACGTGGCCGGCGCGTCGTCGACACCGTATCGTTCAGCGGTCCGTATGCGCTCCACCGGGAGGTCGAAGCACGGCGACGGGCAATATCCGTGGATCGCGCCGACTCCACGGTCGTCCCCTTCCCCCGGCTCCACGGCCAGGAAGTCGAAGACGATGTTGCTGCCGGAGTAGAGCGAGGAGCACTCGAGCTTCTCCAGCGACGCGGCGCGGCTCGGCACCTGGGGGTGCTCTTGCTCCTTGGGCTGGTCTTGTTTCTTGCTACCACTTTCCTCCGGCTTCTTCTTCGAAAGGCCCGGGAGGCAGCATGCGAGCAGCGTGCCACACGTGAAGCCGTTGGGGTCGTCGGAGGGCTCAGCGACCGGCGTTTGGGACATGGCGTAGCACCGCTCGCCGGCCGGTTTGAATGGATTCACGAATTCGAATGCCTTGCGAAGATAATGGGGACGACGTATCTGGACAGCAGTACCGGTATATAGTGAGAGGTAGTGGCAATGGTGGTGGATGGTGGTGGAGACGTGGAGTGGAGAGCCATACCGCCGGTCAGCCCAGCTGTAGGGACGCTAGATCGTGTGTTTCATGATTTCCTGTCTTAAGTTAGTCGTCGGCGACGCCCGAACCCCCCTATACCCATTTAGCGTAGATCTGAGCGTATGGCGTTTAGATCGTTGACTAATATTTTTCCTTTTATTTTGACAAACACAGCAGCCGCTCATAAATACATGCTCACCTCTATAAACGAGTAGGTACGTACAATCTACCCCTATGAGCGTCTCCGGGAAGCTGATTTAAAAAAACGGATTCGACTGCTCTTGTGATTGACGAAGTTATCCTACAGCTGTGAGTGTTATATTGTGATCCAAATTTATATACTAATGGGAGGCTAACTTCTAACGAGTGGAGTGAGGCCCGTCGCCCGTTGTCGGTCGTCCGTACGGATCGTTGCCACCGCCTATATATACATCTTGTAAGCCGCCGGCTAGGATTTATCAGATTATAAGATAACCCACGACGTTTGTAAACACTCACCGATATAGTGAAGTTTTGCTGGCTAGCGTCCATGATTTTTTCCCCTTCTGTGTTGAAAGGGGGTTTCCACGTTAAATCTCGTGTCTCCGCTGCGTTTTCCTTTATTGTTCGTCGTTATTTGCTTATCGCGTTATATAACAGTGAGCACCTCCGAGAGACTGAAGCCAAAAAAAAAAACTGATCGACGGTCTTGAGATTGATGAAGTTACCCTTCCGCTGTGAACATCTCCGAGAGTCTGAGTCCAAGAATCTGATCTAACTCATCTTGAGATTGACAAAATCATCAGAAACGCCTCACTGTCAACGGATCGGCTCACTAACAAATATTTCACCTTTATAAAATACCAAAATCTATGTGATTTATAAATCTAAGATATCTATTCATGGGTCGAGGTAGTACTATTTTTTGTGCTCGTGTCGTGTGCATGATCTGTATATGGTCACATTGACATGTTCAGTTGTAGTACATGTAACCGTGCTACACCGTATACATAACATTGCCATCACATTCAAAGTTCAAACTAAAATAGTGTTTAGCTACGTTTACATTTAGATAAATTTAAGATATCTATTAATAGATAGAGGTAGTACTATTCACTACAGGAATCTTCCCAGATGCCGACGGCCGGCGGCCCTCGGCGTAGCACCGCCTAGCCCTCGGCGTAGGCTACGCCGACGGTGGCCCTCGGTGTAGCTCCTCGGGGAAGGTAGGCCTCGGCGCTGCCCACGTGGCCCTCGGCGTATCGTCGACCGTCGGCGTAGACGGAGAGGGCCGACGGCTGGCCCACCCGTCGGCGTACGAGCCCTCGGTGTAGCACGTTAACGGGCACAGTCAAACTGACGGCCGTTAAGGCTACGCCGAGGGGGTGGCCGTCGGCGTACGCTGCGACGTGGCGCAGCCTGGGCAGCTCTGGCGCCGGCTACGCCGAGGGGGGGCTGTCGGCGTACGCTGTGACGTGGCGCAGCCTCGGCAGCTCTGGCGCCGGCTACGCCGAGGGGGGCCGTCGGCGTACGCTGCGACGTGGCGCAGCCTGGGCGCCTCTGGCGCTGGCTATACCGAGGGGGTGGCCGTCGGCGTATGCTGCGACGTGGCGCAGCCTGGCAGCCCTGGCGCGGGCTACACCGAGGGGGTAGCCGTCGGTGTACGATGACCATTTGGTCCATGTCGAGCCTATGCCGAGGGGATAGCCGTCGGCGTAGCCGTGCAGTTTTTCCAGATTTTTGCTGTTTCGGCTATTCCCAGGTTTGCACAGTTAAATAGCACATAAATTCACAAATATTTCACAGGAGCCTCACATGAAGTGCAAATATACATAACATGAAGTGCATGAAATGCAAATAGGTACAAATCTCTCATAACATTGCATACATAGTGTCATAGTGTCATAGTATCGATAAGAGATACATGGGACAACTAGAGGAGCTCGTCGCCGCTAAACACCGGCCCGGGCCAATTCCTTCCGGTAGAAGCTGCGGAAGAACCACCGGGAGAAGGACCGGGAGAAGTACCAGGAGAAGTACCGGGAGTAGCACCGGGAGAAGGACCACCATGATGAACCGGTGTGATCTCCCTCCCACCACCCTGGTTTCCGGAACATCCCGTTCCCTACACACATGTTCCCGAGATGTTAGCAATTTGCGAGGCAAAGGAAAGCCGTAGTATTCGGTTTGGCGAAGAACTTACCGCTGTTCTCCCATAGTACTCCGCAGCGAAATTTTCCTTCGATGGCATGTTTGGCGCCGGCCCCGGAAAGGGAGGCATCGGCCCTAAATCCACTGTCTGTCCAGTTTGATTGGCCACCATCGACGCCTGCAAGATAGTTTACATGTCAGTCTTTGCAGAAATGAAGCATCAAACTACGGGAAAGTGGGACTTGTCATCATTTGCGAAAACAAAGGTTGGAACTTACATGTATATATGCCATGTACTCCATGAACTGCTGCTGCTGCTGGTTGAAGGCCACCTGATATTCTTGATGAGCGGCCACGTAGGCCGCCTCGAAGTCAGGCTACAATTTTACAAATTCATGTCTCGTTAGCACTTAGCAATGTATGAACGAAAGTCGGAAAGAGGATGGAAATGAGAGAAACTTACGTCGTATGCGGGTTGCCGAGCCCGGCGACGAGGCGGGAGAGGGGGGCTGTCCTTGGTGAGGCCCGCCTTGAGACGCGTGAAGGTCGTGGTGAGCTTATGCTTCACGGCCTTGTTCATCATGGCGAGACGGCCATGCGGCAACCCTCCGGACGACAGGACCAATGACTCCTCGTCGACCTCCACGCTCATGAACCAAGACACAAAGTTTATTTTTACTCCGGGAGCACCCTCTTTCAGTAGAGTGTCCAACTCCGCGCCCGTGGGATCTGTCGTTCGCCACCACTGTTCATCCGTGAATTCGCTGAAAGGATACAATAAGCATTAGACCGAGACCATGTAGGTGATCGAAACTAGGTACAAAGTAATTTGTACACCATGTTACCTAATGAAATCGTGACCGCCATCATCGTCGTCCCCCCACCACTTCCTTCATGTTCATAAGCACATAGAGCATTATGCAATCCTTCTCTTCCCTCTCCAATCTATATTTTTGTCCTTTACCAGCCTTGCCACCGGGACATTGGAATAGTTGAAGCTTGGGGTCATTCATGGGCACGTCGACATTGTAACGAGAGACCGGGTTATGCAGAGTGGGAACTTCATCAGATAGTACGTTGTTGCGGAATCTGCCATCTCCCGAAGGCACGTTGCCTCAGCTATGCATGCTTCAATCTTGGCTTTGTTTCCAGTTATCTTCCGAATATACTTGAACTCTCTCTCAATACAAAACTGCCACCGAAACTGCACTGGGCCACCCAAGAGTGCCTCGTTTGCGAGGTGCTGTTGCGGTCAGAAACCCACCGGCGAGCAGCGACGGGCAACACAGTAGAGCCGGGAGGCTCCCAGGACTGCGGCTGGCCCTGGTCCCTCCGAGCGACGGCCCGCAAAGACTCGGCACGCACGTCCGATGCTGGTGCAGGGCGTGCCACCCGACCTATACCTGGTCGGGAAGGTGATGGATGTGCCTCGCTTAGTTTCCTGCATGGCATACACGTAAACATTAAATACGAGCCTCGATCGGCTCTCAGGTTGTCCTGTGAATCGGCTCGAAGAGCCGATCCACCCATGATCCGTACGGGGTGTACGAATATATGGTGGTCCTGCTTGATCAAGATAAAGCTAAAACGACCTACTACGATTTAGGGTTTTCACCACATAATCGGAACATCCTACTTCGTGATTGAGCTCGGCGGCCACGCACGGTGATCGTAAACCGACCCTAGACAAGGCCTAAAAACCAACACGAGGTTGATCCCCGGAACATCCTGTCTAGGGCTAGCAAACTACACCCTATGCGCCACTCGGATCCTTCAACCCGTTTGTAAGGCCTAACTATGCAGATATTAAACTAATCCTTGACGAACAAGGAGCAACCATAACGGATCGGATCTACTAAATAATGATCAAGCGGGGTGCCGCCCTTACACCTAGGATAGGCGTAAGGGCGGCTAGACGTCTAAGGGTTGCACGACGACAGCATATGATACGATGAACAATGCTAACCCTAACACGCCTAAGATAACTACGTTGCTCGCCATCAAAAAGGCTTTAGCACGAGCAACGCATGAACAGCGAATAAACACGTACTGCCTAGATCGCAAGATGCGATCTAGGCAGCATGACGCTTACCCGGAAGAAACCCTCGAGACAAGGGAGTTGGCGATGCGCCTAGATTGGTTTGTGGTGAACGTGATTGTTGTTTATTTCATAAACCCTAGATACATATTTATAGTCCGTAGACTTTCTAACGTGGGAATAATCCCAACCGGGCACGAGCCAAACTCTATCTAATCAATACGTATCCTACTATATTACAGATACACGGGCGAACTAGCCCAAACTTTGCATATAAGGCCGATTCATGTATTCCTTCCATGTATATTCTTCAAGCCCATCTTGATCGCGGCCCACCTCTGACTCGGTCAAATTCTGGTGATAACACATGCCCCCCTGGTTTTGGAATTGATAATTCCAAAATCATTTTGCTTTTCCTTCGTCGGGTCATGTTGTGGCAGAGCAGAACCGTCGCAGTCTCCTTCATCATGATGCCTTGCCTCTTCCACTTCCGCGTGTCCTGGCAAAAATTGTTTTTTTTTTCGTTGGGCACCACTTCCTCGGAAACTGCTGTGGCATTGAATTTCCACTATATCCCCTTTTATTTAACCGCTCCAAACAGTTTGCTTCTTCATCCCCTTCGCATTAGCACTCCAAAAGCCCTCCTGCGCCACCATGTCTTCTTCCTCCTCTGCCTCATCGGGTCTTTCCACCCAATCCTCCTCCTCCAGCGAGCCGACGCCGGAGTGGAACCCGGAGGAGGCCCATGAGGCCAACATCCGCCGTGCCATCGAAGCCGGAGAGGAGTCCAGTCACGATTTCTCCGTCTGGTCTGAGGACGACAAGTCCTCGACCGACGGGGAAAGTGACCTCCGCTTCCTCGCCGACGGGGAAACGGAGGAGGAGAGCGATGACGATCGCTTCTCCTGTGATGACTTCACCTCCCCCGAGGAGGAGGAGGAGGAGAAGGAGGAGGAGGACGACACCTCCTCCGACGAACCGCCGGCCAAGCGCTTCTGCCCCTGGCCGGGGAACCTCAGCGACTTCGACAGCGACGACGACGACGCTGACGAGGAGGACGAGGACAACGAGGGTCCTGCCGGCGGCCGCTGCAGCAGCGACGATGAGCCCGCCGGGAGTAGCGCCGACAGCGGCGACGACGGCGACGACGGGGGCAGCGACGGCCCGTAGATAGGACCCTTAGCATAGGATCAGTAGTGGTAGATGGGGCAATGTATCCCCTAGTACTTCCTTTTGAGAGCAATCAGCTCTTTATGTAAGAAATCCTGTTTATCAATGAAGAATTTCCCCCAATTTGATTTTGCCAATTTCCTTTAAGCTAATTTAGCCGATTTCCCCTCATACTGATTTTGCCGATTTGTTCACTTAGCCAATGCTCAATGAGCCGATGGCAACGCATCGGTCCTTCACAATCTATCCTTCAACTCTTCGACTGATGACTTCGAGCTCTGGTGGATAATGTGGAAGACCCTTGCTTTCAAGAGAGCCTTTAAATTCCTCCCACCAGCTCCAGTGATCTCTTCTGCAAGAACTCACCATTCTTAAAGAAGGTTGCGACGAAGGACCAGCCGATGACACCCCAATCGGCTCCTAAAAATAGAGCATCTACCAGGCCAGCTGCCCCCCGAGCCTCTGTTAAGGTGAGAACAGTGGCGAGGACACACAGTTCAGTCCAAGGGCCTTGAACTCAGGCAATTGAGACAGCCACCATGCAGAGGCCCTAGCCATTCCTACGAGCGTAGCTGAGAAGGTGGACAACTTAGCCAGGCCGACGGTAGATACACCGGAGCCGATCACCTTTTCTTCCCTTGAAAGCCAATATTGCAGACGAAACACCAACGGCCTAATGAGCAAAAGGTTGGAGGTTGGCCTTGAGGCTGAACTGAAGACCGACTTGGTCGAAATCCGTGTCTTGAACACACAGCTGGTAGATCTTGTGTAATTGTACTAGAGTCGATGTCCGTGCATCGGCTGTATACCATGAGATTTTTTTTACTGGCCGATTTTTCTATCGGCCCCCAATATTTCACTGCACATGTATCGCACATGTTCATCTGATTAGGTGCCCCCCGAGCCGAATCTGTCGTGTAATCGCGGATATCGGCTCCGTAGTTAGCCAAGGCACTGTATTTGAACGTCGGCTCCGTTAGGACTAATGTTGACTCTCATCAGCCGACGTAAAACCGCTGCCCATTAGATCGACTTGAACACAGGCAGAATGTGTGGTGAGGATAATTTTGGCCGATTGCTGGAATCGGCTTCCATGTTGATTGAATCGCTCAATGAAGGTTTTGCAATGTTCCTCCATAGATCTTTGGGGCCGATCCCAAGGATCGGCCTCGCCACGTTTGTCCATAGGTTTGTTCTTGCTATACGGTCAGGCCGGTGGATAAGACCAGCCTAACCCCGTCCTTTGTCACGTCGATGCGCTCGCAGTCGTCCAAATTGATGCCTGAGAGTGGCTCTTGGCCTGTTGTCCCCCAAGCGTTCATGCCAGCCGTTGAAATCTCGGCTGAGTCATCTGCATGGACGACCTCTACTTCATCTCCATCCCACTGTATTACGCATTGGTGCATCGTGGATGGGATGCAACAGCTTGGCGTGGATCCAATCTCTTCCTAGCAGACAAAGCATAGGTGCTCTTGCTATCGACAATAAAGAACGTTGTAGGGATGGTTTTCCTTCCTACGGTCGGATCCACGTTCGTAACACCTTGTGCGTCGGATGCTTGGCCGTTGAAATCGCTCGTTGTCACGTTGGTCTTGATCGGATCCGAGCTAGAGCGTCCCAACCGACGTAGCATGGAGTATGGCATAATGTTGATCGCCGCTCCGGTGTTCACCAAGCATCTTGTTGACAGAGCTGCCCATTGATATAACCTCGCAAGTACAGTGGCCTTCGATGTCTGTAGCTTCTTTCTCGTGGCTTCTCAAAGATAACTGGCCGTGGGCCGCAGTCAAGTTGTGCCACAGGTGCTTCGTCTACTCCTGGAGCACCAAACTCCGTCGGAAGGATGAACACCATGTTTGTGCCAGCCGATGTTTCATCATCGGCTTTCTTTTGTCTGGGGCGCCACTCTTTCCTTTGTGGCCGACCTTGTTCGTCCAGGGTTCACTGAATTTTAGCGGCCAGATTAGGCCGCGCCTTCCTCAACGTGTGCAGGTATAACCTTTCGGCTTCCTCCAAACCACGTAGTCGCTGAACCCTACGCTTTTGGGAACGGCTGAGTCCGTTAGGGCACCACCTTGGCCGGTGGTACTTATCTTCTTCTTCATCATCGTCTTCCAATTCCTCGAGATCTTCCACCCGAGAGGACTCAGCGTGCTTGTTCCGAGGCGGGAGAGACCCTAGACGTTTGAACACGGACACGTTAGCTGCATCCTTCCTCTTCTGTCTACATTCTGGCGCTGCCGATTGTAGGCAATCGGCTCATTCCCGAATCCCAGCAAGTGTCCGAAGAAGGGACAGTCCCAGTGCCTATCCTCATCGTCTTGCTCTCTTGACTTTTCCTTGGCATGGCGCTCATATCTCTCCTCGTCGCGATCATGCCGATGATGTCTCCTGGCGTCCCCAGCCAGACGATCTCTATCACCATCGTCGTTGGGTCGTCGGCGTTGGTCATATTGACTCACATACTTGTTGAGGAGGTGATCGGAGAGAGGTCGCCGATATCTCACATTCCTCACTTCTCCCTCTCGTGATGTAGCGCTTGCCATCGTGACGGAGCCGATCGCGTGGAACGGCTTCCTCTCGTGTCCTTGCTACGAGAGCAGCTCGCCCTCGTCTCCGTCCTTACCGGCGTGGTGTCCAGGTCCTACCATGTTGATGTTGAACGAGAATCCCGGCCGGCACCCTCCGGGTAAGTGCACTCCACCATGTTAACGGCGGGGAAGGGGTGTGTGTCGACTTTCATGGCGTACTCGGCTGAAAATTAGACGCCCTTGTTCTATCGCCATTTGGACCTGCTGCCGCCACACCCTGCAGTCGTTGGTGGCATGGGTGAACGTGTTATGCCACTTGCAGTATGGCTTTCCATTCAGCTCCTGCGCCGTGGGGATCTTGTGGCCTTCGGGTACCTTTAGCTTCTTCTCCTTAAGTAAGAGGTCGAAAATCTGCTCAGCTTTGGTAACGTCAAAGTCAAACCCTCTTGGAGGACCTTGTGGCTTAACCCACTTGCAGGACACGGGGCTTCCCCCCGAGTCCATTCAGCCACTGCTACCTCTTGATCTCCCGCAGAGCCTTCGTCTTCATCCGCCTCAACCAGGACCACCGCACGCTTGAATTTATCCCGGTATACATCCGGGTGGCGCTGTTCATATACCGACGGCTTCGCACCATGTGCGCCGGTGAAGGGTAGTCTGCTTGGGAGGCCACGTCCTTGATCGGTGATGCGAGACCCACCACCGCCGGCCTCGATCGCTTCTTTTTCGGTCACACGAGCCGAATAGCATCGGTTCCTAACGGTCCCGAAGCGCCGGACGTATTCTCGACACCGTTTCTCCGCGCTTCCGACGTACTTGTGCTAAATTGGCAATGCCAGCCTCGGAAGCCTCCGAGTGATACCGCATGTGGAACCGCTCTTCCAACCGCTTCCAAGTCCGGATTGAGTCCGGTGGCAGCGATGTGTACCATCCGAAAGCCGATCCCGTGAGGGACTCGTGCGAAGAACCTCACACGCAGCTCATCCGATGCCGAGATCGTGCCCAGCTGTGCCAAATATCGGCTCACATGCTCGATGGAGCTGGAACCATCCGATCCATTAAACTTGGAGAAATCAGGGAGCCGATATTTGGGTGGTAGCGGGATCAACTCGTACTCGTTGGGGTACGGCTTGGAATAGCCGATTGTCCTCCTTTTCGGCACCATGCCGAACCGGTCTCTCGAGATTGTATCGATCTGATCCGCGGTGCCGGCTGCAGGAGTCGAACTCCGAAGATTCGCCGGAGTGGCATACTTAGCCAGCCATGCTTGCTTTTCCAGCTACGAGCCAACCGCGGGAGCTGAGCTCCGGAGGTTTGTCGGAGTGGCATACTTAGCTAGCCACGTCCGCTTCTCAAGATCTGTTCCCGAAGTTCCTCCCGTTGTTCCGGCAGTCCCTCGCCGTTGCGACCGGTTTGTGAGTGCCCGAGCATCGCAGCCTGGCACGTATGTGCACGTCTATCCGTGAGGGATCTCCTTAGGCGCCTCATGCAGGAACTGGTAGTCACTAGGGTCACCACCGATCTTGTAGACGACGTATGCCGGTGAATTCGGCACTTCGGTGCCGCCAACGCGAATGGCAGCGGTGGACGGGACTCGGAGTGGCATCTCTCCTTGGTAAGTCCCGAGAGCTGGTCCTGACGGAGAGTATTGATGCCTCATGATTTCCCGGATCACCCGAAGAGCGACACGCTCCAAAGTGTTCACCAGGCTCTCAGAATGGCGGTGCAGCGAGTGAGCTACCATGAAGTTAATCTCCTGACGCAGGGACCTGGTGCGTTCTTCTGACGGGGCGGACAGGTCCACTCCATCGAGCGCGCCTTCGGGTGAGAACCCTTTCCACCTGACGCCATGTGAGCGGGTTCTGTGAAAAGAGCCGATGAGGTCGGCTTCGAGGATCGCTTTGACCTCGTCATACTTCTTCTTGAGCTCCTCGGTCGGATCCTCGTACGTGATCGGAGTGCCTTCCGCCATCTCGGATGTAGATGGCGATGCGGTTGATGTCGAAGATTGTCCCACCGGGCGTGCCGAAATGTGTTGCGGTCGAAACCCACCGGCGAGCAGCGACGGGCAACACAAGAGAGCCGGGAGGCTCCCGAGATCTGCGGCCGGCCCCTGGTCCCTCCGAGCGACGGCCCGCAAAGACTCGGCACGCACGTCCGATGCTGGTGCAAGGGCGTGCCACCCGACCTATACCCGGTCGTGAAGGTGATGGATGTGCCTCGCTTAGTTTCCCGCATGGCATACACGTAAACATTAAATACGAGCCTCGATCGGCTCTCAGGTTGTCCCGTGAATCGGCTCGAAGAGCCGATCCACCCATGATCCGTACGGGGTGTACGAATATATGGTGGTCCCGCTTGATCAAGATAAAGCTAAAACGACCTACTACGATTTAGGGTTTTCACCACATAATCGGAACATCCTACTCGTGATTGAGCTCGGCGGCCACGCACGGTGATCGTAAACCGACCCTAGACAAGGCCTAAAAACCAACACGAGGTTGATCCCCGGAACATCCTGTCTAGGGCTAGCAAACTACACCCTATGCGCCACTGGATCCTTCAACCCGTTTGTAAGGCCTAACTATGCAGATATTAAACTAATCCTTGACGAACAAGGAGCAACCATAACGGATCGGATCTACTAAATAATGATCAAGCGGGGTGCCGCCCTTACACCTAGGATAGGCGTAAGGGCGGCTAGACGTCTAAGGGTTGCACGACGACAAGCATATGATACGATGAACAATGCTAACCCTAACACGCCTAAGATAACTACGTTGCTCGCCATCAAAAAGGCTTCAGCACGAGCAACGCATGAACAGCGAATAAACACGTACTGCCTAGATCGCAAGATGCGATCTAGGCAGCATGACGCTTACCCGGAAGAAACCCTCGAGACAAGGGAGTTGGCGATGCGCCTAGATTGGTTTGTGGTGAACGTGATTGTTGTTTATTTCATAAACCCTAGATACATATTTATAGTCCGTAGACTTTCTAACGTGGGAATAATCCCAACCGGGCACGAGCCAAACTCTATCTAATCAATACGTATCCTACTATATTACAGATACACGGGCGAACTAGCCCAAACTTTGCATATAAGGCCGATTCATGTATTCCTTCCATGTATATTCTTCAAGCCCATCTTGATCGCGGCCCACCTCTGACTCGGTCAAATTCTGGTGATAACAGGTGCACAATGAGATGTGCCATCGGAGTAAAGAAGCCTGGCGGAAAGATCATCTCCAAATTGCATAGCAACTCCGGCACTTGATCTTGCAGCTTCTCAATAACCCTAGGACATATCTGCTTAGCACAGAGCGTGCGGAAGAAATGGCTCAACTCCGCGAGCACTCGCCATATTTTCTCGGGGAGATACCCTCGAAGCATCACCGGCATCAGCCGCTCAATCCATATATGATAGTCGTGACTCTTGAGCCCGGTGACTTTTCCCGTCGAAAGATTGACTCCCTTCCTCATATTCGAACAATAACCATCGTGGAACATCACGACGTATTTTAGCCACTTGAATGCCTCCTTCTTTTGGATGGAATCAAGGCAGAAGTCGGCGTGCGGCTTGAACCAATTCTTTCGACGGCCGCAGGGACGTTGCATGTGTAATTTCTTCCTATCACGGAGCTTCTCAACATCGACTCTAGCCTTGACATTATCCTTTGACTTCCCGGGAATGTTTAGGCACGTGTGAAATAAGGACTCCGCGACATTCTTTACGGTGTGCATCACATCGATGTTATGGGGAAGTTCGAGGTCCTTGTAATACTCGAGCTTCGTTAAGGCTGCCTCGTGAGTCCGAGCTTGTGCGTTACACCATATCCCTCAAATTGATGGCCAGCTTCCGATGCCGCCGGCACGAGAGCACGTAGCTCGGCATCAACAGCTATACCATCGAACTTTGGCACCTCTCGTTACTTCATGCACAACTTTGCCTTTCTTGAAGTTCTTTTTGTCTTCTCTCGAACGGATGCCTCCGTTTGAGGTACTGCCGATTCGTGTCAAACGCAACATACTTGCGACCCTTACTTAGCCAAAGGAACTCAAGTCGATGCTCGCACACTCGGGCATGGCCATTTACCAGCTGTACACCATCCGCATGTTAGGGCGTACCCGGGCATGTCATGCATGGTATACCGCAACCAAACTTTCATGCGAAGTTTGTCTTCGATGCTCGATCGTACGTCAACGTCCCGTGGTGCCAAGAGTGGTTCAAATCATCCACAATCAGCTGCATGTAGACACTCAAGTTCTTCCCCGGGTAATGGGGCCCTGGAATGATCAACGACAGAAACATGGTCTTCCTCGTCATTAGGACTCCGGGAGGGAGATTGAGCGGAATTACAAACACGGGCCAACAACTGTAAGTGGCAGTCGACATACCATATGTATTGAAGCCATCTGTAGCTATCGCAATTCTGACATTCCGAGCATCTGCTGCCCATTGGGGGTATTTTCTATCAAAGTTCTTCCATGCATTGCCATCAGATGGATGTCCCATCTTCGCCCGCCCCTGATTGTCCTTTATTCGAGTCCCCATCTTGTGCCACGTCATCTGTTTGGCGGTCTCCTCGCCAAGTAAAGCCGCTGGATTCTTTTTATGAATGGGAGATACCGAAGAATCGACTTTGCGATCTTTGACTCGCCTCACCTGACCATCCTTTCCTCGTTACCTCTTCATACCTAGAGGCCTTACAAATGGGACAGTACTTGTCCTCCGCAAACTGTTTCCGAAGAGAACGCAGCCTTTTGGACAACAGTCTATCCTTTGATAATCCATGTTGAGCGCCGACATGAGTTGCCTCGTCTTGTGCAGGCTTTTAGGCAGACAATGCCCCTTGGGCAACATGTTACCAGTTGTTCTCAGACTTGCTTCGAATCCGTCACGGGTGGTGTTGTACCGGGTCTTGTCGGCTAGACATTGGGAGATGGCATCGAGCTGAGAAATCGCGGCGCCATCGTACAGAGGCGTCTTAGCAGCGGCTATCATATCATAGAAGGCCTTCGCGGCTGGCTCTGGTTCCTCCGGTTCTGGAGGTTCCTCCGATTCTGGCGGTTCCTCCCATGAAGGTGGTGACTCTGGCATGTGGGCATCGACAAGATCATCTAGAAAGTCTCTAACCCCATCGTACTCATTGCCATTGAGCCGCTGCCGCATCACCTCACCTCTGTCACGTTCGTGCTCATCAAAGTCGATCTGCGTGACGTAACGAGGCATATACCCATATTGCAGAAGGTGTTTAAACATGTCATCCTTTCCACGACGGTGATGCTTCAAGCAACGATTGCACGGGAAAAGTGGCTGAACCTTCTGTTTTGTACCACGCGCCAACTCCTTCACTAAATGCCAAGTCTTCCTTATCCTCTCATCTGTTTTATTAGTCGCACTAACACAGCCGGTGTACATCCATCCATTATCAGCCATCCTCTGCTCTATTGGAAGCCAAACCACAAGCATAGCATTTATATCAAATAGGAAAATAAATGCATCATATTTTAATTTTTTTACCAGGAAAAACGAATGCATCAACCTACATCTCTACTAGGTGGGCTCCTAGCAGCCGCCGGATCCGTAGATTGAGTACGTTCTCCATGCTCTACCCCGGTCCGTGTCAAAATTTTGGCAGCACCTCCCCGCTGCTCTCCCGATACACGTCTCGCCAAAAAGACAAGAGGATGTGCATCCGGAGAACAACGGTGAGGCGCTGCCGAAATCCCGACTCGGCACTGCAGCGAGCATGGAGAACGTACCCAACTACGGATCCGCCGACTGTCCCGTAAATGCCGCAAGCGTTACGGTTGAAAATATGCCGACCACTAATGCATATTTATCCGCGTAACGCTTGAGGACGGGAAGAAGTTCGAATTTTTGCTCACCCTCGGCTGTAGAGGAAGTAGTCGAGCAACCGAGTGTCGATGCCGGCGACCGTCGAGAAGCGTGTCAAGATCCGGGATCGTCACGCAGGGGTGCTCACAACGAGGCGGTCACGGCATGGCCTATTACAAATTCACAAAATTCACATTATTAGACATATTTCTACTACACAATCTACGGATCCGGTGGCGGCTAACAAATTAACTAAGCAAAAAATCCTAACTAACTAACTAACAGCTAACAAATTTCTATTTCTAACTAACTAACTAACATGTATCTCAGGAGTATCGGCGTTTCCGTCTGGAGTCACTCGCCGCCATCTAGAATCGCCTCCCCACAACATGGAATCGTTCTCTCCTCCGCCGCCTCAGTTATTCTTTGACTTCACAAGTCATTGCATAGCATTTCATTAATTTTATATGTATATTCGCCGTATCGCCGTATATTCGCCGTATCCCCACAACCTAGGTTTCTACTATTTACGCTATTCTATTTCTATCCCCGCTATTTCTATTACTAGTTCCAATATCAATTTGTATTACAACAATTAAAGTAACACAAAAATGAAAAAAGGGCTAAAGTGCTTACCATCTGCAGGCCGGCTGGGTACTGCGCGGGGGTGTTGAGGAGGAGGTGGGCGGCGCGACGAGGAGGCCGGCGACGGGAGGATGGCCGGGGCGAGGAGGAGGGCGAGGGCGCGACGAGGAGGCCGGCGACCGGAGGATGGGGATGGGAGGAGGGCGGGGACGGGAGGAGGGCCAGGGGCCTGAGGTCGGGAACGGGAGGAGGGTGGCACGACGGGAGGAGGGCGGCGCGAGCGGCAGGTGGCGGCGCGAGCAGCAGGAGGCGGCGCGAGTGGGCAGGTGGCGGCGGCGGGCAGGAGGCGGCGGCGGGCAGGGGGAAAAGCGAGCGGGAGGAGGAAAACGTGAGCGGGAGGAGGAAAACGCGTGCGCGCGTGGCCGACCAGGTGCTCTGTTATCCAAATCCCCAGATACGCCGAGGGCCACCCTCGGGTTACCCTGTCGCGCCCATACGCCGAGGGCCACCCTCGGCTTATCTGTTTCGCCCGGGCCGACCAGGTGGACCCTGGCTTAATGTTAGGGTTTCCCTGGATACGCCGAGGGCCCCAGATACGCCTAGGGCCCCCCTCGGCATAATGCATTTTTTTAAATTTTTGTTTTTGTTTTTTCTTTCATTGTTTCTTCTAAGTTCTAACAATAATATACTAGTAGTAAAATAATTATAGCATCTTACCTGCAGATTCCCTCTGGTACATGAAACCCTAACCTCAGAGGCCCGTAGATCTACCCCTTTAACCGGGCGCGTGGAACATGCGGTATGGCCGTATCGGGCGCGTGGAACATGCGGTATGGCCGTATCGGGCGCGTGGAACATGCGGTATCCCGTCGATTTTTTGGCTCCGTTTGCTTTGCCAACTGTGCAAAACGGGGCCGCCGGGACATGCGGTATGGCCGTACCGGGCGCGCGCGTGCACCCGTCCGCCAACGCGCGAAACGGAAAACATTTAGCACATAAAATGACGCGTCCTAGACCTAAAAACATTTTTCCCTCCATTTATTGAGCGAAGGAAAGTGTCGCCCCAGCTCAAATCCGGTCAGTTTCCGGCCGGATCCGGCGGGACACCGCGAGAAGCGGGAGGGATTCCCGCATGGCTGCCGCGCGCATATGGCATGTTATAGGTGGTGCGTAGGAGGTATCGTACCGCCGCGCGGAGGTCCCGCGCAATACTAAAATGCGCACCATGCAGCTCCTTCACAAAAAAAAGCCCTTCCGGCACCCCGAAAATGGAAAACCCGTCGCCCGTTGTTCGGATTGGAAATCCGCGACCGGGGCCTTGATTCGCATCCTAAGGCCCACGCACGTGCCAAATATGGCCTCGTTCCAACAAACTATGTGGTGAAACGGGTCGTTTCCTACTCATTTCCCCTAAAAGCCATAGAACTCCGGACGTGATAGCCCTATTCGTGAAGGGTTTTTCAAGATAATTGCCGTATCCCAGTTCCGTCTTTTGCAGTGGTTACTAGGACACATAAAATGACACCACGCGGCTCCGCTCAATTTTTTGGCTCCGTTTGCTTTGCCAACTGTGCAAAACGGGGCCGCCGGGACATCCGGTATGGCCGTACCGGGCGCGCGCGTGCACCCGTCCGCCAACGCGCGAAACGGAAAACATTTAGCACATAAAATGACGCGTCCTAGACCTAAAAACATTTTTCCCTCCATTTATTGAGCGAAGGAAAGTGTCGCCCCAGTTCAAATCCGGTCAGTTTCCAGCGGATCCGGCGGGACACCGCAGGAAGCGGGAGGGATTCTCAGATGGCTGCCGCGCGCATATGGCATGTGATAGGTGGTGCGTAGGAGGTATCCTACCACCGCGCGGAGGTCCCGCGCAATACTAAAATGCTGTTATCACCAGATTTTGACCAAATCAGGAGATGGGCCGTAAGGGAGATGGGCTTGGAAGATTACATGTGGAAGATCTCTGAAGCGGCCTTGCACGAAGAGTTTGGGCTAGATTGCCCGTGTATCTGTAATATAGTAGATCGCATCTTAGATTAAAAGATAGAGTTTTACCCGTGCACGGTTAGGTGTACGCCTAAATTAGAAAGTCCCCTGGACTATAAATATGTACCTAGGGTTTATGGAATAAACAACAACCAACGTTCAACCACAAATCAATCTCGGCGCATCGCCAACTCCTTCGTCTCGAGGGTTTCTACCGGTAAGCATCATGCTGCCTAGATCGCATCTTGCGATCTAGGCGAGACAAGCTTTTTGTTGTTCATGCATTGCTCGTACTGAAGCCTTTTTTATGGCGAGCAACGTAGTTATCTTAGATGTGTTAGGGTTAGCATTGTTCTTCGTATCATATGCTAACGTAGTGCAACCCTTACGCATCTAGCCGCCCTTACACCTATCTTAGGTGTAGGGGCGGCACCCCACTTGATCATTATTTAGTAGATCCAATCCGTTACTGTTGCTCCTTGTTCTTCAAGGATTAGTTTAATATCTGCAATAGTTAGGCCTTACAAAGGGTTGGAGGATCCAGCGGCGCGTAGGGTGGCGTTTGCTAGTCCTAGACAGGATGTTCCGAGGATCAACCTCGTGTTGGTTTTTAGGCCCTATCTAGGATCGGCTTACGATCACCGTACGTGGCCGCGAGGCCCAATCGTGAGTAGGATGATCCGATTATGCGGTGAAAACCCCAAATCGTCGTAGATCGTTTTAGCTTTATCTTGAACAAGCAGGACCACCATATATTCGTGCACCTCGTACGAATCATGGGTGGATCGGCTCCTTGAGCCGATTCACAGGATAACCTGAGAGCCGATCGAGGCTCGTATTTAATGTTTACGTGTATGCCATGCAGGAAACTAAGCGAGGCATCTCCATCACCTTCCTGGCCAGGTATAGGTCAGGTGGCACGCCCTTGCACCAGCATCGGACGTGCGTACCGCGAGGCTTTGCGGGCCGTCGCTCGGAGGGACCGGGGCCAGCCGCAGCCCCTAAGTTGTTCCCGGCTCTCTATCGTGTTGCCCGTCGCTGCTCGCCGGTGGGTTTCGACCGCAACACATTCTCGGCACGCCCGGTGGGACAAGCTTCGACATCAACCACATCGCCATCTACATCCGAGATGGCGGACGGCACTCCGGTCACGTACGAGGATCCGACCGACGAGCTCAAGAAGAAGTATGACGAGGTCAAAGCAATCCTCGAAGCCGACCTCATCGGCTCTTTTCACGGAACCCGTTCACATGGCATCGGGTGGAAGGGGTTCTCGCCCGATGGTGCGCTCGATGGGATAGACCTCTCGCCCCGTCGGAAGAACGCACCGAGTCCCTACGTCGAGGAGATCAACTACATGGTGGCTCACTCGCTGCACCGCCACTCTGAGAACCTGGTGAACACTTTGGAGCGTGTCGCTCTCCGGGTGATCCAGGAGATCATGAGGCACCAGTACTCTCCGTCAGGACCAGCTCTCGGGACACACCAAGGAGAGATGCCACTCCAGTCCCGTCCACCGCTGCCATTTGCGTTGGCAGCACCAGAAGTGCCAAATTCACCGGCATTCGTCGTCTACAAGATCGGTGGTGATCCTAGTGACTGCCAGTTCTTGCATGAGGCGCCTAAGGAGATCCCTCACGGGTACATGTGCACATACGTGCCAGACTGCGGTAACTGGGCGCTCACAAACCAGGCCGCGACAGCAGGGACTTCTGGGAAAGCAGGAGGAACGTCAGCGACAGATCTTGAGAAGCAGACGTGGCTAGCTAAATATGCCACCCCGACGAACCTCCAGAGCTCAGCTCCTGCAGTTGGCTCAGAGCTGGAAAAGCAAGCATGGCTGGCTAAGTACGCCACCCCGGCGAATCTTCGAGTTCGACTCCTACAGCCTAGCACCGTGGATCGGATCGGCACGATCCCGAGGGACCAGTTCGGCATGGTGCCGAAAAGGAGGACAATCGGCTATTCCAAGCCGTACCCCGATGAATACGAGTTGGTCCCGCTACCACCCAAGTATCGGCTCCCCGACTTCTCCAAGTTCGGTGGATCGGATGGTTCCAGCTCCATCGAGCATGTGAGCCGATATTTGGCACAGCTAGGAACGGCCTCGGCGTCGGATCCACTACGCGTGAGGTTCTTCGCACGATCCCTCACGGGATCGGCTTTCGGGTGGTACACTTCGTTGCCACCGGACTCGATCCGGACTTGGAAGCGATTGGAAGAACAGTTCCACATGCGGTTTCACTCAGAAGCTTCCGAGGCCGGCATTGCCGATCTGGCACAGATACGTCAGAAGCGTGGAGAAACCGTGGCAGAATACATCCAGCGCTTCAGAAATCTAAGGAACCGATGTTATTCGGCTCGTGTAACTGAAAAGGAAGCAGTCGAGTTGGCAGTAGTGGGCCTTGCATCGCCACTCAAGGACATGGCCTCCCAAGCGGACTACCCTTCACCGGCGCACATGGTTCGAAAGCGTCGGCATATGAACAGCGCCACCCGGACTTGTACCGAGGATAAATTCAAGCGTGCGGTAGTCCTGGTTGAGGCCGAAGAAGACGAAGGTTCGCGGGGAGATCAAGAAGTAGCAGTGGCTGAATGGACTCGGGGGGCAACCCCGTGTCCTGCAAGTGGGTTAAGCCACCGAGGTCCACCCGGAGGGTTTGATTTTGACGTGACCAAAAGCCGAGCAAATCTTCGACCTCCTCGCTCAAGGAGAAGCAGTTGAAGATACCCGAAGGTCTCAAATTCCCCACGGTACGGGAGCTGAACGGAAAGCCATACCGCAAATGGCATAACTCGCTCTCCCATGCCACCAACGACTGCAGGGGTGTGGCGTCGGCAGATCCAAATGGCGATAGAACAAGGACGTCCGATTTTCAACCGATACGCCATGAAGGTCGACACCCACCCCTTCCCCGCCGTTAACATGGTGGAGTGCACTTACCCCGAAGGTTGCCGGCCAGGATCCTCGTTCAGCATCAACATGGTAGGACCTGGGCACCACTCTGGCAAGGATAGAGACGAGGGCAGCTGCTCTCGTAGCAAGGACACAGAGGAAGCCGCTCCACGCGATCGGCTCCGTCACGATGGCAAGCGCTACGTCACAGAGGCAGAAGTGAAGAACATAAGATATCAACGACCCCTCTCTGATCACCTCCTCAATAAGTATGTGAGTCAGTATAGCCAACGCCGGCGATCCAGCGACGACGACGATGAAAGAGATCGTCTGGATAGAGAAGCCAGAAGACATCGTCGGCATGATCGCGATGAGGAGGAGTACGAGCGCCGTGCCAAGGAAAAGTCAAGGGAGCGAGACGACGAGGATAGGCACTGGGACTGCCCCTTCTTCAGACACTGCTGGGATTCAGGAATGAGCCGATTGCCTACAATCGGTAATTGCCCAGAATGTAACCAGAAGAAGAAGGAGGCAGCCAACGTGTCCGTGTTCCAACGCTTAGGGTCTCTCCCGCCTCGAAGCAAACGCGCTGAGTCCCCTCGGATGGAAGATCTTGAGGATCTGGAAGACGAGGGACAAGAAGAAGAAGACAGGTACCACCGGCCAAGGTGGTGCCCTGATGGACTCAGCCGTTCCCAAAAGCGTAGGGTTCAGCGATTGCGCGGCTTGGAGGAAGCCGAAAGGTTATACCTGCACACGCTAAGGAAGGCGCGGCCTGATCTGGCTGCGAAAATTCAGCGAACCCTGGATGAAGAGGGTCGACCACAAAAAATGGAGTGGCGCCCCAAGCAAAGGAAAGCCGATGATGAAACATCGGTCGGCACAAACATGGTGCTCATCCTTCCAATGGAGTTTAGTGCTCCAGGATTAAACGATGCACTCAAGGTGGACGACAGCGAGCGCATCGACATGACAAAGGATGAGGTTGGGCTGGTCTTATCCACCGGCCTGACCGTGTAGCAAGAACAAACCGATGAGCAAATGTGGCGAGGCCGATCCTGGGGATCGGCCCCCAAAGGTATATGAAGGAAAAGTACAACGCCTTCATTGAACACTTCGATCAATATGGAGGCCGATTCCAGCAATCGGCCAAAATTATCCTCACCACATGTTCTGCTTGTGTTCAACATCGATCTACTGGGCGGCGGTTTTACGTCGGCTGATGAGTTAAGAAGAATCGACATTGGTCCTACCGAAGCCGACGTGCAAATATGGTGCCTTGGCTAGACTACAGAGCCGATATCTGCAGTTACCTGTCAGCTTCGGCTTGGGGGGCACCTAATCAGATGAACATGTGCAGATGAACATGTGTGCAGTGAAACATTGGGGGCCGACTAAAAAATCGGCCGGTAAAAAAAAAATTTCAGCATCACGATATACAGCCGATGCAAGGGCATCGACTTTAGAATTAAGGAACAAAGCCGATGCACAGTCATCGACTCTAGTACAGTTACACAGGACCTACCGGCTACGTGCTCAAAGCTCAGATTTTCAGTTCGGCTTCAAGAACTTCTGTTTCCTTGGAGGGAATGTACAATGAGAGCAGCTGCGGCTGCAATGAGCCGATAACCCTTTGCGCCAGTTCAGCGGTAACATCGGCTTTGGCATGCAAGGCAGCCTCTTTATCATTAAGCTGTTGGTGTGTCATCTACAACATCGGCGTTCAGTGGAAGAAAGCTGATCAATGGGGGCAAGCTTCGCTGACTTTTCTTGGTGGCTGTCTCAGATTACCAGATTACCTGAGGTCAAAACCCTTTTGTTTAATCTGTGCATCCTCGCTGATATTCTCGCCTTGATTAAGGCTCGGGGGGCAACTAGCTTGGTAGATGCTCTATTTTTGGGGGCCGATTGGAGTTGCATCGGCTGACCCTGCATCATGACCTTCTCCGAAAGCGGTAAGCTGTTTGCAGAAGAGGACTGCTAAAGCTATGGAGAGGAGCCGGAAAGGGAAGCCGTCGTCTTTTACAGGGTTTGGGCCATCCTGTTGCTGCAAGAAAAGAAAGGAGACTGGATTCTCAAAATAGCCGATGGACATTCATCGGCTATAGGATTGCGAAATATTATGGTCAGGTATCAAATCACAGTCTGAATTTGAGAAGTGCTTGACTGACGGTCTGATCGATATCTGAGTCCGGCTTCATGGGCGTCTAAGGAAGAAAAATCCGATACGTTGCTATCGGTCTTGGTGTGGCAAGCGGAAGGATTGAATTGGATTAATTGAAAGATGAATTGGAAGAATGATTTTCATTAATTCAAAGGAGCGGCTTTACAGGAAAGAGCCGATGGCTCTCAGAAGAGGGATCTGGTGCCTAGTGCACTGCTACTACTAGTCCTACTCTACTAGTCGTCGCTGTCCTCATCGTCGCCGTCGTCGATGTCGTCGGCGCTGCTCCCAGGAAGTTCCTCGTCGCTGCTGCCCCAGCCCTCGGCCGGAGCTTCGTCTTCCTCGTCATCATCATCATCCTCGCTGTCCGCCCAAGAGCGGAATCGCTTTGCCGGCAGAAGATTAGCGGGGGAGGAGGGGCCGCCCTCCTCTTTTTCTTCTTCTTCCTCTACTTCTTCCCCCTTCCCGTCGGAGGAGGTGGGTTTCACCCAGGGATGGAGGCCGTCTTCGCTTTCGCTTATCAGCTCCCCTTCGATGAGGAATTTGAGGTCGTCTTCCCCATCGGTCAGAGGCGGGTCGCCCTCTGGCACATGATCGGAGTTCCACTCCGGCTCGCTCGAGGAGAAGGATTGGAGGGAGAGGCCGGAGGAGACGGAGGAAGAGGAAGACATTGCTACAGGAGAAGAGGTTTTTTTTGGTGCCGATAGCTAGAACAGAGGAAGGGGATGAAGTGGGCTAACCAATCGGCACAGTTAAATAATAAGGAGCCTAGTGGAGATTTAATGCCATTGCAGTTTCCGAGGAGGTGATGCTAAAGCTATCAAATTTTGCAGAGAAGCTGAGAAGACAGGGCATCATGATGAAGGATACTGCAACGGTTCTGCTCTGCCACGACATGACCCTTCGAAGGGAAAACAGGGTGGTTTTGAAATTATCATTACCAAAACCAGGGGGGCATGTGTTATCACCAGATTTTGACCAAATCAGGAGATGGGCCGTAAGGGAGATGGGCTTGGAAGATTACATGTGGAAGATCTCTGAAGCGGCCTTGCACGAAGAGTTTGGGCTAGATTGCCCGTGTATCTGTAATATAGTAGATCGCATCTTAGATTAAAAGATAGAGTTTTACCCGTGCACGGTTAGGTGTACGCCTAAATTAGAAAGTCCCCTGCACTATAAATATGTACCTAGGGTTTATGGAATAAACAACAACCAACGTTCAACCACAAATCAATCTCGGCGCATCGCCAACTCCTTCGTCTCGAGGGTTTCTACCGGTAAGCATCATGCTGCCTAGATCGCATCTTGCGATCTAGGCGAGCACAAGCTTTTTGTTGTTCATGCGTTGCTCGTCATCGAAGCCTTTTTGATGGCGAGCAACGTAGTTATCTTAGATGTGTTAGGGTTAGCATTGTTCTTCGTATCATATGCTAACGTAGTGCAACCCTTACGCATCTAGCCGCCCTTACACCTATCTTAGGTGTAGGGGCGGCACCCCACTTGATCATTATTTAGTAGATCCGATCCGTTACGGTTGCTCCTTGTTCTTCAAGGATTAGTTTAATATCTGCAATAGTTAGGCCTTACAAAGGGTTGGAGGATCCGGCGGCGCGTAGGGTGGCGTTTGCTAGTCCTAGACAGGATGTTCCGAGGATCAACCTCGTGTTGGTTTTTAGGCCCTATCTAGGATCGGCTTACGATCACCGTACGTGGCCGCGAGGCCCAATCGTGAGTAGGATGATCCGATTATGCGGTGAAGACTCCAAATCGTCGTAGATCGTTTTAGCTTTATCTTGAACAAGCAGGACCACCATATATTCGTGCACCTCGTACGAATCATGGGTGGATCGGCTCCTTGAGCCGATTCACAGGATAACCTGAGAGCCGATCGAGGCTCGTATTTAATGTTTACGTGTATGCCATGCAGGAAACTAAGCGAGGCATCTCCATCACCTTCCCGGCCGGGTATAGGTCGGGTGGCACGCCCTGCACCAGCATCGGACGTGCGTACCAGAGGCTTTGCGGGCCGTCGCTCGGAGGGACCAGGGCCAGCCGCAGCCCTAAGTTGTTCCCGGCTCTACTGTGTTGCCCGTCGCTGCTCGCCGGTGGGTTTCTGACCGCAACAAATGCGCACCATGCAGCTCTTTCACAAAAAATCCCTTCCGGCACCCCGAAAATGGAAAACCCGTCGCCCGTTGTTCGGATTGGAAATCCGCGACCGGGGCCTTGCTTCCCATCCTAAGGCCCACGCACGTGCCAAATATGGCCTCGTTCCGACAAACTATGTGGTGAAACGGGCCGTTTCCTACTCATTTCCCCTAAAAGCCATAGAACTTCGGACGTGATAGCTCTATTCGTGAAGGGTTTTTCAAGATAATTGCCGTATCCCAGTTCCATCTTTTGCAGTGGTTACTAGGACGCATAAAATGACGCCACGCGGCTCCGCTCGATTTTTTGGCTCCGTTTGCTTTGCCAACTGTGCAAAACGGGGCCGCCGGGACATGCGGTATGGCCGTACCGGGCGCGCGCGTGCACCCGTCCGCCAACGCGCGAAACGGAAAACATTTAGCACATAAAATGACGCGACCTAGACCTAAAAACATTTTTCCCTCCATTTATTGAGCGAAGGAAAGTGTCGCCCCAGTTCAAATCCGGTCAGTTTCCAGCGGATCCGGTGGGACACCGCAGGAAGCGGGAGGGATTCCCAGATGGCTGCCGCGCGCATATGGCATGTGATAGGTGGTGCGTAGGAGGTATCCTACTGCCGCGCGGAGGTCCTGCGCAATACTAAAATGCGCACCATGCAGCTCCTTCACAAAAAAATCCCTTCCGGCACCCCGAAAATGGAAAACCCGTCGCCCGTTGTTCGGATTGGAAATCCGCGACCGGGGCCTTTCTTCCCATCCTAAGGCCCACGCACGTGCCAAATATGGCCTCGTTCCGACAAACTATGTGGTGAAACGGGCCGTTTCCTACTCATTTCCCCTAAATGCCATAGAACTCCGGACGTGATAGCCCTATTCTTGAAGGGTTTTTCAAGATAATTGCCGTATCCCAGTTCCGTCTTTTGCAGTGGTTACTAGGACGCATAAAATGACGCCACGCGGCTCCGCTCAATTTTTTGGCTCCGTTTGCTTTGCCAACTGTGCAAAACGGGACCGCCGGGACATGCGGTATGGCCGTACCGGGCGCGCGCGTGCACCCGTCCGCCAACGCGCGAAACGGAAAACATTTAGCACATAAAATGATGCGTCCTAGACCTAAAAACATTTTTCCCTCCATTTATTGAGCGAAGGAAAGTGTCGCCCCAGTTCAAATCCGGTCAGTTTCCAGCGGATCCGGCGGGACAACGCAGGAAGCGGGAGGGATTCCCAGATGGCTGTCGCGCGCATATGGCATGTGATAGGTGGTGCGTAGGAGGTATCCTACCGCTGCGCGGAGGTCCCGCGCAATACTAAAATGCGCACCATGCAGCTCCTTCACAAAAAAATCCCTTCCGGCACCCCGAAAATGGAAAACCCGTCGCCCGTTGTTTGGATTGGAAATCCGCGACCGGGGCCTTTCTTCCCATCCTAAGGCCCACGCACGTGCCAAATATGGCCTCGTTCCGACAAACTATGTGGTGAAACGGGCTGTTTCCTACTCATTTCCCCTAAAAGCCATAGAACTCCGGACGTGATAGCCCTATTCGTGAAGGGTTTTTCAAGATAATTGCCGTATCCCCAGTTCCGTCTTTTGCAGTGGTTACTAGGACGCATAAAATGACGCCACGCGGCTCCGCTCGATTTTTTGGCTCCGTTTGCTTTGCCAACTGTGCAAAACGGGGCCACCTGGACATGCGGTATGGCCGTACCGGGCGCGCGCGTGCACCCGTCCGCCAACGCGTGAAACGGAAAACATTTAGCACATAAAATGACGCGTCCTAGACCTAAAAACATTTTTCCCTCCATTTATTGAGCGAAGAAAAGTGTCGCCCCAGTTCAAATCCGGTCAGTTTCCAGCGGATCCGGCGGGACACCGCAGGAAGCGGGAGGGATTCCTAGATGGCTGCCGCGCGCATATGGCATGTGATAGGTGGTGCGTAGGAGGTATCCTACCGCCGCGCGGAGGTCCCGCGCAATACTAAAATGCGCACCATGCAGCTCCTTCACAAAAAAAAGCCCTCCGGCACCCCGAAAATGGAAAACCCGTCGCCGGTTGTTCGGATTGGAAATCCGCGACCGGAGCCTTGCTTTCCATCCTAAGGCCCACGCACGTGCCAAATATGGCCTCGTTCAGACAAACTATGTGGTGAAACGGGCCGTTTCCTACTCATTTCCCCTAAAAGCCATAGAACTTCGGACGTGATAGCCCTATTCGTGAAGGGTTTTTCAAGATAATTGCCGTATCCCAGTTCCGTCTTTTGCGAGTGGTTACTAGGACACATAAAATGACGCCACGCGGCTCCGCTCGATTTTTGGCTCCGTTTGCTTTGCCAATCGTGCAAAACGGGGCCGCCGGGATATGCGGTATGGCCGTACCGGGCGCGCGCGTGCACCCGTCCGCCAATGCGCGAAACGGAAAACATTTAGCACATAAAATGACACGTCCTAGACCTAAAAACATTTTTCCCTCCATTTATTGAGCGCAGGAAAGTGTCGCCCCAGTTCAAATCCGGTCAGTTTCCAGCGGATCCGGCGGGACACCGCGGGAAGCGGGAGGGATTCCCGGATGGCTGCCGCGCGCATATGGCATGTGATAGGTGGTGCGTAGGAGGTATCCTACCGCCGCGCGGAGGTCCCGCGCAATACTAAAATGCGCACCATGCAGCTCCTTCACAAAAAAAATCCCTTCCGGCACCCCGAAAATGGAAAACCCGTCGCCCGTTGTTCGGATTGGAAATCCGCGACCGGGGCCTTGCTTCCCATCCTAAGGCCCACACACGTGCCAAATATGGCCTTGTTCCGACAAACTATGTGGTGAAACGGGCCGTTTCCTACTCATTTCCCCTAAAAGCCATAGAACTCCGGACGTGATAGCCCTATTCGTGAAGGGTTTTTCAAGATAATTGCCGTATCACAGTTCCGTCTTTTGCAGTGGTTACTAGGACACATAAAATGACGCCACGCGGCTCCGCTCGATTTTTGGCTCCGTTTGCTTTGCCAATCGTGCAAAACGGGGCCGCCGGGACATGCGGTATGGCCGTGCCGGGCGCGCGCGTGCACCCGTCCGCCAACGCGCGAAACGGAAAACATTTAGCACATAAAATGACGCGTCCTAGACCTAAAAACATTTTTCCCTCCATTTATTGAGCGAAGGAAAGTGTCGCCCCGGTTCAAATCCGGTCGGTTTCCGACGGATCCGGCGAGACACCGCAGGAAGCGGGAGGGATTCCCAGATGGCTGCCGCGCGCATATGGCATGTGATAGGTGGTGCGTAGGAGGTATCCTACCGCCGCGCGGAGGTCCCGCGCAATACTAAAATGCGCACCATGCAGCTCCTTCACAAAAAAAAGCCCTTCCGGCACTCCGAAAATGGAAAACCCATCGCCGGTTGTTCGGATTGGAAATCCGCGAACGGAGCCTTGCTTCCCATCCTAAGGCCCACGCACGTGCCAAATATGGCCTCGTTCCGACAAACTATGTGGTGAAACGGGCCGTTTCCTACTCATTTCCCCTAAAAGCCATAGAACTCCGGACGTGATAGCCCTATTCGTGAAGGGTTTTTCAAGATAATTGCCGTATCCCGGTTCCAGTCTTTTGCGGTGGTTACTAGGACACATAAAATGACGCCACGCGGCTCCGCTCGATTTTTTGGCTCCGTTTGCTTTGCCAACTCGTGCAAAACGGGGCCGCCGGGACATGCGGTATGGCCGTACCGGCGCGCGCGTGCACCCGTCCGCCAACGCGCGAAACGGAAAACATTTAGCACATAAAATGACGCGTCCTAGACCTAAAAACATTTTTCCCTCCATTTATTGAGCGAAGGAAAGTGTCGCCCCGGTTCAAATCCGGTCGGCTTCCAGCGGATCCGGCGGGACACCGCAGGAAGCGGGAGGGATTCCCAGATGGCTGCCGCGCGCATATGGCATGTGATAGGTGGTGCGTAGGAGGTATCCTACCGCCGCGCGGAGGTCCCGCGCAATACTAAAATGCGCACCATGCAGCTCCTTCACGAAAAAAAATCCCTTCCGGCACCCCAAAAATGGAAAACCCGTCGCCCGTTGTTCAGATTGGAAATCCGCGACCGGGGCCTTGCTTCCCATCCTAAGGCCCACACACGTGCCAAATATGGCCTCGTTCCGACAAACTATGTGGTGAAACGGGCCGTTTCCTACTCATTTCCCCTAAAAGCCATAGAACTCCGGACGTGATAGCCCTATTCGTGAAGGGTTTTTCAAGATAATTGCCGTATCCCAGTTCTGTCTTTTGCAGTGGTTACTAGGACACATAAAATGACGCCACGCGGCTCCGCTCGATTTTTTGGCTCAGTTTGCTTTGCCAACTGTGCAAAACGGGGCCGCCGGGACATGCGGTATGGCCGTACCGGGCGCGCGCGTGCACCCGTTCGCCAACGCGCGAAACGGAAAACATTTAGCACATAAAATGACGCGTCCTAGACCTAAAAACATTTTTCCCTCCATTTATTGAGCGAAGGAAAGTGTCACCCCAGTTCAAATCCGGTCAGTTTCCAGCGGATCCGGCGGGACACCGCAGGAAGCGGGAGGGATTCCCAGATGGCTGCCGCGCGCATATGGCATGTGATAGGTGGTGCGTAGGAGGTATCCTACCACCGCGCGGAGGTCCCGCGCAATACTAAAATGCGCACCATGCAGCTCCTTCACAAAAAAATCCCTTCCGGCACCCCGAAAATGGAAAACCCATCGCCCGTTGTTCGGATTGGAAATCCGCGACCGGGGCCTTGCTTCCCATCCTAAGGCCCACACACGTGCCAAATATGGCAACGTTCCGACAAACTGTTTGGTGAAACGGGCCGTTTCCTACTCATTTCCCCTAAAAGCCATAGAACTCCGGACGTGATAGCCCTATTCGTGAAGGGTTTTTCAAGATAATTGCCGTATCCCAGTTCCGTCTTTTGTAGTGGTTACTAGGACACATAAAATGATGCCACATGGCTCCGCTCGATATTTTGGCTCCGTTTGCTTTGCCAACTGTGCAAAACGGGCCCGCCGGGACATGCGGTATGGCCGTACCGGGCGCGCGCGTGCACCCGTCCGCCAACGCGTGAAACGGAAAACATTTAGCACATAAAATGACGCGTCCTAGACCTAAAAACATTTTTCCCTCCATTTATTGAGCGAAGGAAAGTGTCGCCCGGTTCAAATCCGGTCGGTTTCCGACGGATCCGGCGGGACACCGCAGGGAAGCGGGAGGGATTCCCGGATGGCTACCGCGCGCATATGGCATGTGATAGGTGGTGCGTAGGAGGTATCCTACCGCCGCGCGGAGGTCCCGCGCAATACTAAAATGCGCACCATGCAGCTCCTTCACAAAAAAAGCCCTTCAGGCACCCCGAAAATGGAAAACCCATCGCCGATTGTTCGGATTGGAAATCCGCGACCGGGGCCTTGCTTCCCATCCTAAGGCCCACGCACGTGCCAAATATGGCCTCGTTCCGACAAACTTTGTGGTGAAACGGGCCGTTTCCTACTCATTTCCCCTAAAAGCCATAGAACTCCGGACGTGATAACCCTATTCATGAAGGGTTTTTCAAGATAATTGCCGTATCCCAGTTCCGTCTTTTGTAGTGGTTACTAGGACACATAAAATGACGCCACGCGGCTCCGCTCGATTTTTTGGCTCCGTTTGCTTTGCCATCTATGCAAAACGGGGCCGCCGGGACATGCGGTATGGCCGTACCGGGCGCGCGCGTGCACCCGTCCGCCAACGCGCGAAACGGAAAACATTTAGCACATAAAATGACGCGTCCTAGACCTAAAAACATTTTTCCCTCCATTTATTGAGCGAAGGAAAGTGTCGCCCCAGTTCAAATCCGGTCAGTTTCCAGCGGATCCGGCGGGACACCGCAGGAAGCGGGAGGGATTCCCAGATGGCTGCCACGCGCATATGGCATGTGATAGGTGGTGCGTAGGAGGTATCATACCGCCGCGCGGAGGTCCCGCGCAATACTAAAATGCGCACCATGCAGCTCCTTCACAAAAAAAGCCCTTCCGGCACCCCGAAAATGGAAAACCCGTCGCCAGTTGTTCGGATTGGAAATCCGCGACCGGGGCCTTGCTTCCCATCCTAAGGCCCACGCACGTGCCAAATATGGCCTCGTTCCGACAAACTATGTGGTGAAACGGGTCGTTTCCTACTCATTTCCCCTAAAAGCCATAGAACTCCGGACGTGATAGGTTTTTCAAGATAATTGCCGTATCCCAGTTCCGTCTTTTGCACTGGTTACTAGGACACATAAAGTAACGCCACGCGGCTCCGCTTGATTTTTTGGCTCCGTTTGCTTTGCCAACTGTGCAAAACGGGGCCGCCGGGACATGCGGTATGGCCGTACCGGGCGCGCGCGTGCACCCGTCCGCCAACGCGCGAAACGGAAAACATTTAGCACATAAAATGACGTGTCCTAGACCTAAAAACATTTTTCCTCCATTTATTGAGCGAAGGAAAGTGTCGCCCCGGTTCAAATCCGGTCGGTTCCGGACGGATTCGGCGGGACACCGCATGAAGCGGGAGGGATTCCCAGATGGCTTCCGCGCGCATATGGCATGTGATAGGTGGTGCGTAGGAGGTATCCTACCGCCGCGCGGAGGTCCCGCGCAATACTAAAATGCGCACCATGCAGCTCCTTCACAAAAAAAGCCCTTCCGGCACCCCGAAAATGGAAAACCCGTCGCCCGTGGTTCGGATTGGAAATCCGCGACCGGGGCCTTGCTTCCCATCCTAAGGCCCACGCACGTGCCAAATATGGCCTCGTTCCGACAAACTATGTGGTGAAACGGGCCGTGGCGGGAGTTTCCACATACAGTTCCAGGATTTTACTAAGTGCTAGCCCATGTATGCGGAAATCGTCAACGCCGGGTACATGCAAGGTTAGCCAAACCTTACACCACACTTGTACATATATGTTAGGGGCAGATGCAAGTTTTCCAACAATTCTGACGCTCCGGTGATCTGTATCTTGGGAAACCCTAGGGCGGGGACCCCGCAGATCTACCCCTATAGCTTTCTCCGTGCGAGAGTTTACCAATGTAATTTTTTACTTGTTTTGGTTTATTTAGGACATATGTACATGGAAACCATAGTTTGGGCATACTTTACCATAAAATAGGCTCCATTTGAGCCGTGGCGGGAGTTTCCACATACAGATCCTGGATTTTACCAAGTGTTAGCCCATGTATGTGGAAATCGTCAATAACGGGTACATCCAAGGTTAGCCAAACCTTACATCACACTTATACACATATGTTATGGACATATGCAAGTTTTCCAGCGATTCCGATGCTCCGATGGTCTGTATCTTGAAAAACCCTAGGGCGGGGACCCCGCAGATCTACCCCTGTAGCTTTCTCCATGTGAGGGTTTACCAATGGACTTTTTTACTTACTTTGGTTTGTTTAGGACATATGTACATGGAAACCATAGGCTGGGCATACTTTACCATAAAATAGGCTCTGTTTGAGCCGTGGCGGGAGTTTCACACATACAGATCCTGGATTTTACCAAGTGCTAGCCCATGTATGCGGAAATCGTCAACGCCGGGTACATGCAAGGTTAGCCAAACCTTACATAACACTTGTACATATATGTTAGGGGCAGATGCAAGTTTTCCAACAATTCTGACGCTCCGGTGATCTGTATCTTGGGAAACCCTAGGGCGGGGACCCCCTAGATCTTCCCCTATAGCTTTCTCCGTGCGAGAGTTTACCAATGTAATTTTTTACTTGTTTTGGTTTATTTAGGACATATGTACATGGAAACCATAGTTTGGGCATACTTTACCATAAAATAGGCTCCATTTGAGCCGTGGCGGGAGTTTCCACATACAGATCCTGGATTTTACCAAGTGTTAGCCCATTATGCGGAAATCGTCAACAACGGGTACATCCAAGGTTAGCCAAACCTTACATCACACTTGTACACATATGTTATGGGCATATGCAAGTTTTCCAGCGATTCCGACGCTCCGATGGTCTGTATCTTGAAAAACCCTAGGGCGGGGACCCCGCAGATCTACCCCTGTAGCTTTCTCCGTGTGAGGGTTTACCAATGGACTTTTTTACTTGCTTTGGTTTGTTTAGGACATATGTACATGGAAACCATATGTTGGGCGTACTTTACCATAAAATAGGCTCTGTTTGAGCCGTGGCGGGAGTTTCCACATACAGATCCTGGATTTTACCAAGTGCTAGCCCATGTATGCGGAAATCGTCAACACCGGGTACATGCAAGGTTAGCCAAACCTTACATCACACTTGTACATATATGTTAGGGGCAGATGCAAGTTTTCCAACAATTCTGACGCTCCGGTGATCTGTATCTTGGGAAACCCTAGAGCGGGGACCCCTGCATCTACCCCTATAGCTTTCTCCGTGCGAGAGTTTACCAATGTAATTTTTTACTTGTTTTGGTTTATTTAGGACATATGTACATGGAAACCATAGGTTGGGCATACTTTACCATAAAATAGGCTCCATTTGAGCCGTGGCGGGAGTTTCCACATACAGATCTTGGATTTTACCAAGTGTTAGCCCATGTATGCGGAAATCGTCAACAACGGGTACATCCAAGGTTAGCCAAACCTTACATCACACTTGTACACATATGTTATGGGCATATGCAAGTTTTCCAGCGATTCCGACGATCCGATGGTCTGTATCTTGAAAAACCCTAGGGCGGGGACCCCGTAGATCTACCCCTATAGCTTTTTCCGTGCGAGGGTTTACCAATGGATTTTTTTTTTGCTTTGCTTTGTTTAGGACATATGCACATGGAAACCATAGGTTTGGAATGAAATAGGCCCCGGATGAGCCGTAGCAGGAGTTTCCACCGATTCGGACGCTCCGGTGGTTTGTATCTAGGGAAACCCTAGGGCGGGGACCCCGCAAATCTACCCCTAGGGTTAGGGTTAGGGTTTGAGTTAGGGTTAGCAATGGACTTTTTTTCTTTTTTTAGGCCATATGTACATCGATAGCAGATGTTGGGCCTACTGGCTCCCGTCGACCCGTCTACGAAGAGCGTCATTCGTGGGATCTACATGAGCCATCTACCATTTTTTCCTTTAAAAAAGTAACTATTTTTACATAATTCATACTAGTACATAAATAAAACAAACATAATATAAAGTAAATGAGAGAGAAGAAAAAAAGAAAAAAAAGTATGCCGAGGGTGGCCGTCGGCATAGGTGGGTGATGCCCTATGCCGAGGGTGGCCCTCGGCGCCTCACTGACGCCGTGACCGAGCCGTCCCTGCTGGAGCGGGACCGGAGCACATGCCTGTGGTACGCCGACGGCCTGGCATACGCCGAGGGTGGCCGTCGGCGTAGCTCTCTCTACGCCGAGGGTTTTCATACGCCGAGGGGCTCGGTGGGCTGCTGCCATGGACCGGACGTACGCCGACGGCCCCGACATTTGGCCGTCGGCGTACGCCACGGCCGTCGGCGCAGCGAGCCATTCCTGTAGTGATTTTTCCAGTTCATATCTTGTGCCTCCTGTGTATATGGGCACATTGCTATGTTCAGTTGTAGTATATGGAACCGTGCTACACCGTATACATAACATTGCCATCGCATTCAAAGTTCAAACCAAAGTGATCATGTTACCTAACTTTTTTTTTCCGAACCCCAGCTTTCGTAAAGAAAACCGCACACGCAGCAAAGTCTGAGAGTTTTACACGCTGGTGTTCATAACACCCCACACTGCCACACACTCCAACTGGGGATAAAACGTAAAACCTCCAACCAGCTACCAAACTGAAGAAAACACATCTACACTCCAGGAACGCATCCTAAGGAAACATCTCTTAGCAGTTTATAAAACACAAAGCAAACCCCTGTTTTCACCACATCACCAAGAAACGGGAACAGAACTAAGCGAAAAAGATCGTTCTCACTTCTCCAGCCTCTTTACTCCAAAAGCCTAGCCTTCGCTCCAATGGAAGATTTCATTTGCAACTGCTAGTATTCTCTTGGCCCCTGACTTCTGCTTATCTCGAAGCTTTGTCCTCTGCAAACCAGCCCAGAAATGAATATAGCGCGGAATCTGTGATATAATGCTAACAGGATCCACTGGGGAAAAATTTCTAAAACATGCCCCATTTCTAGTATTCCACAAAGTCCACAAAATGGAAGCAACACCAACTGCCATCAGCCTTTTTGTGTTGCTAACTTTAAAATTCATAGTCCACTCACAGAGCTCATCTATATTAACGGGCAGTTTCTTAAATCAAAAGTGCAAGCTACTACATCCCAAACATACCTAGCAACAACCAGCAGAGTAAAAGAAAAGATGATTAACTGTCTTTTTTTTGCTGTCTCTTTACGCAATAAAATCTACAAGTCTCATCTCCAGACCACCGTCTGTTCACTAGATTATCCTTAGTGTTACAAAACCGCGCAAATAAAAGTAGATCAAACGAAGAACAAGAACACAGATTTTTACGTGGAAAACCCAAACGGGAAAAACCACGAAACGCACGGCGGCGCTCTCACTATAATTGGAGGAGTAGTACAATACACGAGAGGACAGACCCTCTATGTGCTATCAATATGGTGTATCTTTCTCTCATCTATTCTATGACTACCTTGGACTATATATAGGGGCAAACAACTCTCTTTCTTGGCGGACACGAAATAGAGTTGTAATGTGCTACGTCTAGCACGTTTGGTATGTCATAGTCTGTTAGGACTCCTTCCATAGTACAACAGGTAAATAGATTTCGGATCATCATACAACAAACTCCACCTTGAGCCGAAATCCCTTGCAACAGTCATAGATAAAGTTCAACTCCTCAACTAAAGTCATCACAAGTAAACCTTGTGCCTTTAAACGTCCATAGGACTAATAAACTTCTCATGAAGTTACCTTGAGCAAATCAAATTGTAGGTCGTCCAAAAACAACACAGCTGTCAACAAAGCAGACGAACGAACTTGGGTCTCCCATAAGATCCAATTAAAGTCTGAGTCTGTGCCACTGACCTCCCAAAAACTGAAACTGCTCAACCATCAAATGACATAAGTCATCATATCTCCTGTGGTGCTTGAACAAGCGCATAGCTCATAGTGCAACATCTTCGTGCACATAACATTGTGAAGAACTCATCTCATGGAATCTGAATGTGCAACAAAACTGAAAGCACAAACCTCGGCAAACATACTCATGCAAGAGCATCTGGTACGAAGGACATCACGTACACCAAAAACTGCCGACTTAAAGGTTAATGAAAAATTCATGACATGGTCAAAACTGTCTCTCGTAGAACAACAGTCCGATAAAGGAACCTCAACATGCAATGGAGCTTCAACTCTGCAATAGACCCCTCTTGAAAGAGCAAAGACAACAGAATTGCACTAAATGTTGTAGTATCTAGCAGAAAACAATCTCCTTCTTGCACCTCAAATAATCCTCATCGCGAACTTAAGTAACAAAGCAAAACCTTCACATGCATAACAGCAAAAACTCGGAGAGCAAAGAGTATAATGCTGGCTACCAACAGGCATAAAGATTACCTCCCCCATATTTTTTTTCTCTATAATTGAATTGTGTTCTTCATATAATCGCAGCAACATAATATCTGAAATTTGCATCCATAATATCTCCTGGCAGGCTACAATTCACCGAACTCCACCTTGAACTGAAAAGTATCAAAAACGATGATCATACCAGCGGCAAGACATCGAACATAGGTGGCACGGGAATCCTTTA
>NC_061513.1:85160788-85173575 GCF_022539505.1 Lolium rigidum
GCTCCTTCACAAAAAAGCCCTTCAGGCACCTCGAAAATGGAAAACCCGTCGCTCGTGGTTCGGATTGGAAATCCGCGACCGGGGCCTTGCTTCCCATCCTAAGGCCCACGCACGTGCCAAATATGGCCTCGTTCCGAGCAAACTATGTGGTGAAACGGGCCGTGGCGGGAGTTTCCACATACGGTTCCGAGATTTTACTAAGTGCTAGCCCATGTATGCGGAAATCGTCAACGCGGGTACATGCAAGGTTAGCCAAACCTTACACCACACTTGTACATATATGTTAGGGGCAGATGCAAGTTTTCCAACAATTCGACGCTCAGGTGATCTGTATCTTGGGAAACCCTAGGGCGGGGACCCCGCAGATCTACCCCTATAGCTTTCTCCGTGCGAGAGTTTACCAATGTAATTTTTTACTTGTTTTGGTTTATTTAGGACATATGTACATGGAAACCATAGTTTGGGCATACTTTACCATAAAATAGGCTCCATTTGAGCCGTGGCGGGAGTTTCCACATACAGATCCTGGATTTTACCAAGTGTTAGCCCATGTATGTGGAAATCGTCAATAACGGGTACATCCAAGGTTAGCCAAACCTTACATCACACTTATACACATATGTTATGGACATATGCAAGTTTTCCAGCGATTCCGATGCTCCAGATGGTCACGTATCTTGAAAAACCCTAGGGCGGGGACCCCGCAGATCTACCCCGTAGCTTTCTCCATGTGAGGGTTTACCAATGGACTTTTTACTTACTTTGGTTTGTTTAGGACATATGTACATGGAAACCATAGGGCTGGGCATACTTTACCATAAAATAGGCTCTGTTTGAGCCGTGGCGGAGTTTCACACATACGGATCTCGGATTTTACCAAGTGCTAGCCCATGTATGCGGAAATCGTCAACGCCGGGTACATGCAAGGTTAGCCAAACCTTACATAACACTTGTACATATATGTTAGGGCGGATGCAAGTTTTCCAACAATTACGATCGCTCAGGTGATCTCGTATCTTGGGAAACCCTAGGGCGGGGACCCCGAGATCTACACCTATAGCTTTCTCCGTGCGAGAGTTTACCAATGTAATTTTTTACTTGTTTTGGTTTATTTAGGACATATGTACATGGAAACCATAGTTTGGGCATACTTTACCATAAAATAGGCTCCATTTGAGCCGTGGCGGGAGTTTCCACATACAGATCCTGGATTTTACCAAGTGTTAGCCCATTATGCGGAAATCGTCAACAACGGGTACATCCAAGGTTAGCCAAACCTTACATCACACTTGTACACATATGTTATGGGCATATGCAAGTTTTCCAAGCGATTCCGACGCTCCGATGGTCCGTATCTTGAAAAACCCTAGGGCGGGGACCCCGCAGATCTACCCCTGTAGCTTTCTCCGTGTGAGGGTTTACCAATGGACTTTTTACTTGCTTTGGTTTGTTTAGGACATATGTACATGGAAACCATATGTTGGGCGTACTTTACCATAAAATAGGCTCTGTTTGAGCCGTGGCGGGAGTTTCCACATACAGATCCTGGATTTTACCAAGTGCTAGCCCATGTATGCGGAAATCGTCAACACCGGGTACATGCAAGGTTAGCCAAACCTTACATCACACTTGTACATATATGTTAGGGCAGATGCAAGTTTTCCAACAATTCGACGCTCCGGTGATCTCGTATCTTGGGAAACCCTAGAGCGGGGACCCCTGGATCTACCCCTATAGCTTTCTCCGTGCGAGAGTTTACCAATGTAATTTTTTACTTGTTTTGGTTTATTTAGGACATATGTACATGGAAACCATAGGTTGGGCATACTTTACCATAAAATAGGCTCCATTTGAGCCGTGGCGGGAGTTTCCACATACAGATCTTGGATTTTACCAAGTGTTAGCCCATGTATGCGGAAATCGTCAACAACGGGTACATCCAAGGTTAGCCAAACCTTACATCACACTTGTACACATATGTTATGGGCATATGCAAGTTTTCCAGACGATTACGACGATCCGATGGTCCGTATCTTGAAAAACCCTAGGGCGGGGACCCCGTAGATCTACCCCTATAGCTTTTTCCGTGCGAGGGTTTACCAATGGATTTTTTTTTTGCTTTGCTTTGTTTAGGACATATGCACATGGAAACCATAGGTTTGGAATGAAATAGGCCCCGGATGAGCCGTAGCAGGAGTTTCCACCGATTCGGACGCTCCGGTGGTTTGTATCTAGGGAAACCCTAGGGCGGGGACCCCGCAAATCTACCCCTAGGGTTAGGGTTAGGGTTTGAGTTAGGGTTAGCAATGGACTTTTTTTCTTTTTTAGGCCATATGTACATCGATAGCGAGATGTTGGGCCTACGGCTCCCGTCGACCCGTCTACGAAGAGCGTCATTCGTGGGATCTACATGAGCCATCTACCATTTTTTCCTTTAAAAAAGTAACTATTTTTACATAATTCATACTAGTACATAAATAAAACAAACATAATATAAAGTAAATGAGAGAGAAGAAAAAAAGAAAAAAAAGTATGCCGAGGGTGGCCGTCGGCATAGGTGGGTGATGCCCTATGCCGAGGGTGGCCCTCGGCGCCTCACTGACGCCGTGACCGAGCCGTCCCTGCTGGAGCGGGACCGGAGCACATGCCCGTGGTGCGCCGACGGCCCGGCATACGCCGAGGGTGGCCGTCGGCGTAGCTCTCTACGCCGAGGGTTTTCATACGCCGAGGGGCTCGGTGGGCTGCTGCCATGGACCGGACGTGCGCCGACGGCCCCGACATTTGGCCGTCGGCGTACGCCACGGCCGTCGGCGCAGCGAGCCATTCCTGTAGTGATTTTTCCAGTTCATATCTTGTGCCTCCTGTGTATATGGGCACATTGCTATGTTCAGTTGTAGTATATGGAACCGTGCTACACCGTATACATAACATTGCCATCGCATTCAAAGTTCAAACCAAAGTGATCATGTTACCTAACTTTTTTTTTTCCGAACCCCCAGCTTTCGTAAAGAAAACCGCACACGCAGCAAAGTCTGAGAGTTTTACACGCTGGTGTTCATAACACCCCACACTGCCACACACTCCAACTGGGGATAAAACGTAAAACCTCCAACCAGCTACCAAACTGAAGAAAACACATCTACACTCCAGGAACGCATCCTAAGGAAACATCTCTTAGCAGTTTATAAAACACAAAGCAAACCCCTGTTTTCACCACATCACCAAGAAACGGGAACAGAACTAAGCGAAAAAGATCGTTCTCACTTCTCCAGCCTCTTTACTCCAAAAGCCTAGCCTTCGCTCCAATGGAAGATTTCATTTGCAACTGCTAGTATTCTCTTGGCCCCTGACTTCTGCTTATCTCGAAGCTTTGTCCTCTGCAAACCAGCCCAGAAATGAATATAGCGCGGAATCTGTGATATAATGCTAACAGGATCCACTGGGGAAAAATTTCTAAAACATGCCCCATTTCTAGTATTCCACAAAGTCCACAAAATGGAAGCAACACCAACTGCCATCAGCCTTTTTGTGTTGCTAACTTTAAAATTCATAGTCCACTCACAGAGCTCATCTATATTAACGGGCAGTTTCTTAAATCAAAAGTGCAAGCTACTACATCCCAAACATACCTAGCAACAACCAGCAGAGTAAAAGAAAAGATGATTAACTGTCTTTTTTTTGCTGTCTCTTTACGCAATAAAATCTACAAGTCTCATCTCCAGACCACCGTCTGTTCACTAGATTATCCTTAGTGTTACAAAACCGCGCAAATAAAAGTAGATCAAACGAAGAACAAGAACACAGATTTTTACGTGGAAAACCCAAACGGGAAAAACCACGAAACGCACGGCGGCGCTCTCACTATAATTGGAGGAGTAGTACAATACACGAGAGGACAGACCCTCTATGTGCTATCAATATGGTGTATCTTTCTCTCATCTATTCTATGACTACCTTGGACTATATATAGGGGCAAACAACTCTCTTTCTTGGCGGACACGAAATAGAGTTGTAATGTGCTACGTCTAGCACGTTTGGTATGTCATAGTCTGTTAGGACTCCTTCCATAGTACAACAGGTAAATAGATTTCGGATCATCATACAACAAACTCCACCTTGAGCCGAAATCCCTTGCAACAGTCATAGATAAAGTTCAACTCCTCAACTAAAGTCATCACAAGTAAACCTTGTGCCTTTAAACGTCCATAGGACTAATAAACTTCTCATGAAGTTACCTTGAGCAAATCAAATTGTAGGTCGTCCAAAAACAACACAGCTGTCAACAAAGCAGACGAACGAACTTGGGTCTCCCATAAGATCCAATTAAAGTCTGAGTCTGTGCCACTCGACCTCCCAAAACTGAAACTGCTCAACCATCAAATGACATAAGTCATCATATCTCCTGTGGTGCTTGAACAAGCGCATAGCTCATAGTGCAACATCTTCGTGCACATAACATTGTGAAGAACTCATCTCATGGAATCTGAATGTGCAACAAAACTGAAAGCACAAACCTCGGCAAACATACTCATGCAAGAGCATCTGGTACGAAGGACATCACGTACACCAAAAACTGCCGACTTAAAGGTTAATGAAAAATTCATGACATGGTCAAAACTGTCTCTGTAGAACAACAGTCTGATAAAGGAACCTCAACATGCAATGGAGCTTCAACTCTGCAATAGACCCCTCTTGAAAGAGCAAAGACAACAGAATTGCACTAAATGTTGTAGTATCTAGCAGAAAACAATCTCCTTCTTGCACCTCAAATAATCCTCATCGCGAACTTAAGTAACAAAGCAAAACCTTCACATGCATAACAGCAAAAACTCGGAGAGCAAAGAGTATAATGCTGGCTACCAACAGGCATAAAGATTACCTCCTCCATTTTTTTTTCTCTATAATTGAATTGTGTTCTTCATATAATCGCAGCAACATAATATCTGAAATTTGCATCCATAATATCTCCTGGCAGGCTACAATTCACCGAACTCCACCTTGAACTGAAAAGTATCAAAAACGATGATCATACCAGCGGCAAGACATCGAACATAGGTGGCACGGGAATCCTTTAATTTCTCCTCGTCAGTCCAATTCCAAAACTATCCAATGCATCCTCATAATTGGCTTGCGCCAACAACGCTCGCATCTCGACTTACCATAGGAAAACCTTGTGTCATAATACAACAGGTGAACATCGTGCTTCATGATATCCATGAGTCGATAAAACTGCGATCACAAAGTAGTACAAGCCATAGAAAAATTCTTTGTAGAACCAAACTGCAGAGCAAAAACTAGAAAAGATAGCACCTGGTAGTCTCTTGGGCTGGACGAAGCAGCACGGAAAGTCAAAAGACCAAAAACAAATCTGAACTGCAGTCCTGTTCCAAATTGTTTTCACGTGAAGAAGTAGCATATCAACTTCACGTGAACTAGCAGATGGCCTTTTGATACCTCGCTCGGGAACTTGATCGGGTGATGCGTTGATCGATCTGGACGTGTTGCTGTAGTTGCTTTGGCTGGACGGACGGGAAGTAGTACTGCCGCAGATTGATTTCTCCTCGCTAATCCATGCCAGAAACAGACTCCAACACGGCAGCATGAAACAGATCGGAACGTGGGAAGAAAGTGCAGACAAGAACGCCTTGTTCTTTCTTGATCGATCGAACATCGATCTAGTAAGGCGCATGTGCTTCGGTTGGTCGGCAGAACAGCAAAGAAGAATTGCCATCAGACACGGCAGAACAGCGCATGACGGAAACGCGCGATAAATCACTCAGCACAAATCCCGTCGGTGGATAGATCTCCAAAGACGGTGCTCACAACGCCGACACAAACTATGCCAGATCTCAAAGATTGAATCTCACAAACCGGAAGCTTCTTCACGCCGTAACGCTGCAACGGTTGATCCAAACAAACGCGGTGCGATGCTGCCCTAGAAGCACAAAGGAGAAGTCTCCTAGGGCAGCGGGTCGAACTTGAAGCCCGAGGCTCTGATACCACTTGTTACAAAACCGCGCAAATAAAAGTATATCAAACGAAGAACAAGAACACATATTTTTACGTGGAAAACCCAAACGGGAAAAACCACGAAACGCACGGCGGCGCTCTCACTATAATTGGAGGAGTAGTACAATACACGAGAGGACAGACCCTCTATGTGCTATCAATATGGTGTATCTTTCTCTCATCTATTCTATGACTACCTTGGACTATATATAGGGGCAAACAACTCTCTTTCTTGGCGGACACGAAATAGAGTTGTAATGTGCTACGTCTAGCACGTTTGGTATGCCATAGTCTGTTAGGACTCCTTCCATAGTATAACAGGTAAATAGATTTCGGATCACCATACAACACTTAGTGAGGATACTATTTCTAGAAGCTAACCAGAGAAAAAATTGTAGAATTTTGACAGTACAGATTACCAAGCACACCACCGCTTGGCGACAGTACAATCTCAGTTCTTCTCAACAATTAGTTTAGCTCTTGCATGTCCAGACTCTATCCTGTACTGCTCGCCCATCCCCAGATGCGTCATCAAGAACCAGACGATGGTGAGCAGCTCACCGCCGTTGCTCAGCTGTTTGGCGTGGAAGTTGCTACGGCAATTGCTCGCGGCGTAGCATAGCATCTCCACCCACACCACGCGAATAAGCCGCCACCTCTTGCCGGGCTGCAGCTCCAGCAGCGACTTGGCCAGCCGGCACGCATCGAACAGCACGGACTTGCTCCTGTCCCCCTTCACGTCCCTCGGTGCGATCTCCGCGTTCACCTCGAGGACCATCATTGCCGCGGAACGCTCGTCCGGTGGAGTCATCTCCCTTGCGAAGAAGTTCTTGGCCTCCGCACAGGTATCTCCGAACCTGATCTGTCCGATGCCGGCTGTCAGCATGAACGGGCGGGCCACGAGCAGGAAAAGCATGTAATTTGACACAGCTCTGCTGATGCTGACATACTCAGAGAGCTTGGCGTCATCGCTGCTGTCGTCGGAGTAGAGGCAGAGGTCCGTGGCGATGTGCCAAAGAAGAATGCTCTCGTCGAACTCCACCTCGACGCTCCAGCCCAGCTCCTTGTAGTAGCCCTTGCACTGGAGTGCCCACTGGCCCCTGTGGTTGCTGAACTTGCGGTAACTCTCGGTGTCGACGATGCTGACCGCCTTATCTTTCAGCTCCCTGAACACCAAGGTTTTCAGCTCGGATGACACGTCTATGTGCCAGATGTACAGCCAACTGTCCCAGTGTCCTTTGAGCCCGAGCAGCTTCAGAATCTTGGTGACCAATGTTGGTCTGTCCTGGAGGCAAAAGCTGATGAGATTGTGTTGCGCCATCGAATTAGACCACCTCGCCCTGCTTTCTGGCCGGAAATACTTTAAGCACCGGAGTATCAGATGGCTTAGCGAATGGCAGATGGAACCTTCCAGAGCAGCGTATGTCCAGTAAGATACAAGCATCATACCAATAGCAGAAAGCTCTAAGCAAAGCGCTCCTCCAAATAAAAGATTGGTGATGGTGACATCGATGCCCCCGGGACCCTTGTGCAGAACATTGAAGAGGACACATGCTGTTGTTGTCGAGACGAGCGTGAAACAGCGGAACAGGCGGCCATACCAGGTGTGTATCACGGCTGCCTTGGAATGCAGGGTGTCATACATGAGAGACAGCTCGATCTCGATGATCTTGTATGCCTGTTCTGGCGTCAGCCGCAGAAACGTGGCCTGGCTCCCGGTACGGTCTTGGAAACTGAGGATGAGGTTCACAAATAGGCGCTTAAAGGTCACAAAGAAGCAGAGCGCCTCGGTGATCACCGTGGCGTAAGGCACGGTCTCCTCTGCAATGGCCGCAGTGGTGACTCCAGTTCTCCGCTCCGGTTCAATGACAATCTCTGCTTGGAGCCCTGCCTCACGTGTGAAGCGGTACTCCTCCATGAACTTGGCGTAGTTGGGGCCTGGGTCTGGCGTTGTGACCATGCTGCTCCGCAAGTTGTCCATGCTCGCGCACTTTAGCGCCCATGTCCTCTCGCCGTACTTAAGAATGCCACTCAAGAACATGAACACGGCCGGGTATAGGGTATCGGCACCAGGGCGTGACTTGGAGAAGACGTACACAGCAAGCGCAACCTGGTAATAGCGAGTAGAACGCAAGAAAAAACAGAACATTGTTATTTCAAGTTTGTTAAGTGGCCGGTACGTACTCCGCAGTGCACAAGATTCAAGCAAGTAACTAAGTAAGTATATATACCTGCGACAGCAGGCTGAGCAGGTGACGCTTCCAGAGTTCATTGTCTTCGATGGAGAATGCAGTGATGGTGTCCTGGCCACCAAGGTGAAGGAGGAGGAATGGCGCCCAGAATACTTGGATTCTGTGGTTGCGGTTGAAGAACTGTGGGTCACTGGCGCCTTTGGACATGTGCGTCTGGGATAGGTACCCAAGGGCGTAGATGGCGATGGAGTCTGCCAGCAGGTAGGCCAGCCAGAGGAGCACCCCGAGTAAGGCGGAGACGTTGCGCTTCCGGATGCCGGCGGAGAATAGAAGGAACACCTGCAGCGCGAGGCTGGTGAGCACAAGCACGCGGATTTCCCACTCGTTCCACACAGCCAGTAGGCCTCCCATAGAGTGTGTGTTCATGCCGTTTCCCTCCATCTCTGCCCTCCACTCCGGTGGCTCACACTTCTGTAGAATCATAATATCCTAGTCCTCATGAGAAGACTTGACTTGTGGTCTTCCATGGGGTCAACCTCACGCGTCATGCCTTATTCTTGATTATTAAGATGGGGGCCTTTACGCGTCTGGAATATCGCCTAACAATGAAGAAACCAGACGCCAAAGTTTGCACTAAAGTCAAGGGCCGTCACTCTCTTGCACTAAATGTGTGCAGTGACTAGTGGTTCAGTTAGCTCCTCCCCTTTATGCATTATCCTGAATCCAGCAACTACTGAAATTCGTCCATCAAACTACCTACTCAAAGCAATTTCTGGTTAGAAAGGCCGAAGGAATCGATGGCTGTGGTAGTGCAGTTTCTGGTTAGAAAGTTCATTGATGGCCTGGCAGAGGAGGGAGCCTCGGAGCTCCCTTTCAGCACCTATTTTTGCGACATGAGGGCTGAGTTGGAGAAGGCGACCATTTCTTCCAGCAACGCCGATGAGCTCCGAGAGTGCATGTACGAACTCAATAATCTGCTGTCCCAGTGCCGCATGCTCATCGACCAGACAAATACCTCCAGCTGCTTCTCCCTGTCCAAAGCCTGGAACTCCAACAAGGTGAAGAAAAGGGTGGTTGCCGCGAAACGCAGAGTCCTGCAGTGCGTACAGCACGATCCCAACGGTGATGCCGCAGCCTTGCAGGAGGACAGCAGCACCACCGGGTTCAGCCGTTGGACTACTTCTTGGCCTGAGCAGAGCATGATCCATGGGTTCGACCAACAGTTGTCGGAGCTAGAGCAGAAGGCGTTCAGGAACTGCAGCCCAGGACGACTTACCGGTGTCGGCATCGTTGGCATGGGTGGCATCGGAAAGACTGCACTAGCGCAGCTCGTGTTCAACAGCCAACAGGCTAGGGGACGCTACTTCCCCAGAATCTGGGTGTGCCTTTCACGCACTGCTTGCGCCGCGAAGGACGTGCGCAAGGAAGTCTTGCAGAGCATACTTATGGCTCTCGGCCTCGAAGAGGAGATCGTATTGTCAATTGATGGTGGTGGTACTAGTCTAGGAGACCTGGAATCAGCTGTCCATGAGAAGCTCAAGGGGAAACGATACCTCATAGTATTTGATGATGTCTGGAAAATCGATGGCTGGTATGCTGACGTTGTGGGCCCCCATAATGCCTTGCCAGGAAGCGACCAGCAGTCGAATTGCCTTGCTCTCAGCTTGCCTAAAGAGAGAGGCGGAGTGGTGGTCGTTACCAGCCGGCTGGAGCAGGCAGCAGAGATGATGGTGGGGAAGAGCAATGTATACCGTGTGCAGCCCTTGGCCGACAGAGAGAGCTCATGGGCAATCTTCATGGATGCACTATCCAAGGCCAGACCGGCACTGCCCAAGGAAAGACGGGCGATCGATCTCACCACTATTAACAACATGAAAGAGGAAATTCTTGAGACCTGCAGTGGGCTACCGTCAATGGCCAAGGCGATGGCAGACATCTTTGCAGATAGACTGTCATCACCAGCATCAACTTCTAGCCAGGAACTTAGCTTGAGTGGTGGAATTGTGAAGTAGGCAACATATCTGTAATGGACAAAAATGATACTACTATATAATATCTGTATATGGGTTTATGGATTGTCACATGAAAATTATGACATGATTTCTTATGAAGAAGTTAACTGCAGCGTCAGACCTTTACGACCTTCAAAAATATATTGTGACAAACATTCAAGTCAAAAATACATTTTTTGAGAAATTTAGAGTAAAAAAGGCCAATAAAATTTTGCTGGAAGCGGGTAACAAACTTTTGCATGACGGCGTGAAATAGCATGTGCGAGAGAGACTGACTATAACTTGCGGAACTTCAGTAGGGACTGCTCAAACTTGTTTTCCGGAAAAACTTGCTTCTCTCCCGGCATGAAAAGCCTGAAAAGATGGTTCGGAATATCAGTGAAAATGGATGAATTTCTACTTGCTGTCATACGACAGCCATAGGCCACAGATGGAATAAAACGGTTGTTTGACAATGCTCAAATATATACTGTTTGGCTGATATGATGTATAACTTGTGCAGTAAAGAGAACAAATGAACACCCTGGCTTCGTGCATCTCTTTTTCCTCTCTTTTATATTTGTATTTTGTTTGTAACACTGAGAGCGAAATTGACTTACTACAGAAGTAATAATGAGAACTCACTTGATTTGGTTTTCTGTTCTACTCTATTGTTTCATGGGTGTCACAGTTCATCCACACTCCATCCTTGTCACAAGGGAAAGATTTTATATTGGTACATCTGAAGACCTCCAGGAAAGTAAGGTTCGGAAACATCTCGTGCACCTGGGTCCATTCTAACACTAGGTAATTCAAGAATTTCAAACGCAATATCTCAATGTTCCACAGCTCGGACATGCTCTTTTCTCCAAAAGTCTGTAGCATTCCTCCTGTGAAGTAGAGCCTCTGCAGTCTCAACAGCCTACTCGGACTCAACCAAACCGGCATGTTCTCACCAGGGAAGCAACGTAAGTCTAGCTTTTCGAGATGGGGAGGAAGGGATAGTGAAGTTAACAATGCTGTTGCTGCAGAATCTTGTTGGCTCACTCCTTTCTTTGATAGCAACACAGCCCATGTAATGGTCAGCACACGAAGAGCTTTAATGTTTGCAACTTCATTCAGTTCGTCTTCTGTCACTACAACTTTACTTCCAATATATATGCTTAGCTTCTTCAGTTTGTCCAGCCTGACCAGCTCCGCTACCCGACAATTGTAATTGCCTGTAGATCCACCAATGACAAACCCTTTCAGCACTTGGAGTTCAGTAAGCAAACCAATGCCCCTTGGCATACCCTCCAGCAGGTAGCATTCTGAAACGTCAAGGTGGGTCAGCATCTGAAGAGACGTGATGCTCTCACTCAGTCTCTCAAGGTTATGACAAGCATGAAGATCCAAGATCCTGAGATTTGGGAGAGCACCAATTGAAGAAGGAAGCTCAGTAATACGGGAGATACCCCGCAGACAAAGATATTTCAATTGTTTGGATGACTGCAGTCCATCAAAATATTCAGTGCTGTCAACCTCAATATGGTGTCGGTACAAGTTATTCCACCGACCTAGATGGAGAACTTCGATTTTCCTCAACTCAAAGAACCAATTCTTCTCGAACTGGAGGTATTGTTCGCTCACATTAAATATTGTGAGAAGGTGATCGGGATTGGACTGATTTCTGGGTGATGCCGTTTCTATTACCCGAATATGTTCTCCAGCAAGGCAAGCACGGTGAGTACCTGAAAAGTCCCATGTTGCATTTCCATCGGAATCGAATTCAAAAAATCGTTCTTGTCTTGCAACAGTAATCAACATACGCCGAATCCAAGGGTGCAACTTACATTGGTTCACACTACAGTTACGTTTATGACATACAAGTTCAATCATCTCTGCATTGATCAACCGCTGGAAGCAGTCCTTCCCAGTATCTTCGGCTGTCTGACTTCTTGTGGCTTCTACTAACCCTTCACCAATCCACCAATAGATCATGGCCCTCTTGCTAATAATGGAATTTTCTGGGAATATAGAAAAGCATAACAAGCACAGCTTCAGCTGAAGATCAAGATTATAATAGCTGAGCTGCAAGTCAGATAACGCGGAGCTCTCAAGGATTTTCCTCTCGATCTCCAATTTTTTCCATTGCTCTGAAGCGTTTGCAGACAAAAATTTAAATGGTAAAGATGGTGATAACACTGCAGGAGCTGCTGGCTTGACCAAAGGAACATGGAGAGGAAATTTCATGCGATCTTTTAGGTAGGACATTTCAGTGTTCACAATCTGAAGCTTCGAAAGTACAAATTGCTGCTGGCTATCTTCTTCTATGATGTCTTCTAAATGTCGTGCTATTCCTCCAAAGTCATTGATAATATCACTTTCCCATTTGGAAACTCGCTTTAGTATATCCTCCATGTCAAGAGTCTCTCTCTCGATATTTTTAAACAGAAGTTCGATCTCTGCATGCAAACTATCCTCACCCAGTGTCAACGAAAGAACTCTAGCTTTCGATAGTTGCATAAGAAAGGGAGACACAACTTCCTCTGATGTCCTTTCTTGTGACATCTTACTTTACTCAATGACCTGAAACTCTGAAGAGAAACTGACATT
>NC_061513.1:85173675-85193047 GCF_022539505.1 Lolium rigidum
AAAGACAGACACAAACACATATGGCAACTTCAGTAATGTGTTTGTAATCACAAATTGGACAAACGCAGAGTTACCCATTTAAATAGTCTATAGTGCAAAAGGAGGCAAGAGCAACTCTAACCGATCCCCAATACGGCCGTAGAGGAGCAAATTTGCGCCGGTAACGGCCGAAGCCGACTCTATTCGAAGCCCAAAACCGGTTAAAGGAGCAAAAATGAGAGAGTGATCCCTAAAATCTCCCCCCACTCTCCTAAATATACTCCTCCGCGAGACCGATGAGAATATTTTTTGCCCTCTGGGTGCGGCCGTCCGCCGCCGCCAGAGCGCCTTGCAACGGCCCAGGCCTCGCCGTGGGTCCTCCCCCCGCCTCCAGCAGCCAATCCCCGCCGCCCAGCATGTCAGCACGACGAAGGGCGCGGCGTAGGATGCGGGGGGGCATGCGCACAGGGATGCGCACCGGAGGAGGCCGGAGAGACTTAGGGGAGCTCGATCAGGAGCATCTCTGCCGTCGACCTGCGGGAGTCGTCATCCGGCCGGGAGGAAGTTGTACGACATGTTGAAGACGATGAGTTCGCTCTGCGCGAACGCCGGGATGGTGCCGTTGAGCAAGTTGTCCTGGAGCTCGAGCCGTATGAGCGCGGGCAACGCCACCGTGTACCGGCGCGGAATGGGAGAGGCGCTGGTTCAGGCACGCCGGCTGGGACACCGCCGTTCCTATCTAGCAACGGCGCATATATAGCAAGTGTTTGATAGTATGTTTGAGCCAAATTATAGTTTTAGTCCTTTAAATTTACGGGATTGGATCTGGCGGTCACCGTTTAGAGGAGCAAAATTTTGCTCCGCCGTTTGCTCCTCTAAATTTCAGGGGATCGGTTAGAGATACCCTAACTCTACCAACAGATAAGTGTATCATAGCCAACTTGTATATAATGGCACTTTCTGCTGTGCTGATTTTACTTCCCTTCATTGATACCAAAACCACAATGAAGTTCTCCAGGGATTATTTGATACAGGCTGATGAGAGACCGCTTCAGCAAATTGAGTAATCAAGCATGATATCTGGCGAAATCGACCAAGGTGCAAATCGAAATTTCAGGTATCACTCGGACATTCAAATTAAATGGGATTTTTTTATAGAATAACAAAGGTTTAGATGTGAGCATTATGTGTTCATTGTACTACCTACTATATGCAATAGGAGCAGAAATTCAGAATGAGCGAAAAACACAAACCCTGTCAGGAATTAACTCGAGTATCTCGCACTCACGAGCAACGCAGCCGTACGGCACGCGCCGAGGCATCCATACCAGCGCCACCCTCGCGCATCAGAATAGAAATTGAAGGCACGATAAGTTCTACCTTACCCGACGGCCGGCGCCACCAAAACCAGTGGCAGTCGACTGCAGGTCAACCTCTGAGCGGCTCACTTCACCCGTTGACGCCCGCGGGGTGCGCCGCTGCCGCTGGCGAGATGTGCCTCCTGCTGGATCCGCCGCCGCCGACGTAAGCCACAGGATGCACCGGGGGGGTGGGGGGGGCGAGGGGTACTCCACCGCGCCGCCGCCTGCGGTCGTCTGTGACTCGGCCTCACGTAGGGTCACGTGACAACATAATAAATCTACTCGTTGAAGTGGTTGTGGTTCCAGTTGCAGAATGCTAGTACGTCACTTTGACTGGACAGTTCCACCATAGTCATCTTGTCCCGACCAATAACTGGTCCCCCTGCAAGCGCGTTCGCTATTGCTTCGAGGGGAGATTGGGGCCAGCAAAGGAAGAAGAGAAACTGGTGATCGAGTGGGGAAGGGCGGAGCGGGGGAGCAAGCTCGTCGTTCATCTTCTCTGCTTCGTTCGTCCGCTCGAGTATCGAGCTTCGTTAATGGGAAATTCTTTCAGTGTCTAGGTATTTCTTCCAGAAATCATTCGACCAATGAGTAAATTTCGGAATCCTCCACTTCCCCACTTTACCAGTTAAACTCGCCCCCAAATGCAGTTCAACTTTTTGTTGAACCAGATCTACTTTTGCTTATGATGTCACAAGTTGCGAGTTATTTTGTTTTCTAAGAACACTGGGTAGCGCTGCATTTCCTTTTTAATAGGTTGCGAAAAACATTAAAAACCATTGATTAGTTAACAGTGTAAGAACTTGTATGCTACACAGGTGCACGGGGTGATTGCTTGTCCAGTCTAAAGCTAAGCACTAGTATGACTGACAAAACAGAAAGGGGTGCCATGGCATCCTACTGCTATATTATGACATCAACTGAACCTTGGCCAAGCTTGCTAAGTTCTGATATACCACCACTTCGGTTGATATCGCTCCAACAAATGCTTTGCCTAATTCTTCGGCCAGAAGGCGAAGTGGTTGTCATCGATGGCTATGGTGGCTTGGGAAAAACATGGGCGGCAAAAGCTGCACTTAGAACTGCAAGGAATTCAAGTCACTTTGATACTTATATTTGGGTTTCGTTATCTGAAAGTTCTAGTGTGAGACGGTGCGTCGAGAAGATAGCAACATGCCTTTCTATTGACATTGGAGAAGAACTATTATCATCCAGAATTAGTGTCATGATCGAGGAACATCTCGCAACAAGGAAGTTCTTGTTGGTTCTCGATAATGCTTATTTTGTCGAAGAAAACATCTTACGGCGCATGGGAATTCCGGATCCTACAGAGCAGAATTTTGGTTCGAAGGTCATTGTGACCACAAGAACGGTGAGGGCAAGGTCAGTTGTGAAGCCATCAATAGTAATAACGCCACAAGCTCTCTCATATCGGGCCTCATGTGATTTACTGCGCGAGAAGATTGGGAAAGATATTGATCCAGGCTTAATTAACAACTGCTTTGGCATTCCATTGTCACTTATCTTACTGGCTGGTGCACTTTGTGACGTGCCTACACAAGTAGAATTCCTACAAATAATCAGGGAAGCTTTTTTGGCTCAAGAGCCCAAGATATCAGTGTTCGCCACCATGATTCGCCTTGTCAATTTTGGTTACCGTCATCTTCCTACTGATAATGCTAGGCACTGCATCCTATACTGCTTACGCTTCCCTGCCGATGAGCCAATTTCTATGAAAGACTTGATCATCTCCTGGAAGCTAAACGGTATGATTCAAGAAGCTAGAGATTATCATGAGGCTAACTGTATTGGTATGGAACATATTCATGTGCTCTTAAAACATGGTTTGATGCATTTTGAGGGTGATGATCATATCCGCATGCATGATGTCATTAGAGAAACAATATCAGGACTTGGACGGGCCAATGGCCATGTGGAACAACCTGGAAGGTACTCTCAACTTGAAAGTGGAAGGTACTTTGACGATGACGTTCAGTCGGGGACACTATTTTTAAGAGGAATCCGCCATATGAGAACTATATCAGAAGATTTTTTCTGCCGTGTGGGAATGCTTAAAGAGCTAGACCTGTCATCTACTCAAATTATAATCCTACCACAATCCATTTCTCGTTTGTTTCATCTCCAGATGCTTCTACTAGTGGGATGTGGACAATTGGAGAAAATTCAGCACATAGGATCGTTGGAGATGCTTGAGGTACTTAATGCATCAGATTGTGTCTCCTTAAAAGAAGTAGAATGTGGTTCATTTGACCATATGAAGTTGCTCAAGATCCTTGACCTTTCCAAAACATCTATCGAATGCTTACCATCTCTAGCTGCGTGCATGGAGCTTAGCCAACTCCTGCTACAAGACTGCCCATGCCTCAAGTCTGAGCAAAGTGCAGAAACAAATGACAAGTCCTTTGATGCAAGATTTATTAAGTTCCCTTATGGAGTTTCAAAAAAAGGTGCAGTGAGAAATTTACATGTAGGAGCCAGCAATGATCTTGTGGATTGGATGGACATCCTGTGGTTACCTTGTGGACTGACTTTTGAGTTGTCTGACCGATTTGGCATGAGGATCTCTCAAGATGTAAACCAGACCAGCAAAACATACGTCCATGCATCTCATGCCAACTTATTTCAGTCTTTGGATAATGAATCTCCACTCTGGTTAAGCTCCTTTCGAAAGTTTCACATAGTTATCTCCCCAAAGTTCGATCAAACCATGGACCATGACTTCAGAGCGGCGAAGACAAAATTTTCTTATGCAGACGCGCATTCCAGTGATTTCGACAGTTTCCTTGAGATAAACTGTGTCAGAATTACTAATGATATCGAGGGGATTCTTAGTCGTGCTGAGCTAATATCATTAAAATGTGTAACAGAAACAGATCAAGTATGTAATCTGAATACTGGAAAATTGACAGCAGCACGAGAACTTTGGATAGAGGAATTTCACCAGCTGGAGAATCTTTTCTTAGTAGAAGAAGTGCATGTATTGTCTAGAATGAACAAATTGCACAATATATGGATCTCCAACATGGAAAATTTAGCATCCTTCTCTCAAAATATGGAAGTTTTAACTAGTTTCAGCTGTCTGGTGCACTTGCACTTTGATTGCTGCCCAAAACTGAATTTCCTCTTTCCTTCGTCACTACAGTTGCCGAATCTTCGTAGTCTAAGTATAAGGTTCTGTGACAGCTTGGAGAGAGTGTTTGACGAACCAATTGACGCAGAATATGCTCTTCCAGAATTGCAGTCACTGCAACTGTGGGAGCTTCCAGAGCTTAGCTGCATCTGTGGAGGAGTCCTGCCATCGCTGAAGGACTTGAAGGTGAGAGGCTGTGCAAAACTGAAGAAGATTCCAGTTGGTGTGACTGAAAATAGTCCATTTTTTACAAAAATAATAGGAGAAGCGCGGTGGTGGAATGATTTAGTCTGGGATGAGGAAGGTATCAAGCGATGGACGCTGTTCAGAAAATGGGGGCCCCTGCTACCAAAATTTGCAACTGAAGGATGAATCTTCGTGGATTTTCAACTATTTCCTGTATCATCATTTTTCCTTTGACCCAGCGGAGTGTTTTTTATCTTATAGTACGTCATTGCTGGGCATGCCTTGTTATATAGGAGTACATCACCATCTTTATAATTGTTCTAGCGAATTGAACTTTTATTCTTGTACCTGAAGTCTGTAACAACGTGAAACGTCTTCAGTTTTTCATCCATCGTCTGAGCCACATTGTGTTTACCTTTTTCTGCCTTCACCACTCCCCTAATCTGTAGTAGTATTACATTAGAGATTGATTATCGTTGGTCACTCAACTTGTTTGATGGTCGTTATTAGGAGCATCCAGACCATCCAATAATCATATGATCTCCGCTTCGTCCGATCCAATTGATATCAAGCCAGCGCTTACAGGGCATCAATCATGCTCACAGGATTATGGTATATAAAGATATTTTCCTATCATCAGAAGGCGATAGTCCATTTCACAAGAGGTTACAAGTGACGACTAAAGCTAAATATCTTTTTGATAAAGGAAATATATTAATATCGATAGGTACCAATTACATCCAGCTTCTACAACAACGCAATACCCTAATGGTAGTACGGATGCACACAGCCAAAAAAAAACTAAGAAAAATAAGTCCCGCTACGGTACTCTAGTCCTAGCAACAACAATACAACCACCACCAAGACAACACCTGAAATGTAGGCTCTCCACCAGCGACGCCTCCAACAAGAGAATGGTGTACACGCGTCGTCATCGCCCGATCAAAAGATCTTAAGTTTTCACCCTCAAGATAGTACCCGCTCTCAAAATAATGTCTTCAACAAAACTATTGCCAGGCACAACCAATTAAGACCAGACCTTGAATTTTCACCCTGAACGTTAGAACTCTGAATACCACTTGTATATTGTTGTTACAAGACACAGAATACCAAGCAAATCCATTATCAACACCAAAACTCGATCCTCCGTTGCTAGTCCTCCAATCCGTCCTTCAAGAAATTCTTTGTCTCTGATACACCATGGACCAGAAGTCATCTGTTGGCAACACAAAACAGAGCTTCGCGTCGCTCCCTACGGAACCAAACAATCGGAATAAAGGCATGGGTGCGCACGACTGAATACCTCCCAAACCAGCAAACTCCAGTCACGAGTAATGTTACATTTGCCAGCGGAGCCTTCCGAAACTCTACATCCAGCCCAATCCAGACGGACATGCATAAGGAAGATCTTCATCCTGGCGCGCGAGAGATCCGAGGACCACCACTTTTATTCATGCCCAGCGAGCAGCCCCCACACGACCCGTCAGAAACCACATGGTTAGGAGCCACGGTCCATCAACCACCCCCAACTCGGACGGGGAGCAGCCATCGACCACCTCAAGGCAGGAACCTCCGCAGCGAAGCCACGAAAACCCAGATCGGGCCCGCGGTGGCCAAGATTGAGCCCACCGTTCTCCTCCTTCACCCAAGTCGGCAGGTAGCGGGATACGCCGCCGCGCACCGGAGCGCAGAGATGGCCGACAGTTGCCGCCGCCTCGTCGAAAAGGGGGCCGTCGCGTCCCGCTTTCCCTACCAGCATCACCATCGATGTCGACCTCCTCTACTCCCCGCCGAGGTCCACCGCACCACTGTTGCCCCGCCATGCTCCAGCAACCACCGCCAAAGAAGCGCCGCCGGACCAGCTTTCTCCCACTGCCGCCCCTGTGAAGCCCCTCCTCCACGCGAAGGAGGGCCTGCCGAGCGCGCCGCTGTTGCCCCTGCCTTTCGGGGCCGAGCGTGGCCACCACCATCGACGCCGGCGGCGGCAACGGCCGGAGAGACGAGATCAGGGCGCTGCCTCTGTTAAGGTTTGTGGAGCCCCCAAAGCAACCTCGCGCGAGGCTGCCCGAGGGGAAAATGGTGAAGGGGGCGGGGAAGGGGAAGGAGAGAGGAGGACAGGAAGGAGACGTCGAGGGAGTGCGGGAGGTGGCCGCCCGGCGCTGCGTGGCGCCGCCGCGCGAGTGAGGGAGGGAGGTTAGGTTAGGGAGGGTGCGGGGTTCAAGAGCCCAATTATCATCTAAAGCTAAATAACTAGTCGTTGGCGACGTTGTTCGGTAGTTGTCCTGGGATAGACTACAAAATCTCTTCACACAAATTGGTAAAGATATTCACTTATCCAAGGATGTCACATTATATATGTTTCTAATGGTTGTTACTTTGAAGGTTTTGTTTCCTTATGCATCCATGGGCCACCTTAAAATAATTCGATCTGACAATATACAATTAAAATTATAAAGGAATAGCAATCTACCTAAAGAACACACTTGCACTAGCACAACCGAGGATCGCCAGTTGTTAGTGCAAAAAGTCCAAACAGTTAAATATCCTTAAAGATAAACCCAAAAATTTACTCTGCAATAATAAATAAAGATAATAATGAGACATTAATCTACAGGAATATGCCAGGATATTTTTATATTATGCTCGCATGGCATGGTAAAGAAGTGGTTCATCCAATACGCATAGTGGGTATTCTAGGTTGCACTTTTTAAATTTTTTCACATGAATTATACTGATAATGATAAGTATTGTTGTGCAGACTATTTTTGAGGGCAGCAAGAATTTTTTTTGGTATGGTTACTCAAGTACCATAATAATGAAGTAAAAGAAAATATTTGTAATGTTGTATGACAATATGTAAGGAGCATTGGGGCGTAGATTTTTTTAATACAGCATAAACTAATTAGTTGAGTGTTTATTTCGTATTTAAACTATGCCAATTATAACGGTTGTCAACATATAGTTCAGACGCGTAGAGTCTTATGAGCATTTAGAATATTGCGGCTATCTTTTTTATACACGTAAATGTTTACATGGATTGTAATGATATATGTTTTGAGAAAAATATAGAAAATCATATCAACGCATTGGCATTCGACTAGTATAAGTAGTTTCATGGTCATGGTGGTCTTTTTTTACGGTCTCTCCTATTAACTATACATCACGAGTTACATTGATCGGAATATCAATAGGAGGTTCTAAAAACCACACATACCGGCCCTCTGGCAAGGACGAAGCAAACCTAGCCAGATTGTTCCCTCCGTTCGTGGCCGAAGGTAGTATCTCCTCTTGAAGAAGCTCGCGCTTGAATCTTTGAGGATGCTGCCATACTCTCCAAGATTGACCCACTGGAGACCCTTTACTACGTCCAAGCAGTCGGAGGCCACTTGGATTGCATCCGCTCCTGGTCATTCGCCAAGTCCAAACCTTCTCGGCAAGCCAGAGGATGCCTGGACTGGTGACTCCCTCATATACCATCGCTGATGCGCCCAGGTACAGCCCTTCGAAAGACCTGCAAACAACGCCAACCACCCCCTTCGTCGACGACTTGGCTACTGCCGCGTCAACGTTCACCTTCCCTCGGCCCTGAGAGGGCACGATCCACCCCACCGTCTGTTTTGAACGCGGACGTTGTCCTTGAGTCTTCTGAGCAACAGGTCTGGATGCCTCCACATCACACAGGAAGCGATTAATGAATTCCATCGTTGCCATCGGGCTTTGGAACACCTCCTCGTGGACTACTTTCCGCTTAGAGTGCCAAATCGCCCACATAGTCACTGCCACTCGAATTGCTTCGTTCTCCTTCACCGTTTCCAGCAAAGATAAGAGTCATTGGCGTGCATTTGGTTCAGAAGCGAGTGCGACATGTTCCGCGACTCCCACCTCCGTCAGAGCCCACACACACCTCGTCAGGTTGCAATCAATCAACGAGTGGTGCCAGCTGTCTTCCTGGCCGTAGATGGGGCACGCCGCGCCATATTCCTCCTATGGCGAACATCACCAGTTGGCAACGAATGCTGAGCCAGCCTCCAAAGGAAGAGTGGGACCTTGGATGGAACCGGTAGTTTCCAAAACTTTGACCAGGCCTTACTATCTGTACCCGGTGAAGATGGACGCTCGTCCAGCCAATCTTCGCAAACTTTTTTTTTTAAAGGGAAGGCCCTTGGCCCAGCTTTATATATAAAGCAACATAGTAGCGATACAAACTCACACCCCATACGAATAGTCTGATGCCTTAGTCATTACAAACCACAGATACCAAGTCTCGGAACAGAAAGAAGACTACACAGAGCCAAAGCGTCGAACAGTGGAGGGGTGGTCCGAGTGCAGTCCAGGTGCGGGTCATCCTCCATCATCGTCGCGTAGCCTCCGCTGAAGCCTCCTAACCTCGTCCAGCGCCGCGTCCAGCAGCGGTAAGTCCCTCGGTCTGACCAGAACCCTCCAGCTCTGCATATGAATAGACATTTTGAAGATGGCGTCAGCCGGTTGTTGATCAGGGATCCCTCTATAGCTAGCTTATTGCGTATGTTCCAAAGGGCCCAGCATTGGGCCGCAAAGGTGTACCAAGCTAACCTACGGAGACGACCCGTAAGGCCATTCACAATGGCCATGAAATCCGCGACCCCTGCCGGGTTCCAGGAGCAGTGCAGGTGTTCCCTAATTCCCGCCCACATGAATTTCGCTAGGTGACGAGTTGAAGAAAATGTGATCGCAAGTTTCCCATTCACCACAAAGGGCACAGCTGCCATCGAGAGGGCCCCCGCCTCTTGACCAGCTGGTCCCCGGCCGGCAGCCTACCTCTAATGAGCTGCCAGAGAAAGACGCGGATCTTTGGCGGCACTTTGGTGCGCCAAACCTCCTTGAAGTGGGCGATAGCCCCGCCCTGGGACAGCTTACAGTACATGGAGTTAGTGGAGTATTCCCCGGAAGGCTCCAACGACCAGCGGACCTCATCCTCACCCATTAAAGTGGGAGTGAGGTCGAAGATCCGGCACAGGTTCTCCCATTCCACCGTCTCCGCAAGACCGAAGGAGCGTCTGAATCTGATATGCCAGCCATCATTGTCGCGAACCCCTTCCACTGTGGCAAAGTGATTGTCACAGCACGCGAATAGGCGGGGAAAACTCAGACGCAAGGGCCCCGAGCCCGTCCACCAGTCGAGCCAAAAATAGGTACGCTTCCCATTGCACACCTTATGCTTGGCTCCCATCTTGAAATACCATTTGATCTTCTGAATGGCATTCCAAAACTGCGATCCCTTAGTGGGCACCGCTGGGGAGAACAAGTCATGGTTGCCCAGGTATTTGGCCCTTAGCAGGTCTGCCCACAGCCCCTCGCTGTTTTGGTAGATCTTCCAAATCCATTTGAGCATAAGAGCAATATTCATGAATTTAGTGTTGAGGATTCCCAATCCTCCAAACGCCTTAGGCTTGCACACCGTAGCCCAGTTTACCATGTGGTACTTGCGCTTGGGGCCCACTCCTTCCCAAAAGAAGCGGGAACGATGCCGGTTCATGGTCCCGTGAGTCGCGTCGTGTAGGAGGTAGAGCCCCATTGCAAACAACGGCAAGCTGGAGAGGCAAGAGTTGGTGAGCTCGAGTCTCCCCGCAGAAGCGAGAAAAAGGCCTTGCCAGGGCTCAACCCTGTGACCCACCTTGTCAGTGAGGAAATTTCAGTCCGCCACTGAGAGGGGCTTGTCGCAGACAGGGAGGCCAAGATATTTGAACGGCAAGCTCCCTAGCTTGCAGTTCAGGGCATCAGCAAACTTCTGACGTTCCTGGTCAGTGACCCCGGTCACGACCACTTCGCTCTTCGCGAAGTTGATCTTTAGTCCTGACATGTTCTCGAAGCAGAGAAGTAGGAGTTTAAGGTTAGCCACTCCAACATCCGAGGGTTCAAGGAGGATCAGGGTATCATCAGCGTACTGAAGATGGGTGACACCACCCGGAATCAGGTGAGGCACAACCCCCTGGAGGTGCCCAGACTCACTAGCTCTGGAAATAATGGCAGCTAAAGAGTCCACCATGAAGTCAAAGAGAATTGGGGATAGAGGGTCCCCTTGGCGCACTCCCGTGCATTCCGGAAGTAATCCCCAATGACACCGTTGACATTAACTGCAGTTTGTCCTCCCGAAACCAACTGCAGCAAGCGATGCACAATCATAGGGGAAAAACCCTTACAGAGGAGCACCTCCCTCAGGAAGCTCCAACTGACACGATCGAAAGCTTTCTCAAAGTCCAGTTTGAGGAGGAGCCCCCTCAGTTTTTTGACTCTGAGTTCATGCGCAATCTCGTGAAGAGCCAGCACTCCCTCGTGCAGGCTCCTGCCCTTGATGAACGCCGTCTGACTACGATCGATGGTTCTAAGCGCTACGGGGGCAAGACGGGTGGCATAAGCTTTAGCAAATAATTTAAAAATAACGTTGATAAGAGCGATAGGCCTAAACTGCTTGATGTTGTCAGCGCCCTGAGATTTAGGGATGAGGGAGATAACTCCATAATTTAGGCGCGCAACGTCGATCCTCCCTAGGACAAAGTCATTGAGCATCCGAAGGATAGGAGCCTTTAGGGTTCCCCGGAACCTCTTAAAGAAGAGAACAGGAAGGCCGTCAGGGCCTGGTGCTGAGTCAGGCTTCATGCCAGCCAGGACCTCATCGAGCTCCTCCCCAGTGAAGGTAAGCTCCAGAGCCCTGTTCTCTTCCGCGCCTATCCTTTGGGCCACTGGCCAGAGGTTAGGTGCCAGGGAGAAGACCCTCTCCTCCCCCACCGTGCCCATCAGACCATGGTAGAAATGATAGACATGGCCCATCATATCTTCCTAGGTAGTAAGTTCCCCCTCCTCTGTGATGAGTCTGGGGATCATACACTTCCTGCGCCTCCCGTTGGCAAAGGCGTGGAAGTAGGCAGTGCAGGCATCCCCTTTAAGGGTCCACTGAAGCCTACTCCGCTGACGCCAGTACTCCTCTTCCATCCCGTCCAGGTTGACGGCTTGGTCTTCGAGAAAATATCAAAGGGCCCAGCCATCATCGTCGAGCCCCCTCGAGTCCGTTGTCCTATCCAGCTCCTGGATCTGGGAGATAAGGTCATCCCTCGCCTGGCGGCGCAACTTGCCAAGATTCGCACCCCACCCCCGGAGATGTTGCCTAAGGCATCTGGCAATACATTGCCGGAGGTCGATGCTTGCGGCGATGCGGCCCCAGCGCATGGATGCAATGATCAATTTTCCCCTTGACCATCTGATCAAACCCTGCCACCCTAAGCCACCACGATTGGAATGTGAATCTGCAAGGCCTTCTGACCCCCTGTTCCCCATCATCGAAGAGGAGGGGGTTGTGGTCAGAGCCCACCCTCATGACAGCCAAGAGCGAGCAGAGCGGGAAGACCTGCTCCCAAGACGGGGAGACGAACACCCTGTCCAGAACGGAGCGAACCGGAGAGAGCTGCTTGTTGGTCCAGGTAAACCTGGCACCAGTCCTATTAATCTCCCTCAGGGCCAGACTCGCGATCACATCATTGAACTGGCGCACCCTAGGCCAATTAATGTTGCCGTTGTTCTTGTCCTGCGCACCCCGGATGAGGTTGAAGTCGCCCCCAATGATAAGAGGGTGATGGCAAGCTTCCACCTCTGACACCAGCTCGTCCAGGAACTCCCTCGTCCTGGAGTGGTCGGCTGGGCCGTAGACAAGAATACAAGTCCAGATAAGTCTCTTGCAGCGATGGTAAATGTCAGCGCTGATGAAGAAACTCCCTTTTCTCCAGGTCCCTACCTCGAAGCACTCATCCCGGAACCCTAGAAGCATCCCCCCGGATTGGCCATTGGCCGGCACCCAGTTCCAATTGAACTGACCACCCTGCTTTAGACTCCGAAGTTCAGTGGTAGAAAAGTCCCGTCTAACTGTTTCTTGGAGACCAAGGATGTCGATCCTCTCATGTTGCATATAGTCACGGAGTTGGGTGCGACGCCCTCGTCCGCCAAACCCACGCAAATTGTAGAAGAGGGCTCTCATTTGGACGAGCGCCTTTTGTACTGTCTCGTGGAGACAGGGCGAACAGAGGCCAAGACACACTTCCGCAATGGGCGAGACCGCGTCTCGCCGGACTTGCCCTTGGCCGCTGCAAGCCGGGCCTTAGCGCGGGTGGCCGGCGTGGTCGTCATGGAGGCCCCTGCCTCCAGCGGCGCCGAACCCCGAGCGGACTGCGGCAGCAACGGGTCCCCCTCCGAGGTCGCCCCTTGGGCCTCAGACAGTCCCGCGGTCTCCTGGGCCGAAGCCGCCGCCTTGGCTTCCCTAGCCAAGCGGCGGGCAGTCTCCGCCATAGCGGCTTGGACCTTCTCCTTGGCCCGAATAATGGAAAGCGCCTCCCCCGGCTCCCCCGCCGAGGGAATGAACATCATGCAGCTATCCGTGACAACAGAAGAGAGGTGTGAATCAGGAAGGATGTCGAGAACAGCGAAATCATTACCTTTCCCCTTGTCGATCGTCGTCGTGGTCGCCGTCTTCCCCTCCAGGTTCTTCTCGGCAGTCAGCTGCTGGGCCCGCGCCAGGGCGGAGGTCCCATGCGCCGCGGAAGCGTTCCTGGCGCTCTTCCGTACCGCCGAGTCCGGGGTCGTCGGAGCACGCTTGTAGTAGATGGCCTTCGAACGCGGGCCTTGTGCAAGTGGCGTCGCCACCGCCACCTCCGACCTCAGGTCTCCAAACGCCACCTTCCCCAGCCCCTCCTGCTCCTCCACGTCAGACTCCTCCACCCCACCGACCGAGCGCGGCGGGGAAGACTGCGAGCGCCTTGCCACCTTGGTCGGAGGCCCCTCAGCCTGCTGGCTGTCATCCACCCACGATGCCAGGGGGTCCGTGATGTGGGAGTCCAGCTCCCCTGACTCAAGCGACTCCTCGATGGCACCAAGAGGGCCACCCTGCACCACAGACACCGTCTTGGCAGCGTCGAGAAGGCGTAGGGAGGGGAGCACCTCCGCCGAGGCCGATAGGTTGGAACCGTACTAGTCCAGGTCAAGTGCCCCACCGAGCGAAGCACCAGCAGATTTCAAGCCCGACGGACCCGTGGCACCCCCGGCCGCAGAAGGCAGATCATCACCCTTGCCCTTCTCTTTGCCACCCCGGCGAGAGCGATGCTTGTTCCACTCGCTGTCCGAGGACAGCTCGTCAGAGTCCTCATCCTGGTCCGCGCGGGGAGGAGGCGGCGGTGGCCCCCCCGGCCCAGCCCCCGGAGTACCCCTCGGAGGCACCTCAGCTTGGACCCCAACAGTGTACCCTTCTCCATTTACGAAAACTTGCACGGAGCCCTTGATCCGCTCCGGATAGCGGCAATGGAAGCGCATGCGGATGGGCTCGTGTTCACTCTTCTTGATGGAAAGCTCATCGACGTCAATAGGCCTGCCGATCATGGTGAACGCCGCCATGAGGCGATCCCTCACCATCAGGTCCTCCGGCACCCCTGTGAGGCGGACCCAAGTGGAAGGGAGGATGAGGCTCGGTCTCGGAGCGAGGAAGGCCTCCCTAATCTCCGTATCGGACTTGCTCAAAGGAAGGTACAGCTTCCCACTTCCAGTGCTAAGCTTCAAGGTTTGGCGAGTAGGGAAGGTCACAGAAAACTCCGAATCGGAGAGCTTGCGAACCTGCCAGTCCCACAGATCATCAACCAGGTGTTTCAGTTCATCGGATAGTTGTTCCTCCGTGAGCGGGGCCGAGCTGAACTTGATGACCGCAGCAAAGACCTCGCCGCTGCCCTTACCCCCCCATAGCGGCTCGACAACAATGTTGTAGAAACCGCCGCCGGTGATGGCATGTCCCATGGTCTCCAGCCTTAGCCCCTTTCCCCTGGACGGGCAGTTCGCGGACGTGTGCCCCTCCCCGGAGCACACAACGCAGAGAGGGTCAAAGGTGCAGTCGGATTGATAGTGACCCTCTCTCCCACACTTGAAACACTCACCCGCCGCCGGAGCCCCTGTCCGGGTGGGCGCTTGCTTGGCTTTGCCCTTGGCCGGCAGCTGCCCATCCCCTGATGCACTACCAGCCGCCTTCTTACCCTTGTTCTTCTGCTGCTGCTGCCCGCGCTGGTTGCCCCGCTCGCCCTGCACCGGCTGCCCGGAGCCCCTGCTCGAGTTGCCATCGGTGCGGCGGTTGGCCAAGGCCTCCTCCCTCCAGCGCTGCTCCTCCCACCATGGAGGCGGAGCCCCAAAGGAGCCGAAGTCGCCCCGACCGCGGTCTTGGTCGCCAGCACCACCTTCCTGCCATCCATCATGGCGAACGGGCCCATCGAGGTAGCGGTAGCCGCCCCCGTCCTTGCGTCCGCCGCCGCTGCCATCAGCCCTTCCGCCTCCGCCATCGAGCCGCCCGCCGCCACCGCTGCCACCTTCATACCAACCCCCTCCACCTCCATCCTGGCGCCCTCCACCTGCGCGCCCCCACCGTCTTCGCGGCCACCTCCGCCACCATCTTGACGTCCCCTGCCAGCGCCTTCCTGCCAGCCGCCTCCGCCGCCGCCGTCTTGCCATCCCCCGCTGCCGCCATCTTGGCGCCCCCGATCGCGCGCCCGTCGCCGTCCTGTCGGCGCGTCCCCGAGCCTTCCTCGAAGCGGCGCTTGCGCCCCTCATCAAAGCCACCCTCCATGACCGCTGCCGCGAAGGAGTGGACCAGCGGCGCTGGGGCAGGGGCAGGGAAATGACGAAGGAGACGGTGGCGGGGCGCAGAGGGATCCGAGAGCCGCCGCCGCACTTCTGAGGGTCTAGCAGGGAAACCTAGGTCTGGCTCGGTGCAGCCCGACCGGAGCCAGAGCCACCTAAATCTGGTGGCCACGCAAGGGCCAACGGGCCGGCCTGAGAGGCCCAGCAGGCTAGGCCGCGAGAGGCCGACCCCGGCCTCACCAGGTGGGCTGGCCCAGTCCAGCACGAGGCCCTCAGGGAGAAGCAGCTGTTGCCAGCCAAAACCCACCGGCGAGCAACGGCGAGCAACACGAAGAGACGGGAGGCTGCCAAGACTGCTGGTGGGCCCTGGTCCCTCGACGTCGTCCCACAAATGTTCTGGCACACATCCTGACGGTCGTAAGAGCGTGCCACCTGACCTATACCTGGTCAGGGAGGTGTTGGATTGCTTCGATTAGCTTCCTGCATGGTAGACACGTAAACATTAAATACGAGCCCGATCGGCTCTCAGGTTGCCCTGTGGATCGGCTCGAGGAGCCGATTACCCCATGGTTCACGTTGGATTTACGATGACATGGGGGTCCCGCTTGATCAAAACAAAGCTAAACCAATCTACGACAGTTTAGGGTTTTCACCGCATAACCGGAACATCCTACGCGTAGTTGAGCCTAGCAGATACGAAAGATGATGGAAAACTACTCCTAAAAGAGGCCTAAAAACCAACGTTAAGTCAATTCCCGGAACATCCCTTCTAGGAACGGCAAACCACACCTCAGGCACTACCGGATCATCCAACCCCAGCGTAAGGCCTAACCATACGGATATCAAACTAATCCTTGAAGAACAAGGAGCAACTATAACAGATCGGATCTACTAAGTAAAGAACAAGCAAGGTGCTACCCTTACACCTAAGATAGGTGTAAGGGCAGCTAGATATTGAGGGACGGCATAGCTAGGCAAATATGTATAAGAAAAGCATCCATGCAAGCCCCAAAACACCTACGATAAATAGTGTTACTCGCCATCAACAAGGCTTCAGTACGAGCAACACAAGATAACGAATAAACCTATACTGCCTAGATCGTAAGATGCGATCTAGGCAGCATGATGCTTACCCGGAAGAAACCCTCGAAACAAGGGGTGGCGATGCGCCTAGATTGTGTTTGTTGTGAACGTGATTGTCCTCCTTTCTCAATAACCCTAGATACATATTTATAGTCCGTAGACTTTCTATCTTTGGAAATACACCTAACCGTGTACGAGTTAAACTCTATCTTTTAATTCTAAACTACCATAATATATAGATACACGGGCAAACTAGCCCAAACTCTCGTGCAAGGCCGCTTCAGAGACGCTCCACGTGTATATTCTCCAAGCCCATCTCAATTACGGCCCATGTCTTGCTCTTGGCTAAATTCTGGTGATAACACATGCCCCCCTGGTTTTGGTAATGATAATTTCAAAACCACTCTATTTTTTCTTCGTAGGGTTACGTCGTGGCAGAGCAGAACCGTCACAGTATCCTTTCACCATGATGCCTTGCCTTCTCAACTTCCCTGCACGATTTGATAGTTTTGGCACCATGCTCCTCGGAAACCACCGCAACATTAAATCTCCACTATATCCCCTTTATTTAACCACATCGAGCAGTTCGCTTCTTCATCCCCCTGCCCCGTACTAGCCACCGGCAAAAAACCCCTCTCTATAGCCATGTCTTCCTCCTCCTCCTCTACCTCATCGGATCTTTCCTCTCTATCCTCTTCTTCTCGCGAGCCGACGCTAGAGTGGGGCTCGTTGGCGGCGCACGACATCCTCGCCCCAACGACGTGGGACAAGGAGGACCACGATTCTTCCGTCTGGTCCGAGGATGAAAAGTCCTTGACCGACGGAGAAGCTGACCTCCAATTCCTCATCGATGGGGAAGAGGAGACGGAGAGCGAGGACGACCGCTTCTCCTGGGACGACTTCACCTCCTCTGACGAGGAGGAGGAAGAAGAGGAGGACACCTCCTCGTTCTCCGATGAGCCGCCGGCGAAGCGCTTCCACGCCGGGTCGGACGACGATGACGACGACGACGAGGAGGAGGACGAGGCCCCTGTCGAAGGCTACGCCAGCAGCGACGAGGAGTTCGCCGGCAGCAGCGCCGACGGCAGCCACGACAGCACCGACGAGGGCAGCAACGGCCCTTAGGCTAGGACTAGTAGTATAGGACTAGTAGCAGCAATCGGCTCTTTTGTTTTTCCTCTTCTGAGCAATCGGATCTTCTCTGTAAAAATCCTCTTTATTAATGAAGAAAATGCTTCTATGTCGATTTTGCCTTCATACCAATTTTGCCAATTGTCAAAGCAAGTCAACGCGCAAAGAGCCGATGGTAGCGCATCGGCCTTCACCATAAAACGTGAGTAAGGCCAAATCAGTTGCCTGTTTCAAACGGTAACCTGCAACCCCTGCCCAAAGAGTCTCAGATCCCCAAATCGCCGTTCGAACAGATCCAACTTCCAGCCACGTAAATCTCAGATCTCAATCGTGCAGATTCAAATCTGCAGCGACCCCAATGGCGGAATCATCCAACGCCAACGCTACAGTTTCTGGCTTGAAGGTAATCCTCAACCGCTCCCCACCATCTGAGCATAGCGTTAGAATTAACAGCAAACACCTGAATTAATGTCTCATCCCGTCATTAATTTTTAGGTCTCAGACATTCTGCTGCCGCATCCTTCTCTTCCAAATTCTCTCTGTCTTGGCCCTCGTTCTACTAAAAGTCCCGCCCATTTGATTTCATGCGAGGCCAATAGAATTCCCTTCGTGAACCAGAATCTAGATCTAACTTCTTAGGCCGACTGCTTACGAGCCTGGCCTAATCCTCCTGAAGATTGGGTTTCATGGTACAAGAGAGTATCCAAAACCCATCAAGCCACCTGGGAAACCACGGGAATAGCCGATGCTTTAGCTTTATCATTGTCTCCACTTGGGAAACATGAAAACCTCCTGAAAACCATCGGCTACTTTTGGTCTGATGCTTTGAATTGCTTCATGTTTGGTCATGGCCCCATGACACCAACCCTACTAGACGTGGCCATGATCACTGGTCTAGACATTGCATCTCCAAGCCCTTCTGCTTTTATGCTGCCAAAGGTCCCTTTCACACTCTCTTCCAAAACAGAGTGCACAAACTGGGGTGCTTATCTTCAACGCCACATGAAAAACAAAGGCCCTGTAACGGAGAAAGAACACACGGCCTTCCTGAATTTCTGGCTGGAGCACTTCATATTCTGTGGCCCTTCACTTGCTCCCACCAAGAATTACCTTTCCCTGGCTTATGAACTTGCCAAAGGCACACAACTGGGCATTGGAAAACTGTTCCTTGGAGAGGTCTATCGATACCTCCAACTAATGTCTGTCAAATTGTTTTCTCAAAAGATAGTCAAAACAGGAGGTCCCTGGTGGTTTATTCAGTTATGGGCTCAGTTATACTTCCAGAACCACACTCCAAACTTCCCACTTCTGGCCACTCGCACCTTTCTGTTGGAGATATGCCCAAGAGGCAATAATAAAAGTGGTTATTATATATCTTTATGTTTATGATAAATGTTTATCTACCATGCTATAATTGTATTAACCGAAACATTGATACATGTGTGTTATGTAAACAACAATGAGTCCCTAGTAAAGCCTCTTAAGTAGCTTGTTGATTAATAGATGATTAGTTTCATAATCATGAACATTGGATGTTATTAATAACAAGGTTATATCATTATGTGAATGATGTAATGGATACACCCAATTAAGCGTAGCATAAGATCTCGTCATTAAGTTATTTGCTATAAGCTTTCGATACATAGTTACCTAGTCCTTATGACCATGAGATCATGTAAATCACTTATACCGGAAAGGTACTTTGATTACACCAAACGCCACTCGCGTAAATGGGTGGTTATAAAGGTGGGATTAAGTATCCGGAAAGTATGAGTTGAGGCATATGGATCAACGGTGGGATTTGTCCATCCCGATGACGGATAGATATACTCTGGGCCCTCTCGGT
>NC_061513.1:85193147-85367376 GCF_022539505.1 Lolium rigidum
GGTTCCACCGAAGACCAAACATATTTAATGCCGACTCATTTGGAAAATGAGTGATGCGTGAAGACGCAAATGAATTGCAAAATACATACGTTTCTGAGTGTGTCAGAACCGTTGACTAAAGCTCTCCCTAGGGCAAAGTATGACCAACACCAGAATGCCATGGGTGTTACGTACATTACAATGTAATCTAGATTATTGACTCTAGTGCAAGTGGGAGACTGTTGGAGATATGCCCAAGAGGCAATAATAAAAGTGGTTATTATATATCTTTATGTTTATGATAAATATTTATATACCATGCTATAATTGTATTAACCGAAACATTGATTCATGTGTGTTATGTAAACAACAATGAGTCCCTAGTAAAGCCTCTTAAGTAGCTTGTTGATTAATAGATGATTAGTTTCATAATCATGAACATTGGATGTTATTAATAACAAGGTTATATCATTATGTGAATGATGTAATGGATACACCCAATTAAGCGTAGCATAAGATCTCGTCATTAAGTTATTTGCTATAAGCTTTCGATACATAGTTACCTAGTCCTTATGACCATGAGATCATGTAAATCACTTATACCGGAAAGGTACTTTGATTACACCAAATGCCACTTGCGTAAATGGGTGGTTATAAAGGTGGGATTAAGTATCCGGAAAGTATGAGTTGAGGCATATGGATCAACGAGTGGGATTTGTCCATCCCGATGACGGATAGATATACTCCGGGCCCTCTCGGTGGAATGTCGTCTAATGTCTTGCAAGCATATGAATAAGTTCATAAGAGACCACATACCACGGTACGAGTAAAGAGTACTTGTCAGGAGACGAGGTTGAACAAGGTATAGAGTGATACCGAAGATCAAACCTCGGACAAGTAAAATATCGCGTGACAAAGGGAATTGGTATTGTATGTGAATGGTTCATTCGATCACTAAAGTCATCGTTGAATATGTGGGAGCCATTATGGATCTCCAGATCCCGCTATTGGTTATTGGTAGGAGTGAGTACTTGATACGTCTCCGACGTATCGATAATTTCTTATGTTCCATGCCATATTATTGATGTTATCTACATGTTTTATGCACACTTTATGTCATATTCGTGCATTTTCTGGAACTAACATATTAACAAGATGCCGAAGTGCCGATTGCTCGTTTTCTCGCTGTTTTTGGTTTCAGAAATCCTAGTAAGGAAATATTCTCGGAATTGGACGAAATCAAAGCCCGGGGGCCTATTTTTCCACGAAGCTTCCAGAAGTCCGAAGACGAAACGAAGAGGGGCCACGGGGTGGCCAAACCCTAGGGCGGCGCGGCCCCACCCCTGGCCGCGCCGGCCTGTGGTCTGGGCCCCCCGTGCCGCCTCTTGACTTGCCCTTCCGCCTACTTAAAGCCTCCGTGACGAAACCCCCAGTACCGAGAGCCACGATACGAAAAACCTTCCAGAGACGCCGCCAACGCCGATCCCATCTCGGGGGATCCAGGAGATCGCCTCCGGCACCCTACCGGAGAGGGGAATCATCTCCCGGAGGACTCTACGCCGCCATGGTTGCCTCCGGTGTGATGTGTGAGTAGTCTTCCCCTGGACTATGGGTCCATAGCAGTAGCTAGATGGTTGTCTTCTCCCCATTGTGCTATCATTGTCGGATCTTGTGAGCTGCCTAACATGATCAAGATCATCTATCTGTAATTCTATATGTTGCGTTTGTTGGGATCCGATGAATAGAGAATACTTGTTATGTTGATTATCAAAGTTATATCTATGTGTTGTTTATGATCTTGCATGCTCTCCGTTATTAGTAGATGCTCCGGCCAAGTTGATGCTAGTAACTCCAAGAGGGAGTATTTATGCTCGATAGTGGGTTCATGTCTCCGTGAATCGGAGGGGTGACAAGAACCTCTAAGGTTATGGATGTGCTCGTTGCCACTAGGGATAAAACATTAGTGCTATGTTCAAGGATGTAGTCACTAGTTACATTACGCGCAATACTTAATGCAATTGTCTCGTTGTTAGCAACTTAATACCGGAGGGGTTCGGATGATAACCTCGAAGGTGGACTTTTTAGGCATAGATGCGGTTGGATGGCGGTCTATGTACTTTGTCGTAATGCCCAATTAAATCTCACTATACTCATCATGATATGTATGTGCATGGTCATGCTCTCTTTATTTGTCAATTGCCCAACTGTAATTTGTTCACCCAACATGTTGTTCGTCTTATGGGAGAGACACCTCTAGTGAACTGTGGACCCCGGTCCAATTCTCTTTACTCGAAATACAATCTACTGCAATACTTGTTCTACTCGTTTTCTGCAAACAATCATCTTCCACACAATACGGTTAATCCTTTGTTACAGCAAGCCGGTGAGATTGACAACCTCACTGTTTCGTTGGGGCAAAGTACTTTGGTTGTGTTGTGCGAGGTTCCACGTTGGCGCCGGAATCCCTGGTGTTGCGCCGCACTACATCCCGCCGCCATCAACCTTCAACGTGCTTCTTGACTCCTACTGGTTCGATAAACCTTGGTTTCTTATCGAGGGAAACTTGTCTGCTGTACGCATCACACCTTCCACTTGGGGTTCCCAACGAGCGTGTGCTTTACGCGTCATCAAGCTAAATTTCTGGCGCCGTTGCCGGGGAGATCAAGACACGCTGCAAGGGGAGTCTCCACTTCTCAATCTCTTTACTTTGTTTTTGTCTTGCTTAGTTTTATTTACTACTTTGTTTGCTGCACTAAATCAAAATACAAAAAAAAATTGGTTGCTAGTTTTACTTTATTTGCTATCTTGTTTGCTATATCAAAAACACAAAAAAAATTAGTTTACTTGTATTTACTTTATCTAGTTTGTTTTATTTACTGTTGCTAAAATGGCCAACGCTGAAAATACTAAGTTGTGTGACTTCACAACCACAAATAATAATGATTTCTTATGCACACCTATTGCTCCACCTGCTACTACAGCAGAATTCTTTGAAATTAAACCTGCTTTACTGAATCTTGTTATGCGAGAGCAATTTTCTGGTGTTAGTTCTGATGATGCTGCTGCCCATCTTAATAATTTTGTTGAACTATGTGAAATGCAAAAATATAAAGATGTAGATGGTGATATTATTAAACTAAAATTGTTCCCTTTCTCATTAAGAGGAAGATCTAAAGATTGGTTGCTATCTCTGCCTAAGAATAGTATTGATTCATGGACTAAATGCAAGGATGCTTTTATTGGTAGATATTATCCCCCTGCTAAAATTATATCTTTGAGGAGTAGCATAATGAATTTTAAACAATTAGATACTGAACATGTTGCTCAAGCTTGGGAAAGAATGAAATCTCTGGTTAAAAATTGCCCAACCCATGGACTCGACTACTTGGATGATCATCCAAACCTTCTATGCGGGACTAAATTTTTCTTCACGGAATTTATTGGATTCAGCTGCTGGAGGTACCTTTATGTCCATCACTCTTGGTGAAGCAACAAAGCTTCTTGATAATATGATGATCAACTACTCTGAATGGCACACGGAAAGAGCTCCACAAGGTAAGAAGGTAAATTCTGTCGAAGAAACCTCTTCCTTGAGTGATAAGATTGATGCTATTATGTCTATGCTTGTGAATGATAGGACTAATATTGATCCTAATAATGTTCCATTAGCTTCATTGGTTGCACAAGAAGAACATGTTGATGTAAACTTCATTAAAAATAATAATTTCAACAACAATGCTTACCGGAACAATTCTAGTAACAACTATAGGCCATATCCTTATAATAATGGCAACGGCTATGGTAATTCTTATGGGAATTCTTACAACAATAATAGGAGTTCACCCCTGGACTTGAAGCCATGCTTAAAGAATTTATTAGTACACAAACTCGCTTTTAACAAATCTGTTGAAGAAAAGCTTGGGAAAATTGATATACTTGCTTCTAAAGTCGATAGTCTTGCTGCTGATGTTGATCTTTTGAAATCGAAAGTTTTGCCTAATGAGAATCATCATGATAAAATTACTACTACAGCAAATGCCATTCAAGTTAGAATTAATGAGAATATAAGATTAATGGCTGAACTGCGTGCTAGGTGGGATAGAGAAGAAAATGAAAAACTAGCTAAAGAGAAGAATGTAGCTAAAGTTTGGACTATTACCACCACTAGTAATGCTAATGCTACACATGTTGCTGCACCTCCTACTATTACTAATAAAAGAATTGGTGTTAGCAATGTTTCCACTTCTAATGCAAAGCGCGAAAAACTGCCTGAAACTGCTAAAACTGTTGAAACTGCTTGTGATAAAGCTCGCTGAAATTTTTTCCAACATTGGGAATGATGATCCCATTGCCTTAGATTATAATGGTTTGAATTTTGATGATTGCCACATCTCTGAAGTTATAAAGTTCTTGCAAAAACTTGCTAAAAGTCCTAATGCTAGTGCTATAAATTTGGCTTTCACACATCATATTACAAATGCTCTCATAAAAGCTAGAGAAGAGAAACTAGAGCGCGAAGCCTCTATTCCTAAAAAGCTAGAGGATGGTTGGGAGCCCATCATTAAGATGAAGGTTAAATATTTTGATTGTAATGCTTTATGTGATCTTGGTGCAAGTATTTCAGTTATGCCTAAGAAAATTTATAACATGCTTGACTTGCCACCGCTGAAAAATTGTTATTTGGATGTTAATCTTGCTGATCATTCTACAAAGAAACCTTTGGGGAAAGTTGATAATGTTCGCATTACCGTTAACAATAACCTTGTTCCCGTTGATTTTGTTGTCTTGGATATTGAATTCAATGCATCTTGTCCCATTATATTGGGAAGACCTTTTCTTCGAACTGTTGGTGCTATCATTGATATGAAAGAAGGTAATATAAAATATCAATTTCCTCTCAAGAAAGGTATGGAACACTTCCCTAGAAAGAGAATGAAGTTACCTTTTGATTCTATTATGAGAACAAATTATGATGTTGACACTTCGTCTCTTGATAATACTTGATACACACTTTCTGCGCCTAGCTGAAAGGCGTTAAAGAAAAGCGCCTATGGGAGACAACCCATGTTTTTACCTACAGTACTTTGTTTTTATTTTGTGTCTTGGAAGTTGTTTACTACTGTAGCAACCTCTCCTTATCTTAGTTTTGTGTTTTGTTGTGCCAAGTTAAGCCGTTGATAGAAAAGTAAGTACTAGATTTGGATTACTGCGCAGTTCCAGATTTCTTTGCTGTCACGAATCTGGGTCCACCTCCCTGTAGGTAGCTCAGAAAATTAAGCCAATTTACGTGCATGATCCTCAGATATGTACGCAACTTTCATTCAATTTGAGCATTTTCATTTGAGCAAGTCTGGTGCCATTTTAAAATTCGTCAATACGAACTGTTCTGTTTTGACAGATTCTGCCTTTTATTTCGCATTGCCTCTTTTGCTATGTTGGATGAATTTCTTTGATCCACTAATGTCCAGTAGCATTATGCAATGTCCAGAAGTGTTAAGAATGATTGTGTCACCTCTAAATATGTTAATTTATATTGTGCACTAACCCTCTAATGAGTTGTTCTAAGTTTGGTGTGGAGCAAGTTTTCAAGGATCAAGAGAGGAGTATGATGCAACATGATCAAGGAGAGTGAAAGCTCTAAGCTTGGGGATGCCCCGGTGGTTCACCCCTGCATATTCTAAGAAGACTCAAGCGTCTAAGCTTGGGGATGCCCAAGGCATCCCCTTCTTCATCGACAACATTATCAGGTTCCTCCCCCGAAACTATATTTTTATTCCATCACATCTTATGTGCTTTTTCTTGGAGCGTCGGTTTGTTTTTGTTTTTTTTGTTTTGTTTGAATAAAATGGATCCTAGCATTCACTTTATGGGAGAGAGACACGCTCCGCTGTAGCATATGGACAAGTATGTCCTTGGTTTCTACTCATAGTATTCATGGCGAAGTTTCTCCTTCGTTAAATTGTTATATGGTTGGAATTGGAAAATGATACATGTAGTAATTGCTATAAATGTCTTGGGTAATGTGATACTTGGCAATTGTTGTGCTCATGATTAAGCTCTTGCATCATATGCTTTGCACCCATTAATGAAGAAATACATAGAGCATGCTAAAATTTGGTTTGCATATTTGGTTTCTCTAAGGTCTAGATAATTTCTAGTATTGAGTTTGAACAACAAGGAAGACGGTGTAGAGTCTTATAATGTTTACAATATGTCTTTTATGTGAGTTTTGCTGCACCGGTTCATCCTTGTGTTTGTTTCAAATAAGCCTTGCTAGCCTAAACCTTGTATCGAGAGGGAATACTTCTCATGCATCCAAAATACTTGAGCCAACCACTATGCCATTTGTGTCCACCATACCTACCTACTACATGGTATTTTCCGCCATTCCAAAGTAAATTGCTTGAGTGCTACCTTTAAAATTCCATCATTCACCTTTGCAATATATAGCTCATGGGACAAATAGTTTAAAAACTATTGTGGTATTGAATATGTAATTATGCACTTTATCTCTTATTAAGTTGCTTGTTGTGCGATAACCATGTTTATCGGGGACGCCATCAACTTTTCATTGTTGAATTTCATGTGAGTTGCTATGCATGTTCGTCTTGTCTGAAGTAAGGGCGATCTACACTGAGTTGAATGGTTTGAGCATGCATATTGTTAGAGAAGAACATTGGGCCGCTAACTAAAGCCATGATCCATGGTGGAAGTTTCAGTTTTGGACAAACATCCTCAAATCTCTAATGAGAAAAGAATTAATTATTGTTGAATGCTTTAAGCATTAAAAGAGGAGTCCATTATCTGTTGTCTATGTTGTCCCGGTATGGATGTCTAAGTTGAGAATAATCAAAAGCGAGAAATCCAAATGCGAGCTTTCTCCTTAGACCTTTGTACAGGCGGCATAGAGGTACCCCTTTGTGATACTTGGTTAAAGCATATGTATTGCGGTGATAATCCAGGTAGTCCAAGCTAATTAGGACAAGGTGCGGGCACTATTGATACACTATGCATGAGGCTTGCAACTTATAAGATATAATTTACATGATGCATATGCTTTATTACTACCGTTGACAAAATTGTTTCATGTTTTCAAAATCAAAGCTCTAGCACAAATATAGCAATCGATGCTTTTCCTCTATGGAGGACCATTCTTTTACTTTCAATGTTGAGTCAGTTCACCTATTTCTCTCCACCTCAAGAAGCAAACACTTGTGTGAACTGTGCATTGATTCCTACATACTTGCTTATTGCACTTATTATATTACTCTATGTTGACAATATCTATGAGATATACATGTTACAAGTTGAAAGCAACCGCTGAAACTTAATCTTCCTTTGTGTTGCTTCAATGCTTTTACTTTGAATTATTGCTTTATGAGTTAACTCTTATGCAAGACTTATTGATGCTTGTCTTGAAGTGCTATTCATGAAAAGTCTTTGCTTTATGATTCACTTGTTTACTCATGTCATATACATTGTTTTGATCGCTGCATTCACTACATATGCTTTATAAATAGTATGATCAAGATTATGATGGCATGTCACTCCGGAAATTATACGTGTTATCGTTTTACCTGCTCGGGACGAGCAGAACTAAGCTTGGGGATGCTGATACGTCTCCGACGTATCGATAATTTCTTATGTTCCATGCCACATTATTGATGTTATCTACATGTTTTATGCACACTTTATGTCATATTCGTGCATTTTCCGGAACTAACCTATTAACAAGATGCCGAAGTGCCGATTGCTTGTTTCTAGCTCGTTTTTGGTTTCGGAAATCCTAGTAAGGAAATATTCTCGGAATTGGACGAAATCAAAGCCCAGGGGCCTATTTTTCCACGAAGCTTCCGAAGTCCGAAGACGAAACGAAGAGGGGCCACGGGGTGGCCAAACCCTAGGGCGGCGCGGCCCCACCCCCGGCCGCGCCGGCTCGTGGTCTCGGCCCCCGTGCCGCCTCTTGACTTGCCCTTCCGCCTACTTAAAGCCTCCGTGATGAAACCCCCGGTACCGAGAGCCACGATACGGAAACCTTCCAGAGACGCCGCCAACGCCGATCCCATCTCGGGGGATCCAGGAGATCGCCTCCGGCACCCTGCCGGAGAGGGGAATCATCTCCCGGAGGACTCTACGCCGCCATGGTCGCCTCCGGTGTGATGTGTGAGTAGTCTTCCCCTGGACTATGGGTCCATAGCAGTAGCTAGATGGTTGTCTTCTCCCCATTGTGCTATCATTGTCGGATCTTGTGAGCTGCCTAACATGATCAAGATCATCTATCTGTAATTCTATATGTTGCGTTTGTTGGGATCCGATGAATAGAGAATACTTGTTATGTTGATTATCAAAGTTATATCTATGTGTTGTTTATGATCTTGCATGCTCTTCGTTATTAGTAGATGCTCTGGCCAAGTTGATGCTAGTAACTCCAAGAGGGAGTATTTATGCTCGATAGTGGGTTCATGTCTCCGTGAATGCTGGAGGGGTGACAAGAACCTCTAAGGTTATGGATGTCTTGTTGCCACTAGGGATAAAACATTAGTGCTATGTTCAAGGATGTAGTCACTAGTTACATTACGCGCAATACTTAATGCAATTGTCTCGTTGTTAGCAACTTAATACCGGAGGGGTTCGGATGATAACCTCGAAGGTGGACTTTTTAGGCATAGATGCAGTTGGATGGCGGTCTATGTACTTTGTCGTAATGCCCAATTAAATCTCACTATACTCATCATGATATGTATGTGCATGGTCATGCTCTCTTTATTTGTCAATTGCCCAACCGTAATTTGTTCACCCAACATGTCGTTCGTCTTATGGGAGAGACACCTCTAGTGAACTGTGGACCCCGGTCCAATTCTCTTTCTTGAAATACAATCTATCGCAATACTTGTTCTACTCGTTTTCTCGCAAACAATCATCTTCCACACAATACGGTTAATCCTTTGTTACGAGCAAGCCGGTGAGATTGACAACCTCACTCGTTTCGTTGGGGCAAAGTACTTTGGTTGTGTTGTGCAGGTTCCACGTTGGCGCCGGAATCCCGGTGTTGCGCCGCACTACATCCCACCGCCATCAACCTTCAACGTGCTTCTTGACTCCTACTGGTTCGATAAACCTTGGTTTCTTACTGAGGGAAACTTGCTGCTGTACGCATCACACCTTCCACTTGGGGTTCCCAACGAGCGTGTGCTTTACGCGTCATCAATACTCAACCATGTCCGCATAGTTCGCGAACCGTAGGGTGACACACTTAAAGTTGGATGTTGAAATGGTAGAACTTGAATATGGAATGGAGTTCGAATATTTGTTCGGAGTCCCGGATGAGATCCCGGACATCACGAGGAGTTCCGGAATGGTCCGAGAATAAGATTCATATATAGGATGTCATTTTATGTGAATTAAAATGATGCGGAAGGTTCTATGGAAGGTTCTAGAAGGTTCTAGAAAAGTCCGGAAGAAACCACCAAGGAAGGTGGAGTCCCGGAGGGACTCCACCTCCATGGCCGGCCAACCCTAGTGGGGGAGGAGTCCCAAGTGGACTCCCCTATGGGGGCCGGCCACCCCCACATGGAAGGGGGGAATCCCACCCAAGTGGGATTCCCACCTTGGGTAGGTTTCCCTATCACATGGAAGGTTTTGGGTTCGGGTCTTATTCGGAGACTTGTAGTCCAACACTTGGGGCTTCCACCTATATAATGAGGGGCCAAGGGGAGGGGGCCGACCACCCCCAAGACCACAACCTGGCCGCCCCCCTTGAGTGGCCGGCCACCCCCTCCCAAACCCTAGCCGCCCCCCTCTCCTCCATAGCTCCCGCGTGCTTTAGCGAAGCTCTGCCGGAGTTCTCCACCGCCACCAACACCACGCCGTCGTGTTGTCGGATTCAAGAGGAGCTACTACTTCCGCTGCCCGCTGGAACGGGAGGTGGACGTCGTCTTCATCAACAACCGAACGTGTGACCGAGTACGGAGGTGCTGCCCGTTCGTGGCGCCGTGATTAAGATCTTCTACGCGCTTTTGCAAGCGGCAAATGAACGTCTACTACAGCAACAAGAGCCTCATCTTGTAGGCTTTGGAATCTCTTCAAGGGTGAGACTCGATAATCCCCTCGTTGCTACCGTCTTCTAGATTGCATCTTGGCTTGGATTTCGTGTTCGCGGTAGGAAATTTTTTGTTTTCTATGCAACGAATCCCAACACTTTCCAGATGCCAATGGGAAGCAAATCCGATGCACTAGCTACGGCCAAGCTCTATACAGTCTTCGAGGCAGTAAATTGACTCCCAAGGAAGCATCAAAATGGTTCAGCATTTTCTTCCGAGGCCTGGATAATCCTCTCTTCTTCCCTTACACGAAATCTGAGCACTTTGAGAATCCGGTCTCCTTCAGGCTAGACAGCTTTGCCGATGACACCAGCACCCGGCAATTGTATTCTACCATGATCCGTCCCTGCTTCCTTCCAGTGGGCATGAGCACCTCAAACAGGATCATCAAACCTGGCTATGAGTCTTATCAGCCGGTCGTAGCAGCCCGGCAGTTTGGTTTTGGGCAGGTGTCTCCTCATTTCTTCCTCCACCACTTAACAGAGAGCAGAGCTGATCTGCCCGATGTCCTCACGAGTCAGAGGGGTTACTCTTTCTTTGATGCTCTAGCCATCCCAATCCCTCACAACCTCTCTTTTACCTCATCAACCGATGGTTTTGAGACCTGGTGGTCGACGTGGAAGACTCATGCCTTCAGGAGAGCTCTAGGACCATTGCTAAAACAACTTGATGCTGAATATGACGTCCCTGCAAAACAGGTACCACTACTCACGAATTATCTTGAAGTGTCTTGCACTGATTTCCTTCTTTTCATAATCCTGTTCTGACTTCCTGCAGCAACAAGACGGTCCAGAACCTGTCCATGATGACGGCTCCCCTTTCAAATTCCTCCCACCAGCTCCGGTGGTCCTTTTCTGCAAAAACTCACCACCCTTGAAAAAGGTCGTGATGCAGAGCCAGCCGATTTCACCAAAATCGGCTTCCAAGAGCAGAGGATCATCTAGGCCAGCTGCCCCCCGAGCCTCAACTAAGGCGAGAACAGCAGTGAGGAAAGTAGCCGCCAGGAAGACCTTGAAGCGCCAAAACCCTACCCCAGCCCAAGAAAGTTTGCACGTAAGCTGATCCCTGCCTTGGTTGGCTCAATTTATCTCTCTATGCTTCTGCATCACGCTTTGTATTTCTTTTGCAGACCTCTACTGAAGAACTCTCCAGCGAGGGGACACAGTCCAGTCAAGGGGACTCAAGCTCGGGCAACTCTGGGAAACCCACCACGCAGAACCAGCCAGACTCGCCACCGTCGGCTTCCAAGAAAAGGTCAGCTCCTGAACCTACCGCTTCCCGAGCTCCCATCAAAGCAGGACAGGGTGGACTACGCACGAAGAGCCGATGCATCAAGAGAGCTCGCAAGGAACCGCAAACTTCTTCATCAAACCAGGAGATCTTGGATGTAATAACTCTCCGTACTCTCCTTGGCTCATATTTCATGCTAACCTGTTGCTGTTCTTATCAGCTAACCTCTTCCTCTGCAGACTGATGACACCTCCAGTGGGGAAGTCGAGGAAGTATTGATGCCATCCGCTACCCTGGACCTAGCACCTCCTGACAGTGTGGCTGACAAGGCTGCCACCTTGGCCAAGCCCACAGCAGAAACACAAGATCCGATCACCTCTTCACCGGCTGTTCCTCTGGTCTTAGGAGAGGTACACTCCTTTTCCTTAGGTCTGCCTTTCTCTTTTTGCTGTATACTGACGTTGTTGTTGTTTGCCACGGCTATGACCTTTCAAACCTGCTAACATTCGACCCTGAATCCATCGAGCCAGCTACGTCTAAAGCCAGTGCAGAATCAGGGCCGAGCGCTACACGTGATCAACTCCAGCATCTCAAAGCCCTGCTCTCCTCCTCAATTGAGACATTGGTTGAAGACCCCGGAGAAGTGAAGAGCATTCTTGAAGACATCCAGCCTCATCTCCCGGTGACATTGCAGGTGAAACTCTGGCCAGTTGTAACTCTGTCTGCCTACAGGTCTAGGGTGGAATTGGCTCGTCAGAGAATCAGCCTACGCCACTCCCAGCTTCCGTTGAAAGCCGATATTGCAGACAAATGTCGGCGGCTTAATGAGAAAAAGGCAGCTTTGGACGCCAAAGCCGACACCTCTCGCCAACACCTGCTGAACTTGAGACCTTGCGAAAGGAGTTAGAGGACCTTGAAGAGAGGGTCCGGGTAACAAAACAGCTCATCCAAGATAAGGAAGCTCTTATTGCCCACTCCCACGAGGAAGCAGAAGGCCTCAAAGCCGAACTGAAGAGTGATCTGGCTGAAATACGTGCCCTGAACCAACAACTGGTGGCAGGCCAAGACGAAGATGATGAGGCCGAAATCGCCGAGGTGGACCGCGTTCGTGCTAACGCCCTCCATGCCCTTGAGGCATACCTTCAGTAGAGCTTCTCCATGTAACCTGATAACTGCTCAATCGAGCTGCCTGTAACAGTTTGTTCCTCTTGAGTCGATGGCTGCGCCTCGGCTTTTTGGCTTTTTATTCTAGAGTCGATGTCTGTGCATCGGCTGTACTTAAATATTTTTTTTTTTATATTTTTTTTTCTACGCGGCCGATTGATTTATGCATCGGCCCCCATATTTCAATGTCCATCATCCCACATACTTGAGAAATATTTCTTGAGCTGCTGGCCATTGACAGCCACTGGGCACACACTTCGTAGCCTCGTACTTTATCCGTTTAAGTGCCCCCGAGCCGATTTTTTCAAGTAATTGAAGATATCGGCTCTTCAGTCATCCTACTATGACTACGTGACATGCTTGAGGTGAGCTCATTGCTTTTTATTTTTTGGGGCCGATCGCAGGGATCGGCCTTGCCACGTACGTCTACTGATTCTGGTCTTGCTACTCCGTCAGGCCGGTGGATAAGACCAGCCTCACCCCGTTTTTTGAAGCTTCGATGCGCTCACAGCCGTCCAAACTGATTCCAGAGAGCGGCTCTTGGTCGTCTGCATCCCAAATATTCATGCCTGCTAGTGAGATCTCTATCGAGTCATCTGCATGGACGACTTCTACGTCATCTCCATCCCACTGTATGATGCATTGGTGCATTGTGGATGGAATGCAACAGTTAGCGTGAATCCAATCCCTTCCTAGCAGGACAGCGTAAGTGCTTTTGCTGTCGACGATGAAGAACGACGTAGGGATGGTCTTTCGGCCCACGGTTAAATCTACGTTCAGAACTCCTTGTGCTTCTGACGCTTGGCCGTTGAAATCGCTTAATGTGACGTTGGTCTTGATCAGATCTTCATTAGAGCGTCCCAAACGTCGCAGCATGGAGTATGGCATTATGTTGACTGCTGCTCCCGTGTCAACCAACATCTTGCTGACAGGCTGCCCATTGATGTAACCTTTCAGGTATAGAGCTTTCAAATGCCTGTAGCTCCTCTCTCGTGGCTTCTCAAAGATGATCGGCCGTGGACCGCGATCAAGCGTGCTACTGATACTTCCTCGTCCTTTGGAGCACAAAACTCTGACGGGAGTATGAACACCATGTTTGTATCAGCCGATGCCTCTGCATCGGCTTTTGTCTGCTTGGGGCGCCACACTTTCTTTGGCGGGCGCGTCTCCGTCTTCAACGTTTGCTGAATTTTTACGGCCAGATCGGGCCGTGCTTTCCTCAACGTGTACAGGGCATCGCGCCTCGGCTTCTTCCAAGTTTCGTAGCCGCTGCACCCTACGTTTCTGAGAATGGCTGAGTCCATCAGGGCACCACCTTGGCCGGTGGTATCTATCTTCTTCCTCATCTTCTGACTCCTCGACATCTCCATCTCGAGATGATTCAGCTCGTCTGCTCTGACGTGGGAGGGGCCCTAGACGCTTGAACACTGAAACTTCATTTGTTCCCTTCCTCTGCTGTCTACATTCTGGGCAGTTGTCGATCGTAGGCAATCGGCTCATTCCTGAGTCCCAGCAGTGCTTAAAGAAAGGACAATCCCAGTGTATGTCCACGTCTTCCTGCTCTCTTGACCTCCCCTTGGCATGATGCTCATATCTTTCGTCATCACTATCATATCGACGATACTTCCTGTTGTCTGCATCAGACCGACGATATCTCTCATCATCCATGTCATATCGCCGACGTCGGTCATCCTGATGCTCATATTTGTTAAGGAGATGCGCGGAGAGTGGTCGTTGATACCGCACGCTTCTCACTTCTTCCTCGGTCAGGTACCGTCTGTCATCATATTGGGGCCGGTCGCGTGGATCGGCCTCCTCTTTATCCTTGCCACGGGAGTGACTGCTTTCTGCTTTATCCTTGCCATGGCGGTTCACAAGCCCTGCCATGTTGATATCGAACGAGAAACCTGGCTGCCGCTTCGTGGCATGGTTGAGTTCCACCAGGTTGACGCCAGGGAACGGCTGCGTGTCCACTTTCATGGCAAACTGACCGAAGATTAATCGGCCTTGTTCTATCGCCATTTGAATCTGTCCGTGCAATACTTTGCAGTCATTGGTGGCGTGGGTGAACGTGTGATGCCATTTGCAGTATGGTCTTCCGTTCAATTCTTGCGCCGTAGGGATTTTATGGCCTTCAGGTAACTTCAGCTGTTTTTCCTTCAGCAGCAAATCAAAAATCTGCTCAGTTTTGCTTATATCAAAGTCAAACCCTTTTGCAGGCCCTGGTTGCTTTACCCATTTACAGGACACGGGTACTGCCACCCGAGTCCATTCAGCTACGGTGACTTCCTGATCTTCTGCAGAGTCTTCCACTTCTTCTGCCTCGACCAGGCCTATCGGGCGCTTGAACTTGTCTTGGTACAATTCTGGGTGGCGCTGCTCATACGATGTCAGCTTCTGGACCATATGCGCCAATGAATTGTACTCCACTTGGAAAGTCAGATCCTTGAGTGGTGCTGCGAGGCCTGCCACTGCCAGCTCGACTGCTTCTTTCTCAGATAAACGAACCAAATAACATCGGTTCTTGACAGTTCTGAAACGCTGAATGTACTCAGACACCGTCTCTCCCCGCCTTTGCCGCACCTGCGTCAGATCGGCAATGCTAGCTTCGGTAGCCTCTGAGTGATATTGTATATGAAACTGCTCCTCCAGCTGCTTCCACGTCCGAACTGAATCTGGTGGCAACGAGGTGTACCACCCAAAGGCTGGACCCGTGAGAGATTGCGCAAAGAACCTTACACGCAGCTGGTCTGATGCTGAAACCATGCCCAACTGTGCCAAATATTGGCCCACGTGCTCAATTGAGCTAGACCCTTCTGCTCCACTGAATTTTGTGAAGTCAGGGAGCCGATACTTGGGCGGCAGCGGGATCAGGTCATACTCGTTGGGATACGGCTTGGAATAGCCGATTGTTCTCTTCTTTGGCAGGATACCGAACTGGTCTCTCAAGATTGCACTGATCTGATCCACGGTATGAGCTGCGAGGGTTGAGCTTTCATGACTCGTTCCGGTGGCATATTTAGCTAGCCACGCTGTTTCTCAACATCTCGCTCCCGAACTCCCTCCTGCTCCAGCAATCCCTCCTCGCTGTAATCTGGTTCGTATGCGCCCGATTGTTGCGGTCCGGCACGTATGTGCACACGTATCCATGTGGGATCTCCTTGGGCGGCTCATACAGGAATTGGTAATCGCCAGGATCACCTCCAACCTTGTAGACGACGTATGCCGATGAACCTTGTTGTTGTGGAGCTGCAAACGTGAATGGTAGTTGCGACTTGGTGTGGAGCGGTATTTCCCCCTGGTGAGTCCCCAGGGCAGGTCCTGACGGAGAATACTGATGCTTCATGATCTCCTGAACCACGCGAAGCGCAACACGCTCGAAGGCGTTCACCAGGCTCTCCGAATGACGATGTAGAGAATGAGCCACCATATAGTTAACTTCCGGCGCGGGGCTGCGGTGCGTTCCTCCGAAGGGAGAGACAGATCTAGTCCCTCGAGCACGCCTTCGGGTGTGAATCCTTTGAACCTAATGCCATGTGAACGGGTTTTCTCGAAAGAGCCGATGAGATCGGCTTCAAAGATGGCTTTGAGCTCATCATACTTCTTCTTGTGCTCTTCAGGCAGGTCTTCGTACTTGACTGGTTCGTCCGACATCGCAGCTGCAGATGTTGACGTGGTTGTTGCAGAGTGTCCCACCGGGCGTGCCAGAATGTGTTGCCTGTGTTGCTGCCAAAACCCACCGGCGGGCAGCGACGGGCAACACAGTAGAGCCGGGAACAACCTAGGGCTGCGGCTGGCCGAGGTCCCTCCGAGCGACGGCCCGCAAAGCCTTCCGGTACACACGTCCGATGCTGATGCAAGGGCGTGCCACCTGACCTATACCTGGTCGGGAAGGTGATGGAGATGCCTCGCTTAGTTTCTCGCATGGCATACACGTAAACATTAAATACGAGCCTCGATCGGCTCTCGGGTTATCTCGTGAATCGGCTCAAGGAGCCGATCCACCCATGATTCGTACAAGGTGCACGAATATATGGTGGTCCTGCTTGATCAAGATAAAGCTAATGAGATCTACAACGATTTAGGGTTTTCACCGCATAATCGGATCATCCTACTCAGGATTGGGCCTCGCGGCCACGCACGGTGATCGTAAGCCGATCCTAGACAAGGCCTAAAAACCAACACGAGGTTGATCCCCGGAACATCCCGTCTAGGACTAGCAAACGACACCCTACGTGCCGCTGGATCCTCCAGCCCTTTGTAAGGCCTAACTATTGCAGATATTAAACTAATCCTTGATGAACAAGGAGCAACCGTAATGGATCAGATCTACTAAATAATGATCAAGCGGGGTGCCGCCCCTACACCTAAGATAGGTGTAAGGGCGGCTAGATATGCAAGGGTTGCACTACGATGGCATGTTACGCGAAGAACTATGCTAACCCTAACACATCTATGATAACTACGTTGCTCGCCATCAAAAAGGCTTCGATACGAGCAACGCATGAACAACGTGGAGCTTGTCTTGCCTAGATCGCAAGATGCGATCTAGGCGACATGTTGCTACCGGTAGAAACCCTCGAGACGAAGGAGTTGGCGATGCGCCGAGATTGATTTGGTTGGTTGAACGTTGGTTGTTGTTTGTTTCATAAACCCTAGATACATATTTATAGTCCGAGAGGACTTTCTAACGTGGGTTTCTAACGTGGGAGTAATCCCAACCGTGCACGAGACGAATTCTAACTTCGATCTAAGATGCGATCTACTATATTACAGATACAAGGGCAAACTAGCCCAACTTTGCATATAAGGCCGATCCACGCATTTCTTCCGTATATAATCTTCAAGCCCATCTTGATCGTGGCCCACCTCTGACTTGGTCAAATTCTGGTGATAACACATGCCCCCCCTGGTTTTGGAATTATCAATTCCAAAATCACTCCATTTTTTCTTCGTCGGGTCATGTCATGGCAGAACCGTTGCAGTATCCTTCATCATGATGCCTTGTCTCCTCAACTTCTTGCAAAACTTGATAACTTTAGCACCACTTCCTTGGAAACTGCAATGGCTTTAAATCCCCATTAGGCTCCTCCTTATTAAACTGTGCCGATTGACTAGCCTCCTTCATCCCCTTCCTCTGTTCTAGCTATCGGCACTAAAAACCCTCTCTCCCTGTAGCAATGTCTTCTTCTTCCTCCGTCTCCTCCGGCCTCTCTTTCCAATCTTCTTCCCCAAGCGAGCCAATGTCGGAGCCCGAGTGGGACTTCGATCTCATGTCAGATGGCGAAATGCCCCTGACCGATGAGGAGGGCGACCTCCACCTCCTCGTTGAAGGGGAACTGGAGAGCGAAAACGAGGATGACCTCCCCTCATGGAGGAAGCCCACTTCCTCTGATAAGGAAGAGGAAGACGAGGATGCGGAGAAAGAAGAGGAGGAAGATGATTCCTCCTCCTCCGCTGGGTACCCGCCGGCGAAGCGCCTCCGTGCTTGGGCGGATAGTGAAGATGACGATGATGACGCAGAGGAAGAAGCTCCGGTCGAAGGCTGGGGCAACAGTGACGAGGAGTTCTCCGGAAGTAGCGCCGGTGACAGCTACGATGCCGACAACGAGGGCAGCGAGGATTAGTGACATAGGATTAGTAGTACGCGAGCAATCGGCTCTTCTTTTGTTCCTCTTTGAGCAATCGGCTCTTCATTGTAAAAAACCCTCTTTTGTTAATGAAGAAGTATTTCCAGTCAACTGTTTCGCCAATACTCAAAGTCACAAAAATCTCCAAAAAGAGCCGATGGCATCGCACCGGTCTCTATCATAAAAACATGAGTAAAGTCGACCTCGCCGCCCTTCCAAACGGTAACCTGCGACCTCCATCTGAAAAGGCAAACTCAGATCCCCAAATCGCCGCCTGAGCAGTTCCAACCCAAAACCACCTACACAGATCTCGACCGCGCCGCCCCCAACTCCTTCAACGCATCCCATGGCGGAATCATCCAATACCGACACCACGGCTTCCGGACTGAAGGTAATCCTCAACCTCCTCTCGCCGCTCGACTTGACATGGGATTAATGGAAAACACCTGAATTAATGTTTCGCTCCGCTACTAATTTAGGTTTCAGACATTCTTCTGCCACATCCTTCTCTCGCAAATTCGATGTGCCTCGGTCCTCGTTCTTCCGAGAGTCCCGCCCTGTTAATTTCGTGCGAAGCTAACAGAATCCCCTTCGTGAGCCGGAACCTAGATCCGACTTCTCGGGCCGACCGCTTGCGAGCCTGGCCTAATCCTCCCGAGGGTTGGGTGGCATGGTACAATAGAGTATCAAAAACCCATTATGCCACTTGGGAAACCATAGGGATAGCCGATGCCTGTCATTATCATTATCTCCTCTTGAGAAGAATGAGAACATCCCGAAAACCATCGGCTACTGCAGTCCGATGCACCGAAGCTGTTTCATGTTTGGTCATGGCCCTATGACACCGACCCTGCTTGGATGTGGCCATGATCACAGAGCCTAGACATTGCTTCCCCAGCCCTTCCGCATTCAAACTGCCAAAAGTCCCTTTCACTCTTTCCTCTAAAAAAGAATGTACCAGTTGGGCGCCTATCTCAATCGTTATATGAAAAACAAAGGCCCCGTGACAGAGAGGGAACACACGGCCTTCCCTGAATTTACCGGCTGGAGCACTTCATATTCCGTGGCCCATCACTTGCTCCTACCAAGAATTACCTCTCCCTGGCCTATGAACTTGCTAAAGGCACCCAACTCGGCCTAGGCAAACTGTTTCTTGGAGAGGTCTACCGATCCCTTCAAGCGATGTCCGTCAAACTTGTTCTCTCAAAAGACGATTAAAGCCGGCGGCCCTCGGTGGTTCATTCGGTTGTGGGCCCAACTATACTTCCAGAACCAAATCCCAGACTTCCCACCGCTGACCACCTGCACCTTTCCAGATGTTAATGGAAAGGAAATTCGATGCACCAGCTATGGCCAAGCCTTGTATGGTCTCCCAGGCAGCAGGCTGATCCCCAAGGAAGCGACGAGGGTGGTTTAAGATTTTCTTCCAAGGTTTGGACAACCCCCTGTTCCGCCCTTATACTGAATCGGCAAATTTTGAAAACCCAGTCTCTTTTCGATTGGATGACTTTGCCGATGACGCCAGCACCCAGCATTTGTACTCCCTCATGATTTGTCCTTGCTTCCTCCCCGTTGGCATGAGTACCTCGAACCGGATCATCAAGCCCGGGTATGAGTGTTATCAACCGGTAGTGGCAGCCCACGGCTTGGTCTCGGACGAGTGCCTCCACACTTCTTCTTACACCACCTGACAGCAAGTAGAGCTGAACTGCCTGACATCCTTACTGCCCAAAGGTGTTATACCTTCTTTGATGCTTTGGCCATTCCAATTCCCCACGACCTCCGTTTCTCCTTCACTACCGATGGTTTTGAAACTTGGTGGTCCATGTGGAAGACCCACATCTTCAGGAGGGCTCTAGGACCGCTGCTGAGAGAGCTTGATGCCGAGTATGACATCCCTGCGGACCGGGTACCATCACTTAAACATTTCTTGTAACCGCATTATGGTGATCGTACGTGACCCGACTCTTTCTCCCGGCGGCAACAAGATGGTCCGGCTCCCACACAAGCCGACGGTTCCCCTTTCGTATTCCTTCCTCCGGCACCGGTGGTTCTCTTACGCGAGCTCGCCACCCCTGAAGAAAGTCATAATGCGAGTCGGCGGATTTCACCGAAATCGGCTCCCAAGAGTAAAGCATCTTCGGGGCCGGTTGCCCCCGAGCCTCGACTCGGGCGAGGACGGCGGTGAGGAAGGTGGCTGCCGGGAAAACCCCGAAGCGTAAGGCTCCTGCCCAAGAAAGCCCACGTGTAAGTTGGTTCAGACCACTGTCCACATTTATCCACTTTCCAAATCTTTTACAATACGCTCGTATTCTTTTCTCCGAGACTTCCACCGAAGAAACCTCCGAGCGGGGCCAAAGAATCCGGTCGGGGGACTCGAGCTCGGGCAGTGTCGAGAGGTCCACCACCCGAGCCGAGACGGCTTCGCCGGCGCCGGCTTCTAAGAAAAGGTCGATTCCTGAACCTCCTGCTCCCCAAGCCCCAACCAGATCGGGGTCACGCACGAAGCGCCGCTGCGTCAAAAGGGCTCGTAAGAACCCACGAGCCTCTCCATCAAGCCAAGAGGTCTCAAATGTAATTATCTCCCTGGTCATACTTCAAGCTAACCCGTTGTCATTTGGATCGGCTAATCACTTCCTCCTGCAGACCGAAGAAACTTCTAGCGGAGACGTTGAGGAGGTACCGATGCCGTCCGCCACCCTGGACCTGGCTACCTCGACGATCGCGGCTGCCCAAGTGGCTGACCTATCCAAGTCCACAGAAAAGCCGATCGTCACTACATCGGCTGTTCCTCCTTCCTTGGGAGAGGTACGCCCCTCCTCCTTGGCTCCATCAATTTCTTCATTGCATGCCAAACTCACTTTGTTTGCCCTATCAGGGTTGTGATCTCTCGAGCTTGCGCGACGTTCGATCCAGAATCCATCGAGCCAACCTCTTCCAAGGCAAGTGGAGAGCTGAGCCCTAGTACGGTCCATGGTCCACTCCAGCGTCTCAATGACTTGCTTTCTTCCTCAACTGAGACCCTGATTGAAAATTCCGAGGAAGTCAAAGGCATCCTCGAGGATATCCAGCCCCATCTCCCTATGACACTGCAAGTGAAGCTCTGGCCCGCTGTTACCCTGTCGGTTTTTAAGTCAAGGGTGCAATCGGCTCGACAGCGGATTACTCTTCGCCACTCCCAGCTTCCCCTGAGAATCGATATTGCCGAAAAGTGTCGACGGCTCAACGAGAAGAAGGCTGCCCTGGACGCCAAGACGGACACTTCTGCCAATCGCGCCGAACTCGAGACCCTGCGCAAGGAGCTGGAGAGCCTCGAAGAGAGGGTAAGGATGACCAAACAGCTCATCCAAGACAAGGAAGCCCTTATTGCCCATTCTGAAGACGAAGCAAAGGCCTCACTGGCCGATCTAAAGACCGATCCGGCTGAAATTCGTACCACGAGCGGGCAGGCGGTGACGGGTAGAGACGAGGACGACGAAGCTGAGATCGGCTGAGGTAGATCGCATCCGTGTCGACGCCCTTCATGCCCTTGACGCGTTCCTCCAGTAGGGACCTGTTTCGCTGAACTTCGAGTGAATGCCTTCGACTGTACTTGCTACATTTTTTTTTACTGGCCGATTTTCCACCGGCTCCTAATATTTCATTGCCCCTATGTGTCTGTATGCCTGTTCATGTGCCCCCCGAGCCGAATCTGTTAGGTAACTACGGATATCGGCTCTGCGGTTGTCGGTAGGATCATGCCTGAACATCGGCTCTGCAGTTATGGACCAATGCCGATTTCCCTGCCCTCGCAAACCGATGTAAACCCACACTCCAGTCTTCCGTCATCCGCTGGATTGATGCTGAATGCCGGCGAAAACGTATGGCACGGATAATACGGGGCGGCTGCTGAATTGGCCCCTATTTCGACTGTACTGTTCAAAAAAAAGGTTTACACCTAGTCGTGCCGGCCGATGTCTCATCACCGGCCTTCCTTCGTTTGGGGCGTCATACTCCCCTTTTGCGGTCGACGCTCGTATGTGACAGGAGTGCCGTCCGCCATCTCAGATGTAGATGGCGAGGTGGTTGATGTCGAAGCTTGTCCCACCGGGCGTGCCAGAATGTGTTGCTGTCAAAACCCACCGGCGGGCAGCGACGGGCAACACAGTAGAGCCGGGAACAACCTAGGGCTGCGGCTGGCCGAGGTCCCTCCGAGCGACGGCCCGCAAAGCCTTCTGGTACACACGTCCGATGCTGATGCAAGGGCGTGCCACCTGACCTATACCTGGTCAGGAAGGTGATGGAGATGCCTCGCTTAGTTTCCTGCATGGCATACACGTAAACATTAAATACGAGCCTCGATCGGCTCTCAGGTTATCCTGTGAATCGGCTCAAGGAGCCGATCCACCCATGATTCGTACAAGGTGCACGAATATATGGTGGTCCTGCTTGATCAAGATAAAGCTAATGAGATCTACGACGATTTAGGGTTTTCACCGCATAATCGGATCATCCTACTCAGGATTGGGCCTCGCGGCCACGCACGGTGATCGTAAGCCGATCCTAGGCAAGGCCTAAAAACCAACACGAGGTTGATCCCCGAAACATCCCGTCTAGGACTAGCAAACGACACCCTACGTGCCGCTGGATCCTCCAGCCCTTTGTAAGGCCTAACTATTGCAGATATTAAACTAATCCTTGATGAACAAGGAGCAACCGTAACAGATCAGATCTACTAAATAATGATCAAGCGGGGTGCCGCCCCTACACCTAAGATAGGTGTAAGGGCGGCTAGATATGCAAGGGTTGCACTACGATGGCATGTTACGCGAAGAACTATGCTAACCCTAACACATCTATGATAACTACGTTGCTCGCCATCAAAAAGGCTTCAGTACGAGCAACGCATGAACAACGTGGAGCTTGTGCTGCCTAGATCGCAAGATGCGATCTAGGCAGCATGTTGCTTACCGGTAGAAACCCTCGAGACGAAGGAGTTGGCGATGCGCCGAGATTGATTTGGTTGGTTGAACGTTGGTTGTTGTTTGTTTCATAAACCCTAGATACATATTTATAGTCCAGAGGACTTTCTAACGTGGGTTTCTAACGTGGGAGTAATCCCAACCGTGCACGAGACGAATTCTAACTTCTGATCTAAGATGCGATCTACTATATTACAGATACAAGGGCAAACTAGCCCAACTTTGCATATAAGGCCGATCCACGCATTTCTTCCGTATATAATCTTCAAGCCCATCTTGATCGTGGCCCACCTCTGACTTGGTCAAATTCTGGTGATAACAGCCTGCCAAAACCCACCGGCGAGCAGCGGCGAGCAACACGAAGAGCCGGGAGGCTGCCAAGACTGCTGGTGGGCCCTGGTCCCTCGACGTCGTCCCTCAAATGTTCTGGCACACGTCCTGACGGTCGTAAGAGCGTGCCACCTGACTTATACCTGGTCAGGGAGGTGTTGGATTGCTTCGATTAGCTTCCTGCATGGTAGACACGTAAACATTAAATACGAGTCCGATCGGCTCTCGAGTTGCCACGTGGATCGGCTCGAGGAGCCGATTACCCCATGGTTCACGTTGAATTTACGATGACATGGGGGTCCTGCTTGATCAAAACAAAGCTAAACCAATCTACGACAGTTTAGGGTTTTCACCGCATAACCGGAACATCCTACGCGTAGTTGAGCCTAGCAGATACGAAAGATGATGAAAAACTACTCCTAAAAGAGGCCTAAAAACCAACATTAAGTCAATTCCCGGAACATCCCTTTTAGGAACGGTAAACCACACCTCAGACACTACCGGATCATCCAACCCCAGCGTAAGGCCTAACCATACAGATATCAAACTAATCCTTGAAGAATAAGGAGCAACTATAACAGATCGGATCTACTAAGTAAAGAACAAGCAAGGTGCTACCCTTACACCTAAGATAGGTGTAAGGGCAGCTAGATATCGAGGGACGGCATAGCTAGGCAAATATGTATAAGAAAAGCATCCATGCAAGCCCCAAAATACATACGATAAATAGTGTTACTCACCATCAACAAGGCTTCAGTACGAGCAACACAAGATAACGAATAAACCTATACTGTCTAGATCGTAAGATGCGATCTAGGCAGCATGATGCTTACCCGGAAGAAACCCTCGAAACAAGGGGTGGCGATGCGCCTAGATTGTGTTTGTTGTGAACGTGATTGTCCTCCTTTCTCAATAACCCTAGATACATATTTATAGTCCGTAGACTTTCTATCTTTGGAAATACACCTAACCGTGTACGAGTTAAACTCTATCTTTTAATTCTAAACTATCATAATATATAGATACACGGCAAACTAGCCCAAACTCTCGTGCAAGGCCGCTTCAGAGACGCTCCACGTGTATATTCTCCAAGCCCATCTCAATTACGGCCCATGTCTTGCTCTTGGCTAAATTCTGGTGATAACAGCAGCCCACCCTCCAGCCCAGTGGGAGTGGAGGCCACGTCACCCACGGTCAACGGTGGAAGGACCCGGTCCCACCTGTCCCCCACCAGCCCACTCCTTGATTCAAAAAACCCAACCTCCCGAGACGCCGGCGAGGCCACCGGCTAGGCCACCGGCGAGCTCACCTGCGAGCACACCAACGAGGCCGACGGCGAGGCCACCGGCGAGCTCACCTGCGGGGCCACCTGCGGAGTCGCCGGCGGAGCCCCTCTCCCCGATGACGCAGGCACCCGATGTAGACCCTCGCCCGCATCCGTCGCGTCCCACGACGGCGGAGGCAGAGCTCCAACCAGATCCAGGCCGAAGGTGGAGAGCCTCTGCCGTCGACCACGCCGAGGCGCCACCGCATCGCCAAGCCGACGGAACCGCGGCGACACAGAGCCACCGCATCTGGAAGGCCTGCCACCCGGGGCAAAGGCCGAGCGTTTCGTCGCCGGGAGGGAGCCCCCAAGCTCCCCAGCCCGGAGCACAAAAGCCTCCAGGGTGCTAAGGGCCGGTGGCCGGTGCCGCCCCAGCTCCGAATCAGACACGCCGTCGTTAGATCCGCCCGAGGAGGAGGACAGCGCGTCGCCATCCAGGTGGTTAGCCCGCGCCCAGAACCTGCCCCGGTTCCTCCCCACCCCTGGAGAAGGTACCGACCGCAGTGGGGGCGTCAACTGCGCTGGCGGCGCAGCCGGCGACGGAGAGGAGTCCGGGCGGCGCGCCGGCGCCGCGTCCTCTGGGTCGCCCTGGTCGCCTTCGTCGTCGCCAGAGCGCATCCTATTTTGGTTCTAATGGATGACCGTCTTCGCAAACTCTCTTCGTAGATGCCAAAATTCAGTAACACGATGGAACCGAAAAAACTCCCGTCTTCCCAAAGTGCGTCATGGTGGTCATATAGGGTCAATGGATCAAACAGATCACAGCCCTCCCCTACCGAATGAGACCCGGCCCAGACATGGACCAGCCTAGCCCCAACCCCAACACAATGTTGCCTCGCAGCCCAGCACGGTCCATTCAAGCGACTGTGCGAATCCACCAACCTGGCAGCAGCCACGCATGTGCTCGGCATCCATCCATCCATTCAGCTCGCGGCACGCCGGACGGCGCGCATCGGCATCGGCATCGCCCCGCCCATCCTGTCCTCTCCACCTCCAACCGCTGTAGAATCGACGGCGCATCGGCCCGCACCCTCCCCCACCCAGCACCGAGCCAGCAGGCCACGCCGGCGCGCACACATAACACGACGGCCGACCGCCGTCCTCGCGCGCGTCCCTCTCCCGGCCTCAAGGTCACGGCCGGGGCAGCTGAGCTCGCGGAGGTGGGCGCGCGCGCGCGGCGTGGGCTCCCGGTGCTTTCCCGCGAGATTGGCATCGGAATAATGGGCGTGCTGGCTGGGCCTGCCGCACATGCCGTGTCCCCTTGGCCCCGGGCGACTGCCCGCCATAGCTGATAGCTCCCCGTCCTGCCAAAGTTAGTTGAGCCGTTGGGTGGACGGTTTATACGTACGCGTCTTGGATCGACCTTGCCGGTGCTTCGTCTGACCGATCGATCGGTTCTCGGTCGCCTTTCGCTCCGACGCAGTTCTGGATTTGGATCGGAGTTCTGATCTGGAGTGTATACAGTCAGGAAGACGGGCGTTTTTGTTCTTCAGTGTTGTTGTCCAAACTCTGCTGCTCTCCGTAGTGTACTGAACTACTGATGAGATGATTGGTAACTGCCAATCGATTGGCCCTTTTCCTGCTTGCATTCTTCCATCACGGGTCCGTGCCAGTATGCGACGGGCCGGGCGGTACTGAGTAATGTAGAATTTACAAGCATACTTATTCTTTTTTTTTTAGATCAACAGGATCACTTCCTAGCTTCATTTTATAGAAAGAAGCCATACAGAGTTTTGATGCTAAAAATGAAAAAAACGGAAAGTAAAACCAAGATCTCCTCACCTACATGCTTAAAGATTGTTGGGGAAACAGTTGACATCCCAACTTTTTTTTTCATTTCGAAAAAAAACTTGACATCCCAACTGTTCCCGAAATACCAACGACCCATAGCATATATCAGGTTATTACAGAAACTAAGTTTTTGATCTGCTGCAGAGAAAAGTGCCAGATAAATGAAGCAAAACATCCTCAGCATTTTTTTATTTTCATCCCCACGGTCTCCTGCTAGAATTTTGCTTTTCTTTATTTGCGCTTCTGATCACATCACCACATGGATGTTGTGAGATTCGCTAGGGTTCTCCTGAAGATACGCCAAGGTCGCCCTTCACAACTCGAGTCCCAGGAAGCTTACTCCATTTTTTTCCTCTGCCAAATGCAGCAAGGCTTCCGCAAGTCACACGTTGAAGAACTTCCTCAAAACGTCAATCTTGACTGACTGCATCTTTAACGGGTTTCTGTTTCTATGCTACGTACATCCCAGAAATCCTGGACTGCCTGACAAGCACTCACAGTAAGGAAAATATGCTGTCGGCTTAATAAGGTACCTGACAACCTGAACACTTTGAGGGGTATCCAAGGATGCATATCCGAGGAAATCTGATCATAAAATAGAGTCATTTATTTATTTATTTTTTCAAAAAGTCCACTGATCTATTCATAATCATTAACATATGTATAAGGACACCTAAAAGTAATAAAAAATTACAAAAATGTCTTTCAACCACCTAACGATGGCTACAAGCACTTGAACGTGTAGAAGGCGTGCCTCTGGCCTTGACCCTCCCTCATTGCAGTGGGCAGAGCCAGTAGGGTGGAGGGTGGGCCTGCCCTTCCCTAAGATTTGGCCCAACCCACATATCTTCTATAGAAAATAAGGAAAAAATTAAAAAGGCCGAGCCAAAGTTTGGTTTGCCCCACCCTAGCATAATGGGCTAGATTCGCCACTCAGGGCTTATCGTAGTATAACTTGTTGTAATACACATACGAAAAATCATCATGTTAAGGTTTCAAAAGACTAATGCAAGAAAGCAGAAGTCATCGCCGATGAAGAGAGATGTTGGTTAAAAATAACACTGACCAAATCCAGCAAGATCCGCTGCATACAAACCTCCATACGCCCACGGATAAAGCTAGACGCATCACCCAAGGGAGCTGAGGTTGACCATAAGTCCTAAAAAAACTTGGCTGTCGACAGACAAAAAGCGGCCGCCAGGTAGCAGTAACATTAGCTAGGTCGGAACCTTCATGACCTTGATGTACTTGGGAATTTGTACATTTCCCGAACCATAGTCAAGGTCTCAAGGAACCAGCTGCATGCATGCTGTGTTGTGGTCTTGGTCTTTGGATCGATCCGATCTGATCATTCATGAAGCGCTGATAATTGGGCATGGACGCGCCCACTGGCCTGTAGGGCCGAACCACACGGTCGAGAAAGGTGGATGCTGCGTGCTCGCATTCAGGTCAGATGATGAGATTCATGCAAGCCGGACAGAATGAGAGGCCGCCTATGGATAAGTAGCACGTACTAGATCAAATGGCTGCCCCGACCGCCGATCTCCTCATCGTGGTAGGACAAGGCCATGCATGGCGAGCCATAAGGTTCATGCATGAATTCCCTGATCGATTGGATATATACATCTCGATCCGAAACATGTCCGATAGCTGATCGAAAACAACGGTGCTGCACATCGATCTCATCGCGCGCTTCAATCTCTAGCAGTGCTTGCACCGGCAACTTGCGCGAGAGAAAGAAAGGAGGAACATGCATGGATTTGTATCTATCAGGTCGAACATCTGGGACATGGTTTGTAGTAGAATCTAATGATGCCCGCGCACAGTACAATTCCTGTTGCGCATCGGCAATTGTCGATAGTTCAAGATTGATATGGAGGATCGAATCGGATGCGCATCGTCGCTCTAACCGCCAGCAAACCGACCTTGTCGCCTTGATTGGCTAGTCCGATTCGTCTCGATCGACCCGGTCGCCGCAGTTTGTTCAGCCACGTACACGATGGAGCTGACTAGCGACACGGGTGCGCGATCGGGCAGTATCTGGCGCATGTGTGCTCGCCGTATCATGACGAGCGGCCGAGCTCCGCCACGCGACCTATCGAGAGCAAGCAGGCTAAACTAATGAAGCGGGATTCCTAGACGATACGTCGGTTGCCGAGCGCGTAGTGCGAGCCCCAGGCGCGCCTTGATGATCGTAATCAGCGGGTAAGCTAGGGTAGTGCGAGGCTCGATCGGTTGAATGATTAGTCCCTGTCCATCTCGCAACTGCTGTCTGTGATCGATCGGGACCAGTACAACAAACAGCAACCAACGCGGACGGAGGAGGGAGACGATCGATCAATCCAACGGCGACGCCTCCATCCGAGGGGGAACCGCGCATTAACGCAACCAACCTACGTGCATCGCCCAAATCCTAACCGATGAATGAAAGCATCATTGGAAAGGGAAGGGGGAGGGAACGAACGAGGGAGCGCGCGCAAGATTCCTTTACCAGCCAGCTCGAAAGAGTGGCGGGAGAACGTGGGCTGTGTGCGTGGGTCGGCCGGGGATCGCCATCCTTTTCTTTTCAAATCATCTCCACCAATTGATCGAACAGCTTGCCAGGCGTCTATGGGTTCATGTCGGACCGGATACAGACGACTACCACGGGGCCAATCATACGCACGCCGACGCGGAGCTTTTGTATTGTATATGATACCCCGTCCTTCCGAACGATTCCAAGTGGCTCATAATTCCGGATACACGTTCGTTCGCGCGCGCACGAACATGCTTGCGCGCATGATTTTTGTTTGTTTTGTCACGCACGCTCTTCTCCCTAGCTGCGGCGCTTGCTCCTGCACGTACGCTAGCTCCGGTTCTCTGAACCACATAGAGTGTGTTTGGTAGCCCGGGCCAACCCAGAAAATCTGTCCTCATCCCACTTCTACCATCTGAGATAGTGTTTGTTAGGTCGGGTGATGGCGCAGAGCTAAGCCCACCTCATACAGAAAAGGGCTCTCAGCCTGGCCAGGTTGTGAAGCTCAAATCGAGCTTCACAACTCAGCTTGGTTCAGTCCATCCCGCAACTTCTCTCGGGAAGCCCGCACGGCACCCCCAGACCCCAGCCCGGCTCTTCATTTTCCCACAGCAATCGCTTGCGCACGCTCCCAACCCCTCCTCCTCCTCCCATGTCAGCTCCCGCGTGCCCTCCTCCCATGGCCTCAGGCCGCTGCCGTCCCTCCCCTCCCATGGCCATCGGCTGCATCCGCCCCTCCCATGGCCACCAGCCTGCGCCTTCCCACCCCTAGATGCCGCCGCTCCCCTGGCCTCGCGACTCCGTCCCCTGGCCTCCTGACTCCGCCCCTCCCCTGGTCGCGCTCTTCCTCTCCCATGGACGCCGGCAGCAGCCGCCTCTCTCCTGGCCGGCGACAGCCGCCACCCCGCCCCTGGATACCACCCCTCCCCTGGTCGCCCGGCGCCGCCCCTGGCCTCCCGACTAGCCGACTCCACCCCTCCCCTGGCCTCCCGACTCCGCCCCTCCCCTGGCCGCCGGCCACCACCGGCCCCCGCCCACCGCCACCACCTCCGGCGAGCCACGGCCGGCTGCTGCTGCTCAAACTTGCAGATCGAGCTGAAGGATCCGATGGATTTTGGTTACTCTGTTTGAGGGCCTGGTTGCAAAAAAAAACTGTACCTTTTTGCAGAAATAACTACTACAAAATAATGGTTCGGTGCGTATTTTATAAAATACTGAATTAATGTGTATTTTATATTTAGATATAGTCTAAACTTTGTTCAAATATTGAATTAGTGCGAAAATCAATTGAGGTTGTATTCATCTCATACATGTGCTACCAAACACCATCTCGTCTCAGCTCATACATGTGCCACCAAACAACATCTCATCTCAGCTCAACTTAGCTAGGGTCATCATGTCTGAGAAAAGATAGTTATTCTTGGTTGACCCGGGCTACCAAACACACCCATAGTCACGTACTTACGGATCCCTATTTTCTCGCGGCCGTACGTGTACGGACCATGATTACGAACATGAGTGGTAGACTGCACAATATAATCCTACAAAATAACCTTTGGGACTTACGGGCTGCCACATGTTGGCTTGTGTTTGGTCCTGATTTTTTTCATACCTTAAGTTGTGGATCACGTTCTGATCTGCTGAGCCATAGGTGATTGTCCGTAAGAATTTTTTTGTTAGAAAAACATCCCTACATATGTAGCATTGCTCCTAGAGTGCACGCAGTGAACTGGTTCATCTATACATCCTGCATAAATTAATTAGAATGCATACCTTAGTATTGCAGCCAACACCCCGTACGGGTAAGTTATCCAGAAATTCGGATGCCTTGGGCACGAGGGAAATATGCCAAGCATGCTCAAAATGGTAGTACGTATTGCAGTGAATGAACTGGTTCATCTATACATACTACTGTACATCAAGAATTTTTTTGCTCCCGCATGGAAGAAACTACGGTCTTAGTTTTGCAGCCAACACCCCGTACGTTAAGTTATCCAGAAATTCGGATGCCTTGGGCACGAGGGAAATATGCCAAGCATGCTCAAAATGGTAGTGGCGTGGGTTGACGTGGGCATTACCCTTCGGGTAACCGACATTGCCCTATCCTGTATTGATTAGTTGGAGGGCCATAAATACACCTGGAGGCAAGATGGGCCACCTGGACAGCGCACTAGAGGAATCCTTGGCGGGCAAGACAAGGAAGCGGTCGAACAAGGAAAGATTAGATCTAAAGCTGTTGTAAACCTAGTCGTACTTGGTTAGACCTCTTGAGACCTGGCCTCCCATATAAAGGCCTGGAGAGGGGCTGCCGAGGAACAGAACCAATCGTAGCAATACTAGCCACCAGAAAGTCCAGAGCTAGATCACCATAGCACTTAGCCTCTCGACGAGATCTCAGCCGAACTATTCGGCACCCCATTGTAACCCATTATCATCATAATCAAGAACAGACAGGCAGGTAGTAAGGGTTTTACCTCATCGAGGGCCCCGAACCTGGGTAAATCGCTCTCCCCGCTTGTCTGTGAACCGATGTCTCGTGTCAGCTTGCAGGATTCCGCTAACCCTAAGCCCCAAACGGAGGGCATTGCCGAGGAGTACCCTCGACAATTGGCGCCGTCTGTGGGAAACCTGTCAGCACCAGGCAAGTCGTCGGCAGTACCAGTCACATCCGCGGCGTTCGTGCTTGTGGTGACCCTGCATACCACTGCATGTTGTAGTATGCCAGTCGTTGATATAACATTCACGAAGTACCATTCCGCGAATATTACATCCCTCAGAGTAGTACAACAGAACATAGCAGGTCCATAACTCATTCATTTAATATTACAATAATCATACACATATCGTCTCGGAGCTCCTCTTGGGTCCTAAGAGGGATACTCCTGGGTTCGAGGCGAACCCAACATAGCTTACAATATAGATGTCTCATTAAGTTGTACATTTATTCTCTCGAGCAGCTAAATCCTAAGAGTTCGGGCTGCTCGGCTACTACTATTACTACTTGATGTTTCTAGGCTTGGTCTCCTCCGGAAGCCTCCCCGGATCCGTAGACGATGAGGTAGTCTACGCCTTCGATACCTCCAGAGAGGTCTGGTTCTTCATAGCCGATGATCCCGGCTCCTTCAGTGTGGTCGTAGTCCTCCTCCAGACGATTCAGACAATCTAAGCAAGGGATTTAAGAGTGGTATGAGTACGAGCGTACTCAACAAGTTCATTATAGATAAGAGGTGTTTAATGCACTAGCTACGATATTAGACCAGAAAGTCTAATACCAATGCAAGTTTTGATAAACATTTCTTCAAGAGATTGCTTTTATTCCAAAGAACTATGTCCGTCAGCCTTCACCGGTTTACTAGAACTTCATGGAGCTCCTTTTCGGCCGCGTTCGCAGTTCCATATCCCGGAACGAGGAGTGACGAGTCACGGTTCTTTACACTCGCGGAGGTGTGTTGCTTTACCCATAAGAGATCTTAACCTTGGTGCCAACCGGGCAGCTTTCCCTCCACACTTCCTTCGGTGTGAGGCCCGGTATAAGGTCTAGCCAATCATGTTCCTCCGCTACCTCGAACACCCACCCTTTGTTGCATGCCCCGACCCTGGGTCCTCGCCGGTCCCATTATTCCCACTCACGGGTGGACCCCGACCACGACGACAGCTTGGGATCGAACCAAACTCCTTCGCCGGTAGCTGCAACCCATCATAGACCGCAATACCGTGGGGACTTAAGGCTTCCCCAGCCAACCGCTTGCTCTTCGAGCGACAAGTGTCTACGGACTATGCCGTGGGGACTTAAGGCTTCCCCAACCAACCGCTTGCCCTGACAGATACAAGTGTCTACGGTAAAGCGCATCCGTTGATGACCGAGAGGTGGAAACACTTTTGACTACTCCGTCCCACTCCGGATCTTATGGTTAACACGGGTATTACGGCACAAGAATCACTCGGCGACATTTGTTGTTTAATCCTAGATGGATATAACCCTTGCAATGGAACCTCCACCATATCAACACAATCCATGGTTCCATTGCCCACCACATAGTCATATTCATAGTTATGAAAGTAGTGGTTTTGATTTTTATGCAATAGTGATAACCATAATACTTTGCAAGTAAATTGATAGAAATACTCAAATGACATGAGCAAGTGATGAACTTGCTCGAACACCGCAAAGTTTTGCGGTTGGAAGGTGTGGACTGACCCTTGTCCTCTCGTCTCGAAAAATAGCATCATTGTCCAATAAGGGCAATGGTTAAAGAAGCAATTATGCATGCTTTCCATTTTTAGGGTTTGTTCCCCCCTTTCCGATGACTTATTATTTTATGTGAGAGGTAATTACTAAGAATGATTTGGAGATACTTATCTTAGGGTAAATACAATCTTGAAATATTGTCAAGATGTTTTTAAAGTCCAAATGCATTAATGGACTTATTTTCTTTATTGAAAATAATATGTGTGATTTAAATCCTTATTTAAATCATCAAATTAAGACTTATTCTTATTTGTCTTCAAAAATTCTCTTTGCTATTTTATTTAGATAGAGAATTTTATACTGATCTATTTTCATATTTTAATTATTTTTTTAGAGCTTTTATCAATTTTCTATTGGATTTTAAAGTTCCTGGTTTTTAATTGAATTGTGAAAAGTCACAATTGCCCCTGGGCCCACCTGTCAGTGGAGCCCAACGGGTTGGGTTAGACCAGCTCGGGTCCAACCGACCCGAGCGGTCGCTCGCTCACTCACCACCTCGCGCCGCTCGACCTAACCCTAATCCCCTTTCTCCCTCTGGCGACCTGCGTCGCCCTCACCGTCGCCGGCCGATTCCGGCGGTCTCCGGCCGCCATGGCCCTCGCCATGGGGCGCAATCGAATCGCCCTGTGACGGCGATCCGTTCCATCCGCGTCGATCTGGAGCGGACGCCGCTCCCGCTCGTCCTCGACCCTCTTCGCCATGGTTAGGGTTACGGGATCCGCGTGATCTCGCGGCTCCCAGAGCTCCTGGCGTGATGGCGCCGCCGTCGCTGTGCTGCCATTGTGGGGTGGTGTTGTGGCGCTGCCATGGCCTGGCTTGGCCTGGCGCCGCCGCGCCCTGGCGTGTGCCGCCGTGGCCGCCATGGTTGTCTGCCTGCTCGACCCCGGTACGTTCGCCATCTCTCCCTCTCTCTCGTGTGCTAGTTCTTCTTCCTCCTCCCTTAGCTCTGGTCACAGCTTCTCCTCCTCGTGGAGAGGCTAGCCGTGCTCATGCTGCTCTGTGGCCGTGCTTACTGCTGCTGCGCTGCTGCTGTGCTGCGTGTGCTGTTGTGCTAGATTGCTAAGCTATGTGCCTGTTAAGCTTGCAGTTCTTGCCAGAATTCTTCCCTGTGCCTCTGTGCTTGTTTCTATGCTTGCCTGACACTCATGTGTATTCATATCTGCTTCAATGGCTTAATTGCAGTATGCAATTCTTGCAAATTTGCAAGTGCTAGAGCTTCTGTGGCTAGTTCTTGTGCTCAAATGCATGAGCATGCTCATCTGAGCATTGCTGTTGGCTTAATGGTATGATTCAGTGATGAGCACTAAGTGCTTTACTTGTTTAATGGCTCTGGTTATTGTTATGGCTTGATTATGTGTGTGTGCCATCCTTGTCTAGCTTGATCCAGTGGTACATCATGTAGTTGGTGTGCTTCTGGATACAATTATAATTCATCCATTTGATTATCTGTGAAGCAACTGTTGATTATGTATGGCTATTTAATTATCTGGTCCATGCTCTACTGCTTAGTGATGCCGTAACATGTATTGGCATGCTATAGCAAGCCCTGATGATCATCTGATCATTTCTGGTTTGTGAATTAGTGGGTGCCCTTCTCTGTGACTCACTGGTGCTCATTCAGTGCTATTTGTGCTTCCTACAGACTTAGTCTGGGTGTGCTGGTGCTTGTCCAAGCATCAGTGACTGTGTGCAATGATCCCTTGGATCATCTGCAAGACCCTGTGCATCAGTAGCTTATCTGTTTCATTTATCTCGCTTAATTTGCCTTGTTATTTGGATAAATGATGTGAATCGTGATACAGTGATGATCATATCAATTGATGTGCTTGGGCTAGAGGGATGCCAACAATTGTTGGGGACCCTAGCCCATTCTGAACCCACTTGGGTGATGATGCATGTGTAAGGCTTAACTGTTTGGATTGGTTGTGTGGTTGAGGTAACCCTGACAGTAATTCCTTGCTGTTAGGGTGGCTCCCACCAGTGTTGGCTTACTGTGGCTCACTAGATGCTCACTGGGTGATCCTTTTGTTGGATTGCCAGTAACTTTTGATGTTGAAATCAAATAGACAGTGATTTGTCTATGTCTGATGGCCTGACTAGCTGTAGGTGCTAAGTGTGTAGCTAGGCTAGCTGTGCTTTCAGCTCTTGCTGGATTTCTTCAGTTATGCATTGATTTTCATAACTGCTGTTCCCATAAGATGATTTCCTAGTGGCCTTACTACATTTGCTTGCACCATATGGCTTAGTAGCCAGATGATGACACAAATTGGGTATCACACCCTTTTGCTTGTGTGTGATTGGTGCATATGCTTATTTATGAACAAAACCATCTGGTTTGTTCATGATGCTTGGTATACCTCACTCCAGCTCCAAGAATTTCAGTTGATGTAGAGGTTTTGCTTCTGGTGGTTTGTTTGGCTTGCCCTGCTCCTCCTTGTGAGCTTGATGCTTCTTGGTTATTTGCTGTGATGGTGAAAATGTGTTGAACAGCAGTGGCTGTTCAAGCTGTTCTTGTGTTCTTGTGTTCTTGTGACTTACTCTGTGAGGCTGCTGTCGATGAAATGATCTAGGGTTTACTGTGGCAAGTTTTATATGCTTCTGGCTTTGCTCTGTTGGTCGACAGCACTACCTGCAGCTTGTGGTGACTCACTCTGGCCTTGTGTGTTGTTACACATGCACACTGCCTGGTGAGCAGGTTGGCTGTGTGTGTGTGTGTCAAGTGCCTTGTACTTGGCTTGGTTCTGGTGGTGAGGTGATCAGCTCGGCAGAGCTGATCCATATCTGCTTCAATTCCAGTTTTCTTTTAACCTGCCAAGTGGCTTTGCCACTTGGCTTAATTCCTTGTATGGTTTTTGTGTGTGTGTGCAGGGACCAAGTGCTGATCAAGATGAAGATCAAGATCTCCTTGAGCAAGAATTTCATTATGATCAACAATGTAGTTTAGGTCATTTAAATAATTTGTAATTTTCCTTTTTCATTTTCTATTTGATCAATTCTTGTAATGTGTTGTAAATTCATTTATCTATTCTGAATATTGTAATGACATTGTATTATGTGTGTGATTATCAATAAAGCCCAAGTTTTCCTTAATGAGCTTTATGTAATTGTTGTATTACTTTTAATTTTGATTAATGATATTTGTTTATTGAATTATCTCAAGTTTGAATTATGTGATAACCACTTGATGTTTGAATTTGAAATTCAAATTCAAATTTGGTTTGAATTCAATCATACAACTTAACTTCTAATTCAATCATGCAACTTAAGGTTTCAATGTAATATCACTTCTCTCTTCTCAAAACCCTAATTTAGATAAGTAGGAACAAGTTCATCGCACTCTCGAAACCCTAACCCTGTAGGATGTCGAGAGAGAAACCTGTCCCCCTTCGATGCAGTTTTGTTTTAAAAGCGCGAAATTTCCCCGTAATTTACAATGCAATGCACATCCCTTTCTAAAATCTACCCCTCGATCGTCTCTAAACCTGGGACATTACAGCCTTTCCCCCTTAAAGAAAACTTCGTCCCGAAGTTGTGGTTGTAATACTTGAAGAGTTCGGGGTATGTTTTCCTCAGGTCTTCCTCCTTTTCCCAGGTGGCTTCCCTCTCGGGATGATGCTTCCATTGTATCTTGCAGTACTTTATAGCTCTATTCCTGAGTTGTTTCCAGTTCTCCTCGAGAATCTTTGCTGGCTTCTCGATGTAAGTCAAATCTGGTTGCAACTCGAGCTCTTCATGTGATACTGGTTCATCTGGGGTCTTTAAACACTTTCTGAGTTGCGACACATGGAATACGTTGTGAACCTGAGATAACCTTCCCGGTAGTTCCAATTCAAAGGCTAACCCTTGGTTTTGACTCAGAATCTTGAAAGGTCCGATGTACCTAGGGCTTAGCTTTCCTTTTACTCCAAACCTCTGAAGTCCTTTCATCGGACTCACCTTAAGATATACCATGTCTCCAACTCGTGGCTCCCATGTTCTCCTCTTTTGATCGGCATAACTCTTCTGTCGGCTCTGGGCTATCTTGAGCCTATCCCTGATAATATCAATGATTTGTTGCTTTTCCTTGACATAATCAGGGTTGAACTCTTTGCTTGCTCCGGCTTCATACCAACATATCGGTGACCTACACTTCCTTCCATACAGAGCTTCGAACGGTGCCATCTTGATGCTGCTTTGATAGCTGTTATTGTATGAAAACTCTGCTAGTGGTAAGTGCTCCTCCCATGATCCTCCGAAGTCTAGGGCACAAGCCCTAAGCATATCCTCTAAGATCTGGTTGGTTCTCTCGGTTTATCCACCTGTCTGAGGATGATAGGCGGTACTATAGTCCAACTTAGATCCTAAAGCTTCGTGTAATTGCTTCCAAAATGCTGACGTGAACACGGATCCTCGATCCGACACGATCTTCTTGGGCACTCCATGTTTACTCACGATCTCTTTGATGTAAAGATCGATGAGTTTCTCTCCTTTATCCTCGCTGATTTACCGCTAAGAAGTGTGCACTTTTCGTCAACCGGTCCACGATTACCCATATCATGTCCTTCTTTTTATTGGTCATGGGTAGTCCGGTGATGAAATCCATTCCTATCTCCTCCCATTTCCATTCTGGAATGGGTAAAGGTTGTAATTTCCCTGCCGGACTCTGATGTTCAGCCTTCACTCTTTGGCAGGTATGGCATTCCGCCACGTATTGTGCTATTTCTCTCTTCATGTTATTCCACCAGAATAGCTCCTTTAGGTCCATGTACATCTTTGTACTACCCGGATGTATGGAGTATGGTGTTTGATGGGCTTCCCGGAGTATTACTTCCTTGATTTCAGCAATATCCGGAACACAAATTCTCTTCTGGAACCATAATGATCCCGATTCTCCGCGGTGAAATTCTGATGGTCTTCCCTCATCTATTCTTCTCATCTCCTCCATGATGAATGGATCGTCCAGCTGACCCATCATTATCTCATTCTTCAGGTTAACATTTAGCTCATCGGCTACTTGCAAAGCCGATAGTCCTTCATGAGCTTCCTTCTCCCAAAGTTGTATTTGGGCTTGACTTATTTCCTTCCTCAGTTCTGGTGATATTTCTTGTTCCACTCCTCCGGTACTCTTCCTACTCAAGGCATCTGCTACAACATTGGCCTTTCCTGGAGTATAATTGATGGTCAAATCATAATCCTTGATCAATTCAAGCCATCTTTTCTGCCTCATGTTGAGTTCCTTCTGAGTGAAGAAATATTTGAGACTCTTATGATCTGTATAGAGCTCACACTTGGCTCCATAGAGAAAATGTCTCCAAGTTTTGAGTGCAAATACGACTGCTGCTAATTCCAAGTCATGTGTTGGATAGTTTACTTCATGAGGTCTGAGTTGCCTCGATCCATAAGATATCACTTTCCGATCTTGCATGAGTACGCAACCCAATCCATGCTTGGATGCGTCACAGTAATCCTTGCCAACTTCCGGAACTGCTAACACCGGTGCTGTGGTGAGTTTCTCTTTTAGAGTTTGAAAACTCTTCTCACACTCCTCTGACCACATGAATGGTGTGTTCTTTCTTAACAGCTTTGTCATGGGTCCTGCTATCTTGGAGAATCCTTCAATGAATCTCCGATAATATCCTGCCATTCCTAGGAATCCTCGGATTTCCTTGACATTCTTGGGTGCTTCCCATTCTAGAACTGCTGCTACCTTGCTCGGGTTAACAGCGATTCCATCTTTGCTGATGACATGACCAAGAAATTCCACTTGATCCAGCCAAAATTCACACTTGCTAAATTTGGCATAGAGTTGATGTTCCCTTAGTGTTTGCAACACTAACCTCAGATGTTCAGCTTTGTCTTTGGAATAGATCAAGATATCATCAATGAATACGATGACAAACTTGTCTAGATATGGCATGAAAATCTTATTCATGAGATTCATAAAAATTGCTGGGGCATTGGTTAATCCAAAAGGCACTACAAGGTATTCATGATGTCCATACCTTAAGACAAAGGCAGTTTTCGGAACGTCTTCCTTCTTGATCTTTATCCGGTGATAACCGGATCTTAGATCAATTTTGGAAAAGACTCCTGCGCCTCTAACTTGATCGAATAGATCTTGTATTCTAGGAAGTGGATACTTGTTCTTGATTGTGACATTGTTCAGATTCCTGTAGTCTCCGCACATCCTTCTTCCTCCATCTCTTTTATCCACGAAGATCACAGGTGATCCCCATGGTGAAACACTTTCTTGTATGAATCCTTTCTGTTCCAAGTCGTCCAGTTGCTCCTTAAGTTCTTTCAACTCCTTAGGCCCCATCTTATATGGTGCTTTAGCAATTGGAGCTGTTCCTGGAATTAGGTCGATAGTGAATTCTATCTCCCTATCTGGTGGCATACCAGGTAATTCCGTAGGAAACACATCCTGGAATTCATTCACTACAGGTATATCCTCTAACTTCACCTCCTTCATGCTGTTCAGCTGTAGCTCGACTTTGATCTGGGTATGCTTGTCTCCTTGATAAATCATCCTACTTCCATTGGGGCTTTTCAAAGATACCGTCTTGTTCACACAGTCGATCAATGCTCCGTTAGCTTCTAACCAGTTCATACCAAGAATGACATCAATGTCCTTCATCGGTAAAATGAACAGGTCTGCGTCAAACGCGCACTTATTGATCATGATGACTTGTTTTTGTTTGGTATGGGTTACTACTATCGTTCCCCCGCAAAAGTATGGTTATGGGTGTATCTAACTTAGTGCAACTAATCCCATGTTTGATGATGAATTGCTGAGAAATGAATGATGTAGTTGCACCGGTATCAAAAAGTACTTTGCCAGGATGAGTGAGTATCTGGAGCGTACCTATCACCGCCTGATCGGAGTTGACCACCTCCTCCAGACTAGTGCAGTTCAGCTTGCCGAAGGGCTTCTTATTCTTCCAGTTCCCTCCGGTGTTTCCTCCACGATTTCCTCCTCCTCCTGACTGACCACCTCCATAATTTTTCTTGGGGCAGTCCTTCAGCATGTGCCCCTCCTGACGACAACCAAAGCATATTGTCCTTGGCTTTCTACAATCCTTGGCAAAATGCCCTGGAAGTCCGCAGCTTCGGCAAACCATTGGATTAGCAGTCTGAAACGCTTGGTTCCTCCTGCTACTGTAGTAGTAGTAGTAGTTGTTGTTGTTGTTGTTGTTGTATCTTGGCTTGAAACTCAAGCTGGTATTGGGCTTGTTACTAACAAACCTCTTAGGCTCAAACTTGGCCTTCTTCCTCTTCTCCTCTTGCAGTTGTTTAAAGTCATCCTCAAGAGTGATGGCTGCATCCACCAACTCTTGGAATTCTGTCGCTCTCATCATACGGAGTTGTACCTTGAACTGGGGACTTAACCCCCTCAAAACCTCTTCTTTTTCTTGTCCTCGGTGTTGACTTCTTCAACAGCATACCGGGACAGCTTTGAGAATTCCCTGACATAAGTCAGGATGGCCTTGTCCTTATGCTCGAGACTTTCAAATTCTTGACGCTTCAGTTCCACAATACTCTCAGGGACATTGGATTCCCTGAACTTCCTCGCAAACTCTTCCCATGTGAATACTTTTCCAGCCGGATAAACGGCTACTATGTTGTCCCACCATGATGCGGCAGGTCCACACAACAGGTGGGTAGCATATCGGACCTTTTCCTGGTCGTTGCAACCAACAGTGTTGAGCTTTCGCTCAGTGTCCATAAGCCAATCTTCCGCGTCCATTGGCTCGGGCGCGTATGCGAAAGATATAGGCTTGGTGTTCTGGAAGTCTGATAAAGTGACTCCCTGATTCTCGGGTCTCTCTACCCTATTCTGTTGCAGCAGCTCCTGAAAGAATTTGTTCTGCTGCTCCAACGTTACACGTTGTCTCTCCTCCACCAGCTGCATGTACTGGACGAAATTCTGCTGCGTCATGGGTGGTGGTGGTGGAAACTGATTCCTGCTTCCTCAGCCTCTTCCTTTTGCTTTGCTTCGCGCTCCATGCGCTGCGCTTCGGTCTCCTCACCTATCGCTCCCGACATAACCCCCTAGTTCTGCAACACAAGATGATACTCATAATTACTCCATGCGCAAGTTTTCTGAGCTCAACTTTGTGCACAGAACTAGTCACGCAATGGAAATCAAGAAGCAAATCCAAATCATACAAAACATATACCATGTATATACATGCTTAAGTGGTCTTATTACAATACTCAGTGATGTTGTGAGTATACAAACTCACTTATTGAAGTATATGCACAAATTTCTACAAATATTACATACTATAATACACGTGGTACTTGTGTATTATAGCCTCGCCTCCCTTGGTAGTCTCTAGTCGTGCTACACTCCCGGTACATCCCAGGCTTCCATCTGGTCGAACGTGTCGTCCTCCTGATAGACCCTGGAACATAAGGTCTCCCCGTCGGCTGGTAGTCCGAATCAGATGATGATCCTAGGGAGAAGTCAGTGTTCACAAACTGGTCGTTAAGTGCATCATAGTCCACCCATCGGGTGTACTCCCCTGTAGCTCCTCCATAGGTGTTTCCAACATTCGTATCCGACTCAACCTGTGTCGGATACCCTCCATCAACTCCTTCATTACTAGGATAACTCTGGTTCTGGGTTGTGGCGTCCTCATTCATCTCTCCGTCATAGTACACTGAAGTACTATGATTTCCCGTATCAGATCCCCAACGCCAACCCGTGGAGTTTTCTATAGGAGTCTCGGAACGCTGATTGTTTCCGGATTCCTCTCCACCCTCATATCCCCCATAGGAACTACCCAGATAGTTCCCAGGTGTAACGGGTGTAGTTTCACGCTCAAGAGGATCAATACTAATGTAATCACCAGCTGAGTAAACTGGTGTATGCACCACATTCTCCATGGGTTCTTTCCCCCTAGTCTCCTCCTTGGGTTCAGTAAACTCCTCTAGCATCGTATCAATTGCTCCCGTCAAATGATGGTTCAACTGAAAGAGCAATGATATTAAGTTGCGGCTATTATCCATGTATTTTGCAGCTACTATTGGTTTGCGTTTTGCATATTTGTAGTGGTTAAGCATGGGATCCTCTTCCTCCTGCATATGAGGAATGTGGGTGAATTCAGAACCCATAAGCTCTTTCGTCTTATGCTCCCGAATATCTGTGATGGCTCTCATAATGGCTATATGGTAGGCTGCGTTGATAGTTCTGGCTTCACCTGCTGGCATTACTACGCTCATTCCCAAAGATTCGGGAAGTCGCAGTCCTACCCTACACTTTGCCAATACAGTACCATCGTAGTACATGTATTTCTTTACTTGGATCTGGGGATCACACCCAAATTCAAGTAACATGGCACGTAGAATATCTGCAAGTCCTCCTTCATATTCACTCAGTGTGGAATCCATCACTTTTACGTTTCGTCCGGCACGAGAACTTGCCATGTTGGCTGTAGAAATAGAAAGATTATAAGATTAGTAATAATGCATCATAATAGAGATAATAAAAAATTATCGTACTAAAAGATATGATTGTTGTATTCTCAATTGAATATACACCATATTTTTAGAGAATTCTTTACTAATCCTATTTGACTCCTAACGTTTGGTCCCATTTACTAGGTTCCAACCTAAGGTCAAAGCTTTTGCTCTGATACCAACTGTGGTGACCCTGCATACCACTGCATGTTGTAGTATGCCAGTCGTTGATATAACATTCACGAAGTACCATTCCGCGAATATTACATCCCTCAGAGTAGTACAACAGAACATAGCAGGTCCATAACTCATCTATTATATATTAAAAGTAAATTACAGGCTAACCAGAAATTAGAGAGTTCGCTAGAAAATCCCATAAAAAACAGAAACATCTGACCATCAATTAAACATATGTGAAAATCACAGCCATCAATCTTGGAAATCACATATTAGAGGTGCAAGTAATTACCCACCAATGCCATTACTTATTCTTCCCGTACCCCTTCAATCTAAATAGATAAGTAGATGAGTATATGCGAAAAAAAAGTGTTAGGTTTCCGTCTCCCAACCTCACGCCGCCGCCACGCCGAAGATGCAGTTTGATGACTTCAATTCGTCTGGATCAATCCGGTTGCCCTCGCGCTCCTTTTCCCCATGCTTCACCAGTTTCTACTCTTGGATATCCTAACCATTATGTACGTATGCTGCCTGTAATATCCAACGCCACCTTGACGGGTCGATCCGATCGGAAGCTAAATATTGCCACGTATTGTCGTATCTCCTTTCCTTGGCTGATGTTGTTTTCCAGGTTTTCTGATGATTGATCTTGGCTAGCCTCTCTTGGATCTATCTTTATTACTTTTGGCTGGCTTCCTCTCCTCGCAGATCGTGGATATCAAGGTGGTGGAGGAAGGGAAGAACGGGCTGCAGCTACTGTTCCGTCATATACATGCCTAGGTGGTGTGGCCGGCCGGCCGGCCGCAGTGTGAGTGCTTTCAACGATCTCTTCATGCCTGCACTATATTTCACACAGATGCTTTGCTTGTGATGCAAATTATTTTTTCTGCTTGCAGGCATGTGCACTAGCTTCCATAACCTAATCTTTAATATATCTCTAATAATGTGTGTTGCAGATTTTGATGGGATCTCTAATCATGTATGCACGCTCGATCTGATGAAAATCATGGGATGGAGTACAGGGGTTCTAATACTTTGGATGCTCGATCAGAATGACTACATTCGGTTATCGACTGGTCGTGATGGAGGAGGCCCAGGAGCCATCTGACTATGATACTGGATTATTCTGCCGTAATTTTTTGGCGTACTTATAAATCGTTATACAGTTCCATTTATTCTGCCATATTTGTTGGCCTACTTATACTCTTCATCTGAAATCTTTTATACAGTTCCATTCAGTTACAAGAAAATTAGGTGCATCAAAACAAGTTCTGTCTCAGGTACTTTCATGATCCATGGTATTACTACCCCTCCTAATTCTGAATATATACATGGCTGCACGGGAAAGATATATATGCAATGCTTTCGGTAGTGGTGCACGCATTGATCCAATTAATAAGGATCATGTGTACAGATGCTCAAGCTTATTCGGTATTATTCTGCTCTATTTTGGATAAGTTTGGTAACTTAATAAGACACGCATTTACTTGGTTTGCACGTGATTATTAGTTAAGTATGAATGAATTTTAGTTATTGTAAGAGCTTACATTGTTTGATAGCTCTGCACATACATATACAGTTTGTCATTCTGCCCTTCGGCAATACATATACTTCATCTTTTACTAATGATCAAAATTAATATTATTTTGATCAGTCTGTTGATATTACAGTATGTATATATAGATGATGCATGTGCTGATAAAAAGATTCATGATTTTTTTATATTGATAACATGATATATACAAGTCAATAAAAATCTCATCTACATGTTCTAAATTGTTTTTTTTTGGGCATGATCGCTCTCAATGAATTATCATATACACATGTAGCTAGATTTTATTTGAATGATAATTTTAAAAAATAGGTTTTATTGCATATCGGTTACCTCATGATGTAGGTTTTGTTTGGTCAGTGGCTTGATCCACTGATAATATGGTCTGGACAAAAGAAATCTTTAATATTTGTTTCCTTACATATAAAAGCTTATTTTACCAATCTTATGTTTCTACATCAGTTATGATCTCTTTACATGGAATCACTTAGATTAGGAACTTAAGTCTATATGTAGGGCATCACTTAGATCAGTGAGTTTCCTGTTACCTAGGTACTACATGCCTTAAAAAAAACCTACCTAGATACTACATGCCTTATGTTCATGTACACTAGCTTTTTTCAGTAAGGTAAAAATAAAATAAAAAATATTGTGTAGTTTCAGTGATAATTAGTTTTGTTTAAATAGTCATGAAAAAGTGGTCTCGTCCTTTTCAGTTTTTTTTTTGTCGTTCATTAACTAATCATCTCTATGGTATTATTTAGCTATTTCGGCTTTACTATAGTTTTATCTCTTCTCACTTAGACATTTCACATGCATTCATGACATTTGCCATGGTGTAGAGCAACTCACATGACTCAACGTTTTGTTTCGGGAGCTGGAATCTTATTCTTCAGTAGATATAGTTCCTTGGAAGTATACTCTAAGTTAGATTTCTCTCCCAAATGGTATGGTGCCAACTACATTATTTCATAATGGAGCCTACACCTTTGGATACTTAGAGACCATGGAAGATCCAAGTTAACTTCTGTGTACTGTTTTATGATGAAAACCAGCCGGCCAATGGTTGCAGGCATGCTGAATTATAATTGATTGATCCAAGTTAACTTTTCCGTATGGTTTTATGATGAAAACTAGCTGGCCAATGGTTGTAGGCATGCTGAATTCAAATTGATTTCGATCATTTGCAAGTACAATAGTATTTCCGGTTTAATATTATCCTTCTGTAGAGTTTAACATTGTCTAGGCGAAGAAGCTACACCGTACTATTTTGACTCATGTGGTTGCCGCATGAGTCGACTGAAATCATTTTAATCATTGTTACATGAGACGTTCTGCATATGCAGCCATGCATAATCACAAAAATACTAATATGGTCAAGGACACCTAGACCACAGACAAATCCCGTTTGGCGACCCCTCCAAAAATTAAATAAAGGCTTCGATGCAATCTTTTCTACATCTCCACAAAAAACATTTATAGATTTTTTAAGTCTTCAAAAATTAAGCAACTAGATATTAAGTTGAAAGCTAACAACCTAATATTTTTTGATCTAGAAATCAAGTAGAAGTGAACAGAAATAAAAGTAAGTTTTTAACTAAATTAATTTTCATCTTCCACCAAATTTTATTCCCGCAAAAAATATTAAATAAGTAATATTAACTTTCCCAGTTAATATTTTTAAAAAAAATATAAAAAACTTACCCGCGCATTCGCGTAATATGATGCAGAAGATTGTGATTGGTCCATAGTAAGATGTTCTTAAGGACGTTTCACACATGATTTTTTAAGCATACTACATATAATAATATACTATTGTATTAGTAGAATAGCATGGTGCACAAAATATATCTAAAGTGGACACGCTTTCTTACTAAAAAACGAACAACTGCCTAAAGAGGATGCCCTCGCATTTGCGAGGGCCACTTTGCTAGTTCATTTAATATTACAATAATCATACACATATCGTCTCGGAGCTCCTCTTGGGTCCTAAGAGGGATACTCCTGGGTTCGAGGCGAACCCAACATAGCTTACAATATAGATGTCTCATTAAGTTGTACATTTATTCTCTCGAGCAGCTAAATCCTAAGAGTTCGGGCTGCTCGGCTACTACTATTACTACTTGATGTTTCTAGGCTTGGTCTCCTCCGGAAGCCTCCCCGGATCCGTAGACGATGAGGTAGTCTACGCCTTCGATACCTCCAGAGAGGTCTGGTTCTTCATAGCCGATGATCTCGGCTCCTTCAGTGTGGTCGTAGTCCTCCTCCAGACGATTCAGACAATCTAAGCAAGGGATTTAAGAGTGGTATGAGTACGAGCGTACTCAACAAGTTCATTATAGATAAGAGGTGTTTAATGCACTAGCTACGATATTAGACCAGAAAGTCTAATACCAATGCAAGTTTTGATAAACATTTCTTCAAGAGATTGCTTTTATTCCAAAGAGCTATGTCCGTCAGCCTTCACCGGTTTACTAGAACTTCATGGAGCTCCTTTCCGGCCGCGTTCGCAGTTCCATATCCCGGAACAGGGAGTGACAGGTCACGGTTCTTTACACTCTGCAGAGGTGTGTTGCTTTACCCATAAGAGATCTTAACCTTGGTGCCAACCGGGTAGCTTTCCCGTCCACACTTCCTTCGGTGTGAGGCCCGGTATAAGGTCTATCCAATCATGTTCCTCCGCTACCTCGAACACCCACCCTTTGTTGCATGCCCCGACCCTGGGTCCTCGCCGGTCCCATTATTCCCACTCACTGGTGGACCCCGACCACGATGACAGTTTGGGATCGAACCAAACTCCTTCGCCGGTAGGCTGCAACCCATCATAGACCGCAATACCGTGGGGACTTAAGGCTTCCCCAGCCAACCGCTTGCTCTTCGAGCGACAAGTGTCTACGGACTATGCCGTGGGGACTTAAGGCTTCCCCAGCCAACCGCTTGCCCTGACAGATACAAGTGTCTACGGTAAAGCGCATCCGTTGATGAATGAGAGGTGGAAACACTTTTGACTACTCCGTCCCACTCCGGATCTTATGGTTAACACGGGTATTACGGCACAAGAATCACTGGCGACATTTGTTGTTTAATCCTAGATGGATATAACCCTTGCAATGGAACCTCCACCATATCAACACAATCCATGGTTCCATTGCCCACCACATAGTCATATTCATAGTTATGAAAGTAGTGGTTTTGATTTTTATGCAATAGTGATAACCATAATACTTTGCAAGTAATTTGATAGAAATACTCAAATGACATGAGCAAGTGATGAACTTGCCTGAACACTGCAAATTTTTGCAGTTGGAAGGTGTGGACTGACCCTTGTCCTCTGTCTCTGAAAAATAGCATCATTGTCCAATAAGGGCAATGGTTAAAGAAGCAATTATGCATGCTTTCCATTTTTAGGGTTTGTTCCCCCCTTTCCGATGACTTATTATTTTATGTGAGAGGTAATTACTAAGAATGATTTGGAGATACTTATCTTAGGGTAAATACAATCTTGAAATATTGTCAAGATGTTTTTAAAGTCCAAATGCATTAATGGACTTATTTTCTTTATTGAAAATAATATGTGTGATTTAAATCCTTATTTAAATCATCAAATTAAGATTTATTCTTATTTGTCTTCAAAAATTCTCTTTGCTATTTTATTTAGATAGAGAATTTTATACTGATCTATTTTCATATTTTTAATTATTTTTTTAGAGCTTTTATCAATTTTCTATTGGATTTTAAAGTTCCTGGTTTTTAATTGAATTGTGAAAAGTCACAATTGCCCCTGGGCCCACCTGTCAGTGGAGCCCAACGGGCTGGGTTAGACCAGCTCGGGTCCAACCGACCCGAGCGGTCGCTCGCTCACTCACCACCTCGCGCCGCTCGACCTAACCCTAATCCCCTTTCTCCCTGCGGCGACCTGCGTCGCCCTCACCGTCGCCGGCCGATTCCGGCGGTCTCCGGCCGCCATGGCCCTCGCCATGGGGCGCAATCGAATCGCCCTGTGACGGCGATCCGTTCCATCCGCGTCGATCTGGAGCGGACGCCGCTCCCGCTCGTCCTCGACCCTCTTCGCCATGGTTAGGGTTACGGGATCCGCGTGATCTCGCGGCTCCCAGAGCTCCTGGCGTGATGGCGCCGCCGTGGCTGTGCTGCCATTGTGGGGTGGTGCTGTGGCGCCGCCATGGCCTGGCTTGGCCTGGCGCCACCGCGCCCTGGCGTGTGCCGCCGTGGCCGCCATGGTTGTCTGCCTGCTCGACCCCGGTACGTTCGCCATCTCTCCCTCTCTCTCGTGTGCTAGTTCTTCTTCCTCCTCCCTTAGCTCTGGTCACAGCTTCTCCTCCTAGTGGAGAGGCTAGCCGTGCTCATGCTGCTCTGTGGCCGTGCTTACTGCTGCTGTGCTGCGTGTGCTGTTGTGCTAGATTGCTAAGCTATGTGCCTGTTAAGCTTGCAGCTCTTGCCAGAATTCTTCCCTGTGCCTCTGTGCTTGTTTCTATGCTTGCCTGACACTCATGTGTATTCATATCTGCTTCAATGGCTTAATTGCAGTATGCAATTCTTGCAAATTTGCAAGTGCCAGAGCTTCTGTGGCTAGTTCTTGTGCTCAAATGCATGAGCATGCTCATCTGAGCATTGCTGTTGGCTTAATGGTATGATTCAGTGATGAGCACTAAGTGCTTTACTTGTTTAATGGCTCTGGTTATTGTTATGGCTTGATTATGTGTGTGTGCCATCCTTGTCTAGCTTGATCCAGTGGTACATCATGTAGTTGGTGTGCTTCTGGATACAATTACAATTCATCCATTTGATTATCTGTGAAGCAACTGTTGATTATGTGTGGCTATTTAATTATCTGGTCCATGCTCTGCTGCTTAGTGATGCCCTAACATGTATTGGCACGCTATAGCAAGCCCTGATGATCATCTGATCATTTCTGGTTTGTGAATTAGTGGGTGCCCCTCTCTGTGACTCACTGGTGCTCATTCAGTGCTATTTGTGCTTCCTACAGACTTGAGTCCGGGTGTGCTGGTGCTTGTCCAAGCATCAGTGACTGTGTGCAATGATCCCTTGGATCATCTGCAAGACCCTGTGCATCAGTAGCTTATCTGTTTCATTTATCTGCTTAATTTGCCTTGTTATTTGGATAAATGATGTGAACTGTGATACAGTGATGATCATATCAATTGATGTGCTTGGGCTAGAGGGATGCCAACAATTGTTGGGGACCCTAGCCCATTCTGAACCCACTTGGGTGATGATGCATGTGTAAGGCTTAACTGTTTGGATTGGTTGTGTGGTTGAGGTAACCCTGACAGTAATTCCTTGCTGTTAGGGTGGCTCCCACCAGTGTTGGCTTACTGTGGCTCACTAGATGCTCACTGGGTGATCCTTTTGTTGGATTGCCAGTAACTTTTGATGTTGAAATCAAATAGATAGTGATTTGTCTATGTCTGATGGCCTGACTAGCTGTAGGTGCTAAGTGTGTAGCTAGGCTAGCTGTGCTTTCATCTCTTGCTGGATTTCTTCAGTTATGCATTGATTTTCATAGCTGCTGTTCCCATAAGATGATTTCCTAGTGGCCTTACTACATTTGCTTGCACCATATGGCTTAGTAGCCAGATGATGACACAAATTGGGTATCACACCCTTTTGCTTGTGTGTGATTGGTGCATATGCTTATTTATGAACAAAACCATCTCGGTTTGTTCATGATGCTTGGTATACCTCACTCCAGCTCCAAGAATTTCAGTTGATGTAGAGGTTTTGCTTCTGGTGGTTTGTTTGGCTTGCCCTGCTCCTCCTTGTGAGCTTGATGCTTCTTGGTTATTTGCTGTGATGGTGAAAATGGGTTGAACAGCAGTGGCTGTTCAAGCTGTTCTTGTGTTCTTGTGTTCTTGTGACTTACTCTGTGAGGCTGCTGTCGATGAAATGATCTAGGGTTTACTGTGGCAAGTTTTATATGCTTCTGGCTTTGCTTTGTTGGTCGACAGCACTACCTGCAGTTTGTGGTGACTCACTCTGGCCTTGTGTGTTGTTACACATGCACACTGCCTGGTGAGCAGGTTGGCTGTGTGTGTGTCAAGTGCCTTGTACTTGGCTTGGTTACAGTGGTGAGGTGATCGGCTCGGCGAGCCGATCCATATCTGCTTCAATGCCAGTTTTCTTTTAACCTGCCAAGTGGCTTTGCCACTTGGCTTAATTCCTTGTTTGGTTTTTGTGTGTGTGTGCAGGGACCAAGTGCTGATCAAGATGAAGATCAAGATCTCCTTGAGCAAGAATTTCATTATGATCAACAATGTAGTTTAGGTCATTTAAATAATTTGTAATTTTCCTTTTTCATTTTCTATTTCATCAATTCTTGTAATGTGTTGTAAATTCATTTATCTATTCTGAATATTGTAATGACATTGTATTATGTGTGTGATTATCAATAAAGCCCAAGTTTTCCTTAATGAGCTTTATGTAATTGTTGTATTACTTTTAATTTTGATTAATGATATTTGTTTATTGAATTATCTCAAGTTTGAATTATGTGATAACCATTTGATGTTTGAATTTGAAATTCAAATTCAAATTTGGTTTGAATTCAATCATACAACTTAACTTGTAATTCAATCATGCAACTTAAGGTTTCAATGTAATATCACTTCTCTCTTCTCAAAACCCTAATTTAGATAAGTAGGAACAAGTTCATCGCACTCTCGAAACCCTAACCCTGTAGGATGTCGAGAGAGAAACCTATCCCCCTTCGATGCAGTTTTGTTTTAAAAGCGCGAAATTTCCCCGTAATTTACAATGCAATGCACATCCCTTTCTAAAATCTACCCCTCGATCGTCTCTAAACCTGGGACATTACAGTGCTCGAGTCGCCAACGCCAGAGGAACCAAGGGATCCGATCCGCTGTGGATCCTTCGAATTCGTGCCGCACCACGAAGAGCCTCACTTGATCCCTACAAGATCGACCGGCGATATGGATGCTACTTTCGGTAGTGTTCACTTCATCATCGACTCTGGAGGTTTTCTACGCCTCTCCGGGGCCAGCGTATCTGGTCCGAGGGCCGCAGCTCCTGAAAGCGTTCCTCCAATGACAACCCTAAGGATTCCGTCCAGGAGCATACAAGAGAACCATCAAGGGAGTTTCGACGTCACAGCAGGGCGAAGGAAAAGACAAAGGGACTCACACCACGGGGAGGAAGGACGAACAACACCTCACCTTCGGCAGGCCGAGCGAGAATACCACGACACGCTATCAATTAAGGGACGCACCCGCTCACCGTATCTATCGGCTACGGAGCAGCTCGATGCACCATGTTACCTCCACTCTTACATCGATCCGAAAGATGGTCGGGAGAAGTCTAGTCACCTGCTAAGGAATTGTCGACATTTTCTAGAGATTCGGCAGTTCTGCGATGACCTTAGGACTGAGGCCATATCAAGGGTTCATGCAATGGAGAGAAGGGCAAGATCCTACCGTTATGCTCCGGAGCGATATGTACCAGAACCGTACGTACCGGCAGAAGAAAATGAGCTTCGGGACGAGCACACATCGGCAGAGACGTTTTCGGAACCATGCGGGCAAGTCAACATGATCCACAAAACCAACTTTTCGAAGAGAGAAATCAAGAAATTCTCCCGAGAAGTAAAATACGCGGAGGTCGCCATGGTCGACACACCTGACTTCATCGACTGGCCAGATCAGAGCATTTCCTTCAGTAGGGCGGATCACCCGAAAGCCGTTCCGAGGCCTGGCCACGCAGCCCTTGTTCTTGAAGCACAGATCGGAGGATACAATATGAGCAAAGTCTTCATGGATGGAGGAAGTGGTTTGAACTTATTGTTTGCCAGCACCATGAGAGCAATGGGTTTAACAGTCGATATGTTAAGAGAATCTGATACAGGATTCCACGGCATTATACCGACTCGACCCGCCTATTGTGGTGACCCTGCATACCACTGCATGTTGTAGTATGCCAGTCGTTGATATAACATTTACGAAGTACCATTCCGCAAATATTACATCCCTCAGAGTAGTACAACAGAACATAGCAGGTCCATAACTCATTCCATTAATATTACAAACATGATACACATATCGTCTCGGAGCTCCTCTTGGGTCCTAAGAGGAATACTCCTGGGTTCGAGGCGAACCCAACTTAGATTACAATATAACTGCCTCATTAAGTTATACATTTATTCTTCCGAGCAGCTAAATACTAAGAGTTCGGACTGCTCGGCTACTACTACTACTCGAGATGTTTAGGCTTGATCTCCTCCGGAAGCCTCCCCGGATCCGTAGACGATGAGGTAGTCTACGCCTTCGATACCTCCCGAGAGGTCTGGTTCTTCATAGCCGATGATCTCGGCTCCTTCATTGTTGTCGTAGTCCTCCTCCGGACGATTCGGACAATCTAAGCATGGGATTTAAGAGTGGTATGAGTACGAGCGTACTCAACAAGTTCATTATAGATAAGAGGTGTTTAATGCACTAGCTACGATATTAGACCGAGAAAGTCTAATACCAATGCAAGTTTTGATAAACATTTCTTTAAGAGATTGCTTTTATTCCAAAGAGCTATGTCCGTCAGCCTTCACCGGTTTACTAGAACTTCATGGAGCTCCTTTCCGGCCGCGTTCACAGTTCCATATCCCAGAACAGGGAGTGATAGGTCACAGTTCTTTACTCTCTGCAGAGGTGTGTTGCTTTACCCATAAGAGATCTTAACCTTGGTGCCAACCGGGCAGCTTTCCCGTCCACACTTCCTTCGGTGTGAGGACCGGTATAAGGTCTAGCCAATCATGTTCCTCCGCTACCTCGAACACCCACCCTTTGTTGCATGCCCCGACCCTGGGTCCTCGCCGGTCCCATTATTCCCATATATTTCGGGGTGGACCCCGACCACGACGACGATCCGGGATCGAACCAAACTCCTTCGCCGGTAGCTGCAACCCATCATAGACCGCAATACCGTGGGGACTTAGGACTCCCCAGCCTCACCATCTTGCTCCTTCGGGCGACAAGTGTACTACGGACAATGCCGTGGGGAATTAGGACTCCCCAGCCTCACCAGCTTGCCCCCTTGGATTACAAGTGTACTACGGTAAAGCGCATCCGTTGATGAACGAGAGGTGGAAACATTTTTGACTACTCCGTCCCACTCCGGATCTTATGGTTAACATGGGTATTACGGCACAAGAATCACTAGCGACATTTGTTGTTTAATCCTAGATGGATATAAACCCTTGCAATGGAACCTCCACCATATCAACACAATCCATGGTTCCATTGCCCACCACATAGTCATATTCATAGTTATGAAAGTAGTGGTTTTGGTTTTTATGCAATAGTGATAACCATAGTACTTTGCAAGTAATTTGATAGAAATAATCAAATGACACGAGCAAGTGATGAACTTGCCTGAACACTGCAAAGTTTTGCAGTTGGAAGGTGTGGACTGACCCTTGTCCTCTGTCTCTGAAAAATAGCATCATTGTCCGATAAGGGCAATGGTTAAAAAAGCAATTATGCATGCTTTCCATTTTTAGGGTTTGTTCCCCCCTTTCCGATGACTTATTATTTTATGTGAGAGGTAATTACTAAGAATGGTTTGGAGATACTTATCTTAGGGTAAATACAATCTTGAAATATTGTCAAGATGTTTTTAAAGTCCAAATGCATTAATGGACTTATTTTCTTTATTGAAAATAATATGTGTGATTTAAATCCTTATTTAAATCCTCAAATTAAGACTTATTCTTATTTGTTTTCAAAAATTCTCTTTGCTGTTTTATTTAAATAGAGAATTTTATACTGATTAATTTTCATATTTTTAATTATTTTTTAGAGCTTTTCTCAATTTTCTATTGGATTTTAAAGTTTCTGGTTTTTAATTGAATTGTGAAAGGTCACAATTGCCCCTGGGCCGACCTGTCAGTGGGGCCCAGTGGGTTGGGCTAGACCAGCTCGGGTCCAACCGACCCGAGCGGTCGCTCACTCCCTCACCTCCTCGCGCCGCCTCGACCTAACCCTAATTCCCCTTTCGCTCTCTGGCGATCTGTGTCGCCCTCACCGTCGCCGCCCGATTCCGGCGGTCTCCGGCCACCATGGCCCTCGCCATGGGGCGCAATCGAACCGCCAGGCGACGGCGATCCGTTCCATCCGCGTCGATGCCGGAGCCGATGCCGCTCCCGCTCGTCCTCGACCCGCTTCACCATGGCTAGGGTTGCGGGATCCGCGTGATCCCGTGGCTCCCCGAGCTCCCGGTGTGATGGCGCCGCCGTGGCTGTGCTCGCCATGGTGGGGTGGTCGTCGTGGCGCCGCCATGGCCCGGCTTGGCATCGGCGCCTCCGCGCCCCGGCGTGTGCCGCTGTGGCCGCCATGGTGGTCCGCCCTGCTCGACCCTGGTACGTTCGCCACCTCTTCTTCTCTCTCGTGTGCTTGTTCTTCTTCCTCTCTCCAGTAGCTCTAGCCATGGCTTGCTGTTCCTGGTGCCTATGCTGCTCTATGGCTGGCTTGCTGCTGCCGCGCTGCTGATGTACTGTGTGTGCTGCTGTGCTAGTTTGCTAAGCTATGTGCCTGTTAAGCTTGCAGTTCTTGCCAGCCTTCTTCCCTGTGCCCCTGTCTTGTTTCTATGATTGCCTGACATTCGAGTGTATTCATATGGCTTCAATGGCTTAATTGCAGTATGCAATTCTTGCAAATTTGCAAATGCCAGAGCTCCTGTGGCTAGTTCTTGTGCTCAAATTCATGAGCAGGCTCATCTGAGCATTGCTATTGGCTTGATTGTGTGATTCAGTAATTAGTGGTAAGTGCTGTATTTGTTTAGCAAGATTCAGTGGTTCATCAAGCCCTTGATGTGCTTCTGGATACAATCATATATCATTTATTTGATTATCTGTGAAGCAACTGTTGATTATGTATGGCTATTTAATTATCTATGGTCAGTGTGATGCTAGAATTGGGTGCTAGCATGCTTTAGCAAGCTCTGGTGATCCGAGTGATCATCACTGCTTGATTATTGCTTGCTTTACTTACTTGCCTATGCCCATGCGGGCTTATTCACAGTGATCGTGCATCACCATGCCTTATCGTCGGTGTGTCTTGTGATTGGCTCAGGTAATTGTTGTTGCTTGCTGTGATCACTTGGATCCACAGCAAGGCTCTGGTGTGTGGATTTCTTGGATATTCATTTATCTATGTTGTCTTGCTTGACTAAGTGGATAAATGAGATGAACTGCTTGCAGTGATGATTCTTATAATGAGTTGGATTGAGCTAGAGGGATGCCAACAGTGGTTGGGGACCCTAGCTCCTCTTTGAACTCAATCTGAGTAATGATACAATTGCTTGGCTTAATGTGTGGTTGTATTTTATTTATCTATGCTTGTCAGTGAAGCTTGGCTTCCTATTTCTGACAATAGACATGATCTACTTGATACTGTAGTAGACTGGTGCATCTTATGCCCTATCTGGATGGAAACCAACATGTGTTGGCACCTCCTGTGATGCATGAACTCCTTGGAGTGATGATATGCTTCTCTTTTGGCTTTTCTGTGTGGCTAGGTAGTTGTTGTGACCCTAGCGATGCTTGATGTGCTAGTAAAGGTTGCTCCTACCTCTTCTGTATGCTACTGTGCAATATTACTGGTAGTCATATGGCTTCCAGTATAATTGATGTTGAAATGAAAATAGACATATAAGTGTCTATATTCTGATGGTCTTAGAAGGGCTAGTGTGGTCTGGTTGTACTTGGATAGTCTCTGGGATTGTTTACTTTCCTGTTTCCATTTGGATGATGCTACCACTATTCTGGTTGGCATAACCATGGGTATAGGTTTGATTGATCCCTGGTCCTTTCCACTTCTTCCGAGTTTCACTTGGTCTCCGACCAAATGATGATCAAAACAGGGTTACCCCACCCTTTGTGTGCTTGTGATCATGCTCATGCGGTTTATGAACAAAACCATCTGGTTTGTTCATGATGATATGTATACCTCACTCCAGCTCCTAGAAATAGGGTTGGTGTAGAGGGTTTGCTTCTGGATGGATTGATGTGCTTGCCCTGCTCCTCCTTGCAAACCTTGATTCCTGATTTGTTTCTGGGTTTTGTGGAATGGTTGAACAGCAGTGGCTGTTCTTCTGTTCTTGCTGTTCTTGTGTTCTTACTCTGTGAGGCTGCTGTCGATGGAATGAGCTAGGGTTTGCTTCAGGAAACCCTTTATACTTGCCCTCTCCATTACCTTCATGGTCGACAGCCTTGCTGTACTCCTCCCCTGGTCCCTGAGTGTGTGTAAAGCATGCAGCAACCTTGGTGTGCTGTTGAGCATGCACACCAGCCTTGTGTGCTGCCTGGTTGTGTGTGTGTGCAAGTCCAGCTTGGGACTTGTGCTGTGGAGAGATCAGCTCGGCAGCTTGATCATATCCACCCTATTCCAATTTTCTTCTAACCTGCCAAGTGGCTTTGCCACTTGGCTTAATGTTTTATTTGTTGTGTGTGTGTGCAGGGATCAAGTTGATGCTCAAGATGAACTCAAGATCATCTTTGATCAAGGAATTCATGAAGATCACAACGTAGTTTAGGTCATTTTAATAACTTGTAATTTTCCTTTTTCAATTACTATTTCATCAATTCTTGTAATGTGTTGTAAATTCCTTTATCTACCCAGGATATTGTAATGACAATGTAATATGTGTGTGATTATCAATAAAGCTCCCATTTTCATTAATGAGCTTTACATAATTGTTGTATTATTTAAATTCTTGACTTATAATAATTGTGGAATAAATTATCTCAAATTTGAATTATGTGATGATCATTTGATGTTTGAATTTGAATTTCAAATTCAAATTTGGTTTGAATTCATTCAAACAACTTAACTTGTAATTCAATCATGCAACTTATGATTTCAATGCAATTCCACTTCTCTCTTCTCAAAACCCTAATTTAGACAAGTAGGAACAAGTTCATCGCACTCTCGAAACCCTAACCCTGTAAGGTGTCGAGAGAGAAACCTGTCCCTCTTCAATGCAGTTTTGTTTTAAAAGCGCGAAATTTCCCCGGAATTTACAATGCAATGCACATCCCTTTCTAAAATCTAACCCTCGATTGCCTCTAAACCTGGGACATTACAACCTTTCCCCCTTAAAGAAAACTTCGTCCCGAAGTTGTGGTTGTAATACCTGAAAAGTTCGGGGTATGTTTTCCTCAGGTCTTCCTCTTTTTCCCAGGTGGCTTCCCTCTCGGGATGATACTTCCATTGTATCTTGCAATACTTTATCGCTCAATTCCTGAGTTGTTTCCAGTTCTCCTCGAGAATCTTCGCTGGCTTCTCGATATATGTCAAATCTGGTTGTAACTCAAGCTCTTCATGTGATACTGGCTCATCTGGGGTCTTCAAACATTTTCTGAGTTGCGACACATGGAATACGTTGTGAACCTGAGATAACCTTCCTGGTAGTTCCAATTCGAAGGCTAACCCTCGGTTTTGACTCAAAATCTTGAAAGGTCCGATGTACCTAGGGCTTAGCTTTCCTTTCACTCCAAACCTCTGAAGTCCTTTCATCGGGCTCACCTTAAGGTATACCATGTCTCCAACTCGTGGCTCCCATGTTCTCCTCTTTTGATCGGCATAACTTTTTTGTCGGCTCTGGGCTATCTTGAGCCTATCTCTGATAATGTCAATTATTTGTTGCTTTTCCTTGACATAATCAGGGTTGAACTCTTTGCTTGCTCCGGTTTCATACCAACATATCGATGATCTACACTTCCTTCCATACAGAGCTTCGAACGGTGCCATCTTGATGCTGCTTTGATAGCTATTATTGTATGAAAACTCTGCTAGTGGTAAGTGCTCCTCCCATGATCCTCCGAAATCTAGGGCACAAGCCCTAAGCATATCCTCTAAGATCTGGTTGGTTCTCTCGGTTTGTCCACCTGTCTGGGGATGATAAGCGGTACTATAGTCCAACTTGGATCCTAAAGCTTCGTGTAGTTGCTTCCAGAATGCTGACGTGAACACGGATCCTCGATCCGACACGATCTTCTTGGGCACTCCATGTTTACTCACGATCTCTTTGATGTAAAGATCGATGAGTTTCTCTCCTTTGTCCTGCCGATTTACCGCTAAGAAGTGTGCACTCTTTGTCAACCGGTCCACGATTACCCATATCATGTCCTTCTTTTTATTGGTCATGGGTAGTCCGGTGATGAAATCCATCCCTATCTCCTCCCATTTCCATTCTGGAATAGGTAAAAGTTGTAACTTCCCTGCCGGACTCTGATGTTCAGCCTTCACTCTTTGGCAGGTATGTCATTCCGCCACGTATTGTGCGATTTCTCTCTTCATGTTATTCCACCAGAATAGCTCCTTTAGGTCCATGTACATCTTTGTACTACCCGGATGAATGGAATATGGTGTTTGATGGGCTTCCCGGAGTATTACTTCCTTGATTTCAGCAATATCCGGAACACAAATTCTCTTCTGGAACCATAATGATCCCGATTCTCCGCGGTGAAATTCTGATGGCCTTCCTTCATCTATTCTTCTCATCTCCTCCAAGATGAATGGATCGTCCAACTGACCCATCATTATCTCATTCTTCAGGTTGACATTTAGCTCATCGGCTACTTGCAAAGCCGATAATCCTTCATGAGCTTCCTTCTCCCAAAGTTGTATTTGGGCTTGACTTATTTCCTTCCTTAACTCCGGTGATATTTCTTGTTCCACTCCTCCGGTGCTCTTCCTACTCAAGGCATCTGCTACAACATTGGCCTTTCCTGGAATATAATTGATTGTCAAATCATAATCCTTGATTAATTCTAGCCATCTTTTCTGCCTCATGTTGAGTTCCTTCTGAGTAAATAAGTATTTGAGACTTTTATGATCAGTATAGAGCTCACACTTGGCTCCATAGAGAAAATGTCTCCAAGTTTTGAGTGCAATGCTGCTAATTCCAAGTCATGTGTTGGGTAGTTTACTTCATGAGGTCCGAGTTGCCTCGATCCATAAGATATCACTTTCCGATCTTGCATGAGTACGCAGCCCAAGCCATGCTTGGATGCGTCACAGTACACGGTGTAATCCTTGCCAACCTCCGGAACTGCTAACACCGGTGCCGTGGTGAGTTTCTCTTTCAGAGTTTGAAAACTCTTCTCACACTCCTCTGACCACACGAATGGTGTGTTCTTTCTTAACAGTTTTGTCATGGGTCCTGCTATCTTGGAGAATCCTTCAATGAATCTCCGATAATATCCTGCCATTCCTAGGAATCCTCGGATTTCCTTGACAGTCTTGGGTGCTTCCCATTCTAGAACTGCTGCAACCTTGCTCGGGTTAACGACTATTCCATCTTTACTAATAACATGACCAAGGAATTCCACTTGATCTAGCCAAAATTCACACTTGCTGAATTTGGCATAGAGTTGATGTTCTCTTAGTGTTTGCAACACTAACCTCAAATGTTCAGCATGTTCGGCCTTGTTCTTGGAATAGATCAAGATATCATCGATGAATACGATGACAAACTTGTCTAGATATGGCATGAAAATCTTATTCATGAGATTCATGAAAATTGGCTGGGGCATTGGTTAATCCAAAAGGCACTACAAGGTATTCATGATGTCCATACCTTGAGACAAAGGCAGTTTTCGGAACGTCTTCCTTCTTGACCTTTATCTGGTGATAACCGGATCTTAGATCAATTTTGGAAAAGACTCCCGCGCCTCTAACTTGATCGAATAGATCTTGTATTCTTGGGAGTGGATACTTGTTTTTGATTGTGACGTTGTTCAGATTCCTGTAGTCTCCACACATCCTTCTTCCTCCATCTCTTTTATCCACGAAGATCACAGGTGATCCCCATGGTGAAACACTTTCTTGTATGAATCCTTTCTGTTCCAAGTCATCCAGTTGCTCCTTAAGTTCTTTCAACTCCTTGGGCCCCATCTTATATGGTGCCTTAGCAATCGGAGCTGTTCTGGAATTAGGTCGATAGTGAATTCTATCTCCCTATCTCGGTGGCATACCTGGTAATTCCGCAGGAAACACATCCTGGAATTCATTCACTACAGGTATATCCTCTAACTTCACCTCCTTCATGCTGTTCAACTGTAGCTCAACTTCAATCTGTGTATGTTTGTCGCCTTGGTAGATCATTCTACTTCCATCGGGGCTTTTCAAGGATACCGTCTCTTGTTCACACAGTCGATCAATGCTCCATTAGCTTCCAACCAGTTCATACCAAGAATGACAGCAATGTCCTTCATCGGTAAAATGAACAGGTCCGCGTCAAACGCGCACTTATTGATCATGATGACTTGTTTTTGTTTGGTGTGGGTTACTACTATCGTTCCCCCCGCGGAAAGTATAGTTATGGGTGTATCTAACTTAGTGCAACTAATCCCATGTTTGATGATGAATTGCTGAGAAATGAATGATGTAGTTGCACCAGTATCAAAAAGTACTTTGCCAGGATGAGTGAGTATCTGGAGCGTACCTATCACCGCCTGATCGGAGTTGACCACCTCCTCCAGACTAGTGCAGTTCAGCTTGCCGAAGGGCTTCTTATTCTTCCAGTCCCCTCCGGTGTTTCCTCCTCGGCTTCCTCCTCCTCCAGACTGACCTCCTCCATTCTTCTTATTGGGGCAATCCTTCATCATGTGCCCCTCCTGACGACACCCGAAGCAAATGATTCTGGGTTTGCGACAGTCCTTCGAAGTATGTCCTTTAATTCCACAAATACGGCAAACTATTTGGTTTGCAGTCTGAAATGCTTGATTCTTCCTACTACCGTAGTAGTTGCTGTTATTGTTGTTGTTGTTGTATCTTGGCTTGAAATTCAAGCTGGTATTGGGCTTGTTATTGGAAAACCTCTTAGGCTCAAACTTGGCCTTCTTCCTCTTTTCCTCCTGCAGTTGTTTGAAATCATCTTCTAGAGTGATGGCGGCATCCACCAACTCTTGAAACTCCGTTGCTCTCATCATCCGGAGCTGTACCTTGAACTGGGGACTTAACCCCCTCAAAAACCTCTTCTTTTTCTTGTCCTCGGTGTTGACTTCATCAACAGCGTACCGGGACAACTTTGAGAATTCCCTGACATTAGTCAGGATGGCCTTGTCCTTCTGCTCGAGACTTTCGAATTCTCGACGCTTCAGTTCCACAATACTTTCAGGGACATTGGATTCCCTGAACTTCCTCGCAAACTCTTCCCATGTGAATACTTTTCCAGCCGGATATACGGCTACTATGTTGTCCCACCATGATGCGGCAGGTCCACACAACAGGTGGGTAGCATAACGAACCTTCTCCTGGTCGTTACAACCAACAGTATTGAGCTTTCGCTCGGTGTCGATAAGCCAATCCTCCGCGTCCATTGGCTCGGGCGCGTATGCGAAAGATATAGGCTTGGTGTTCTGGAAGTCTGCTAAGGTGACTCCCGGATTCTCGGGTCTCTCCACCCTGTTCTGCTGCAGCAACTCTTGGAAGAATTTATTCTGCTGCTCTAACGTTACACGTTGTCTTTCCTCCACCAGCTGCATATACTGGACGAAATTCTGCTGCGTCATGGGTGGTGGTGGTGGTGGAAATTGATTTCTGGCTGCTTCCTCAGCCTCTTCCTTTTGCTTTGCTTCGCGCTCCATGCGCTGCGCTTTGGTCTCCTCACCTATCGCTCCCGACATAACCCCCTAGTTCTGCAACACACGATGATACTCATAATTACTCCATGCGCAAGTTTTCTGAGCTCAACTTTGTGCACAGAACTAGTCACGCAATGGAAATCAAGAAGCAAATCCAAATCATACAAAAACATATACCATGTATATACATACTTAAGTGGTCTTATTACAATACTCAAGTTGATGTGAGTATGCAAACTCACTTATTAAAGTATATGTACAAATTTCTACAAATATTACATACTATAATACACGTGGTACTTGTGTATTATAGCCTCGCCTCCCTTGGTGGACTCTAGTCGATCTTCACTCCCGGTACATCCCAGGCTTCCATCCGGTCGAACGTGTCGTCCTCCTGATAGACCCTGGAACATAAGGTCTCCCCGTCGGCTGGTAATCAGAATCGGACGATGATCCTAGGGAGAAATCAGTGTTCACAAACTGGTCGTTGAGTGCATCATAGTCCACCCATCGGGTGTACTCCCCTGTAGCTCCACCATAGGTATTTCCAACATTCGCATCCGACTCAACCTGTGTCGGATACCCTCCATCAACTCCTTCATTACTAGGGTAACTCTGGTTCTGGGTTGTGGCGTCTTCATTCATCTCCCCATCATAATACACTGAAGTATTATGAGTTCCAGTATCAGATCCCCAACGCCAACCCGTGGAGTTTTCTATAGGAGTCTCGGAACGCTGATTGTTTCCGGATTCCTCTCCACCCTCATACCCCCCATAGGAACTACCCAGATAGTTCCCAGGTGTAACGGGTGTAGTTTCCCGCTCAAGAGGATCAATAATAATGTAGTCACCAGCTGAGTAAACTGGTGTGTGAACCACATTCTTCATAGGTTCTTTCCCCCTAGTCTCCTCCTTGGGTTCAGTAAACTCCTCTAGCATCGTATCAATTGCTCCCGTCAGATGATAGTTCAACTGAAAGAGCAATGATATAAAGTTGCGGCTATTATCCATGTATTTTGCAGCTGCTATTGGTTTGCGTTTTGCATATTTGTAGTGGTTAAGCATGGGATCCTCTTCCTCCTGATTATGAGGAATGTGGATAAATTCGGAACCCATAAGCTCTTTCGTCTTATGCTCCCGAATATCAGTGATGGCCCTCATAACGGCTATATGGTAGGCTGTGTTGATAGTTCTGGCTTCACCTGCTAGCATTACTATGCTCATTCCCAAAGATTCGGGAAGTCGCAGTCCTACCCTACACTTGGCCAATACAGTACCATCATAGTACATGTATTTCTTTACTTGGATCTGGGGATCACACCCAAATTCAAGTAACATGGCTCGTAGAATATCTGCAAGTCCTCCTTCATATTCACTCAGTGTGGAATCCATCACTTTCACGTTTCGTCCGGGACGTGAACTTGCCATGATTGGCTGTAGAAATAGAAAGAATATAAGATTAGTGATAATGCATCATAATAGAGATAATAAAGAATTATCGCACTAAAAGATATGATTGTTGTATTCTCAATTGAATATACACCATATTTTTAGAGAATTCTTTACTAGTCCTATTTGACTCCTAACGTTTGGTCCCATTTACTAGGTTCCAACCTAAGGTCAAAGCTTTTGCTCTGATACCAACTGTGGTGACCCTGCATACCACTGCATGTTGTAGTATGCCAGTCGTTGATATAACATTTATGAAGTACCATTCCGCAAATATTACATCCCTCAGAGTAGTACAACAGAACATAGCAGGTCCATAACTCATTCCATTAATATTACAAACATGATACACATATCGTCTCGGAGCTCCTCTTGGGTCCTAAGAGGAATACTCCTGGGTTCGAGGCGAACCCAACTTAGCTTACAATATAACTGTCTCATTAAGTTATACATTTATTCTTCCGAGCAGCTAAATACTAAGAGTTCGGACTGCTCGGCTATTACTACTACTCGAGATGTTTAGGCTTGATCTCCTCCGGAAGCCTCCCCGGATCCGTAGACGATGAGGTAGTCTACGCCTTCGATACCTCCCGAGAGGTCTGGTTCTTCATAGCCGATGATCTCGGCTCCTTCATTGTTGTCGTAGTCCTCCTCCAGACGATTCATACAATCTAAGCATGGGATTTAAGAGTGGTATGAGTACGAGCGTACTCAACAAGTTCATTATAGATAAGAGGTGTTTAATGCACTAGCTACGATATTAGACCAGAAAGTCTAATACCAATGCAAGTTTTGATAAACATTTCTTTAAGAGATTGCTTTTATTCCAAAGAGCTATGTCCGTCAGCCTTCACCGGTTTACTAGAACTTCATGGAGCTCCTTTCCGGCCGCGTTCGCAGTTCCATATCCCGGAACAGGGAGTGACAGGTCACAGTTCTTTACTCTGCAGAGGTGTGTTGCTTTACCCATAAGAGATCTTAACCTTGGTGCCAACCGGGCAGCTTTCCCGTCCACACTTCCTTCGGTGTGAGGCCCGGTATAAGGTCTAGCCAATCATGTTCCTCCGCTACCTCGAACACCCACCCTTTGTTGCATGCCCCCACCCTGGGTCCTCGCCGGTCCCATTATTCCCATATATTTCGGGGTGGACCCCCGACCACGACGACGGTCCGGGATCGAACCAAACTCCTTCGCCGGTAGCCGCAACCCATCATAGACCGCAATACCGTGGGGACTTAGGACTCCCCAGCCTCACCATCTTGCTCCTTCGAGCGACAAGTGTACTACGGACAATGCCGTGGGGACTTAGGACTCCCCAGCCTCACCAAGCTTGCCCCCTTGGATTACAAGTGTACTACGGTAAAGCGCATCCGTTGATGAACGAGAGGTGGAAACACTTTTGACTACTCCGTCCCACTCCGGATCTTATGGTTAACACGGGTATTACAGCACAAGAATCACTGGCGACATTTGTTGTTTAATCCTAGATGGATATAAACCCTTGCAATAGAACCTCCACCATATCAACACAATCCATGGTTCCATTGCCCACCACATAGTCATATTCATAGTTATGAAAGTAGTGGTTTTGGTTTTTATGCAATAGTGATAACCATAGTACTTTGCAAGTAATTTGATAGAAATAATCAAATGACATGAGCAAGTGATGAACTTGCACCGAACACCGCAAAGTTTTGCAATTGGAAGGTGTGGACTCGACCCTTGTCCTCTCGTCTCCGAAAAATAGCATCATTGTCCGATAAGGGCAATGGTTAAAGAAGCAATTATGCATGCTTTCCATTTTTAGGGTTTGTTCCCCCTTTCCGATGACTTATTATTTTATGTGAGAGGTAATTACTAAGAATGGTTTGGAGATACTTATCTTAGGGTAAATACAATCTTGAAATATTGTCAAGATGTTTTTAAAGTCCAAATGCATTAATGGACTTATTTTCTTTATTGAAAATAATATGTGTGATTTAAATCCTTATTTAAATCCTCAAATTAAGACTTATTCTTATTTGTTTTCAAAAATTCTCTTTGTCTGTTTTATTTAAATAGAGAATTTTATACTGATTAATTTTCATATTTTTAATTATTTTTTAGAGCTTTTCTCAATTTTCTATTGGATTTTAAAGTTTCTGGTTTTTAATTGAATTGTGAAAGGTCACAATTGCCCTTGGGCCGACCTGTCAGTGGGGCCCAGTGGGTTGGGCTAGACCAGCTCGGGTCCAACTGACCCGAGCGGTCGCTCACTCCCTCACCTCCTCGCGCCGTCTCGACCTAACCCTAATTCCCCTTTCGCTCTCTGGCGATCTGTGTCGCCCTCACCGTCGCCGCCCGATTCCGGCGGTCTCCGGCCACCATGGCCCTCGCCATGGGGCGCAATCGAACCGCCAGGCGACGGCGATCCGTTCCATCCGCGTCGATCTGGAGCTGATGCCGCTCCCGCTCGTCCTCGACCCGCTTCACCATGGCTAGGGTTGCGGGATCCACGTGATCCCGTGGCTCCCCGAGCTCCTGGTGTGATGGCGCCGCCGTGGCTGTGCTGCCATGGTGGGGTGGTGCTGTGGCGCCGCCATGGCCTGGCTTGGCCTGGCGCCTCCGCGCCCTGGCGTGTGCCGCTGTGGCCGCCATGGTGGTCTGCCTGCTCGACCCTGGTACGTTCGCCACCTCTTCTTCTCTCTCGTGTGCTTGTTCTTCTTCCTCTCTCCAGTAGCTCTAGCCATGGCTTGCTGTTCCTGGTGCCTATGCTGCTCTATGGCTGGCTTGCTGCTGCCGCGCTGCGCCGATGTACTCGTGTGTGTCTGCGTGCTAGTTTGCTAAGCTATGTGCCCGTTAAGCTTGCGCTTCTTGCCGACCTTCTTCCCTGTGCCCCTGTCTTGTTTCTATGATTGCCTGACATTCGAGTGTATTCATATGGCTTCAATGGCTTAATTGCAGTATGCAATTCTTGCAAATTTGCAAGTGCCAGAGCTCCTGTGGCTAGTTCTTGTGCTCAAATTCATGAGCAGGCTCATCTGAGCATTGCTATTGGCTTGATTGTGTGATTCAGTAATTAGTGGTAAGTGCTGTATTTGTTTAGCAAGATTCGAGTGGTTCATCAAGCCCTTGATGTGCTTCGGATACAATCATATATCATTTATTTGATTATCACGTGAAGCAACTCGTTGATTATGTATGGCTATTTAATTATCTATGGTCGAGTGTGATGCTAGAATTGGGTGCTAGCATGCTTTAGCAAGCTCTGGTGATCCGAGTGATCATCGTCGCTTGATTATTGCTTGCTTTACTTACTGCCTATGCCTGTCTGGGCTTATTCTGGTGACTGTGCATCACCATGCCTTGTGCTGGTGTGTGCTGTGATTGGCTCAGGTAATTGTTGTTGCTTGCTGTGATCACTTGGATCCACAGCAAGGCTCTGGTGTGTGGATTTCTTGGATATTCATTTATCTATGTTGTCTTGCTTGACTAAGTGGATAAATGAGATGAACTGCTTGCAGTGATGATTCTTATAATGAGTTGGATTGAGCTAGAGGGATGCCAACAGTGGTTGGGGACCCTAGCTCCTCTTTGAACTCAATCTGAGTAATGATACAATTGCTTGGCTTAATGTGTGGTTGTATTTTATTTATCTATGCTTGTCAGTGAAGCTTGGCTTCCTATTTCTGACAATAGACATGATCTACTTGATACTGTAGTAGATCGGTGCATCTTATGCCCTATCTCGGATGGAAACCAACATGTGTTGGCACCTCCCGTGATGCATGAACTCCTTGGAGTGATGATATGCTTCTCTTTTGGCTTTTTCGTGTGGCTAGGTAGTTGTTGTGACCCTAGCAATGCTTGATGTGCTAGTAAAGGTTGCTCCTACCTCTTCTGTATGCTACTGTGCAATATTACTGGTAGTCATATGGCTTCCAGTATAATTGATGTTGAAATGAAAATAGACATATAAGTGTCTATATTCTGATGGTCTTAGAAGGGCTAGTGTGGTCCAGTTTGTACTTGGATAGTCTCTGGGATTGTTTACTTTCCTGTTTCCATTTGGATGATGCTACCACTATTCTGGTTGGCATAACCATGGGTATAGGTTTGATTGATCCCTGGTCCTTTCCACTTCTTCCAGGTTTCACTTGGTCTCTGACCAAATGATGATCAAAACAGGGTTACCCCACCCTTTGTGTGCTTGTGATCATGTCTGTGCAGTTTATGAACAAAACCATCCGGTTTGTTCATGATGATATGTATACCTCACTCCAGCTCCTAGAAATAGGGTTGGTGTAGAGGGTTTGCTTCTGGATGGATTGATGTGCTTGCCCTGCTCCTCCTTGCAAACCTTGATTCCTGATTTGTTTCTGGGTTCTTCTGTTCTTGCTATTCTTGTGTTCTTACTCTGTGAGGCTGCTGTCGATGGAATGAGCTAGGGTTTGCTTCAGGAAACCCTTTATACTTGCCCTCTCCATTACCTTCATGGTCGACAGCCTTGCTGTACTCCTCCCCTGGTCCCTGAGTGTGTGTAAAGCATGCAGCAACCTTGGTGTGCTGTTGAGCATGCACACCAGCCTTGTGTGCTGCCTGGTTGTGTGTGTGTGCAAGTCCAGCTTGGGACTTGTGCTGTGGAGAGATCAGCTCGGCAGCTTGATCATATCCACCCTATTCCAATTTTCTTCTAACCTGCCAAGTGGCTTTGCCACTTGGCTTAATGTTTTATTTGTTGGGTGTGTGTGCAGGGATCAAGTTAATGCTCAAGATGAACTCAAGATCATCTTTGATCAAGGAATTCATGAAGATCACAATGTAGTTTAGGTCATTTTAATAACTTGTAATTTTCCTTTTTCAATTACTATTTCATCAATTCTTGTAATGTGTTGTAAATTCCTTTATCTACCCAGGATATTGTAATGACAATGTAATATGTGTGTGATTATCAATAAAGCTCCCATTTTCCTTAATGAGCTTTACATAATTGTTGTATTATTTAAATTCTTGACTTATAATAATTGTGGAATAAATTATCTCAAATTTGAATTATGTGATGATCATTTGATGTTTGAATTTGAATTTCAAATTCAAATTTGGTTTGAATTCATTCAAACAACTTAACTTGTAATTCAATCATGCAACTTATGATTTCAATGCAATTCCACTTCTCTCTTCTCAAAACCCTAATTTAGACAAGTAGGAAAAAGTTCATCGCACTCTCGAAACCCTAACCCTGTAAGGTGTCGAGAGAGAAACCGATCCCTCTTCGATGCAGTTTTGTTTTAAAAGCGCGAAATTTTCCCGGAATTTACAATGCAATGCACATCCCTTTCTAAAATCTACCCCTCGATTGCCTCTAAACCTGGGACATTACACCTATTCTCTTGGAAAAACGTCACTGGATGTGGTCTTCTGCACGCCTAGCAATTTCAGGAAAGAGAAGATCGAGTTCGAAGTAGTCGATTGGGAGTCTCATTGTCACGCCATCCTAGGCAGGCCCGCGTTTCCCAAATTTATGGCCGTACCCCACTATGCTTACTTGAAGCTGAAGATGCCAGGCAACAACGGGACCCCAATAACTGTCCATGGAAGCTTTGCTCGATCAGACAACTGCGACCGGGAATTCCAGAAGATAGCCTCGAAGTTCGGAGCCAAGGAAGAGCTCAACGCAATTGACGCCGTTACAGATCACACGCAACCACCAGCCGACAATCGTAATGAGAGATCCGATGAGTTTGACGACGCAAAGGAAACCAAGAAGCTACAGGTGCATCCTGCAGACCCGAAGAAAACTGTCAACACGTCGGCTGACCTTACTGACGCATAGGAAAGCGCGCTCATCGAGTTCCTCCGTGGGCGCTGGGAGATATTTGCATGGGAACCATCCGACATGCCAGGTATCCCCAGGGAACTCGCTGAGCACGCCCTTAATGTTGACCCGACAGCCAAACCGGTGCAGCAATCAATGCGCCGGTTCTCCGAACCAAAAAGAAGAGCAATTGGCGAGGAAATCAATCGACTCCGTAAGGCAGGGTTCATTCGGGAGCTCAAGGATGCCAAGTGGGTAGCTAACCCCGTCATGGTACCTAAGAAGGACACCACAGCTCTGCGCATGTGCATCGACTACACCAGCCTTAATAAGCACTGCCCAAAAGACCACTTCCCGCTGCCCCGCATTGATCAGATAGTCGACTCTACAGCTGGATGCGATCGCCTCTCCTTCCTTGATGCATACTCCGGGTATAATCAGATCAAGCTGAAGAAAGAAGACCAGGAGCTAACCGCGTTCATCACCCCACACGGCGTTTTCTGTTACAACGTCATGACCTTCGGGTTGAAAAACGCGGGGGCAACGTATCAACGTTGCATGCAGGCTTGCCTTGGGGAGCAAATTGGGAGGAACATTGAGGTTTACATCGACGACATTGTGGTAAAAACGAAGCACGTCGCCACTCTCATCGACGACTTGCGGGAAACCTTCGACAACTTGGACAAGTATAAAATTAAGCTGAATCCCAAAAAATGTTTCTTCGGAGTGCCAGGGGGACAGGTACTCGGGTACTTGATACGTCTCCGACGTATCGATAATTTCTTATGTTCCATGCCACATTATTGATGATATCTACATGTTTTATGCATACTTTATGTCATATTTATGCATTTTCCGGCACTAACCTATTAACGAGATGCCGAAGAGCCGATTGCTTGTTTTCTCGCTGTTTTTGGTTTCAGAAATCCTAGTAAGGAAATATTCTCGGAATTGGACGAAATCAACGCCCAGGGGCCTATTTTCACACGAAGCTTCCAGAAGACCGAAGGAGTCACGAAGTTGGGCCACGGGGCGCCGACACACTAAGGCGGCCTGGCCTGGGCCTTGGCCGCGCCGGCCTGTCGTGTGGGGCCCTCGTGTTGCCCCCTGACCTATCTCCTCCGCCTACTTATAGCCTTCGTCGCGAAACCCCCGAGCACCGAGAGCCACGATACGGAAAACCTTCCGAGACGCCGCTGCCGCCAATCCCATCTCGGGGGATTCAGGAGATCGCCTCCGGCACCCCGCTCGGAGAGGGGAATCATCTCCCGGAGGACTCTTCACCGCCATGGTCGCCTCCGGAGTGATGAGTGAGTAGTTCACCCCTGGACTATTGGTCCATAGCGAGTAGCTAGATGGTCGTCTTCTCCTAATTGTGCTTCATTGTCGGGTCTTGTGAGCTGCCTAACATGATCAAGATCATCTATCCGTAATGCTATATGTTGTGTTTGTTGGGATCCGATGGATAGAGAATACTATGTTATGTTGATTATCAATCTATTATCTATGTGTTGTTTATGATCTTGCATGCTCTCCGTTATTAGTAGAGGCTCTGGCCAAGTTTTTACTCTTAACTCCAAGAGGGAGTATTTATGCTCGATAGTGGGTTCATGCCTCCATTAAATCTGGGACAGGGACAGAAAGTTCTAAGGTTGTGGATGTGCTGTTGCCACTAGGGATAAAACATCGATGCTATGTCCGAGGATGTAGTTGTTGATTACATTACGCACCATACTTAATGCAATTGTCTGTTGCTTGCAACTTAATACCGGAAGGGGTTCGGATGATAACCTCGAAGGTGGACTTTTTAGGCATAGATGCATGCTGGATAGCGGTCTATGTACTTTGTCGTAATGCCCAATTAAATCTCACTATACTCATCATATCATGTATGTGCATTGTCATGCCCTCTCTATTTGTCAATTGCCCAACCGTAATTTGTTCACCCAACATGCTATTTATCTTATGGGAGAGACACCACTAGTGAACTGTGGACCCCGGTCCATTCTTTTAATCGAATACAATCTATCGCATTACTTGTTCTACTTGTTTTTTGCAAACAATCATCATCCACACTATACATCTAATCCTTTGTTACAGACAAGCTCGGTGAGATTGACAACCTCACTTTTTCGTTGGGGCAAAGTACTTTGGTTGTGTTGTGCAGGTTCCACGTTGGCGCCGGAATCCCTGGTGTTGCGCCGCACTATATCTCGTCGCCATCAACCTTCAACGTGCTTCTTGGCTCCTACTGGTTCGATAAACCTTGGTTTCTTACTGAGGGAAAACTTGCCGCTGTACGCATCACACCTTCCTCTTGGGGTTCCCAACGGACGCGTGCTGTACGCGTATCAAGCACATTTTCTGGCGCCCTTGCCGGGGAGATCAAGACACGCTGCAAGGGGAGTCTCCACAATCCAATCTCTTTACTTTGTTTCTGTCTTGCTTTATTTTATTTACTACTTTGTTTGCTGCATTATATCAAAATACAAAAAAATTAGTTGCTAGTTTTACTTTATTTACTGTCTTGTTTGCAATCTCCATATTAAAAACACAAAAAAATTAGTTACTTGCATTTACTTTATCTAGTTTGCTTTATTTACTGTTGCTAAAATGGGTACTCCTGAAAATACTAAGTTGTGTGACTTCACAACCACAAATAATAATGATTTCTTATGCACACCTATTGCTCCACCTGCTACTACAGCGGAATTCTTTGAAATTAAACCCGTTTTACTGAATCTTGTTATGAGAGAGCAATTTTCTGGTGTTAGTTCTGATGATGCCGCTGCCCATCTCAATAACTTTGTTGAACTTTGTGAAATGCAAAAGTATAAGTATGTAGATGGTGACATTATAAAATTAAAATTGTTTCCTTTCTCATTAAGAGGAAGAGCTAAAGATTGGTTGCTATCTCTGCCTAAGAATAGTATTGATTCATGGACTAAATGCAAGGATGCTTTTATTGGTAGATATTATCCCCCGCTAAAATTATATCTTTGAGGAGTAGCATAATGAATTTTAAACAATTGGATAATGAGCATGTTGCACAAGCATGGGAAAGAATGAAATCTTTGGTTAAAAATTGTCCAACCCATGGACTGACTACTTGGATGATCATCCAAACCTTTTATGCAGGACTGAATTTTTCTTCACGGAACCTATTGGATTCAGCTGCTGGAGGTACCTTTATGTCCATCACTCTAGGCGAAGCAACAAAGCTTCTTGATAATATGATGATTAATTACTCTGAATGGCACACGGAAAGAGCTCCACAAGGTAAGAAGGTAAATTGCGTCGAAGAAACCTCTTCCTTGAGTGATAAGATTGATGCTATTATGTCTATGCTTGTGAATGATAGGACTAATGTTGATCCTAATAATGTTCCATTAGCTTCATTGGTTGCTCAAGAAGAACATGTTGATGTAAACTTCATTAAAAATAATAATTTCAACAACAATGCTTAGCGGAACAATTCTAGTAACAACTATAGGCCATATCCTTATAATAATGGCAACGGCTATGGTAATTCTTATGGGAATTCTTACAACAATAATAGGAATCCACCCCCTGGACTTGAAGCTATGCTTAAAGAATTTATTAGTACACAAACTGCTTTTAACAAATTTGTTGAAGAAAAGCTTGGGAAAATTGATATACTTGCTTCTAAAGTCGATAGTCTTGCTGCTAATGTTTATCTTTTGAAATCGAAAGTTATGTCTAATGAAAATCATAATAATAAAATTGTTAGTACAGCAAATGCCATCCAAGTTAGAATTAATGAGAATATAAGATTGATGGCCGAATTGCGTGCTAGGTGGGAGAAAGAAGAAAATGCTAAAGAAGATAATATAGCTAAAGTTTGGACTATTACCACCACTAGTAATGCTAATGCTCCACATGTTGCTGCACCTCCTATTATTAATGGTAAAAGAATTGGTGTTAGCAATGTTTCCACTTCTAATGCAAAGCGTGAAAAACTGCCTAAAACTGCTAAAGCTGCGAAACTCGCTTGTGATAAAACTGCTGAAATTTTTTCCAACATTGGGGATAATGATCCCATTGCTTTAGATTATAATGGTTTGGATTTTGATGATTGCCACATCTCTGAAGTTATAAAGTTCTTACAAAAACTTGCTAAGAGTCCTAATGCTAGTGCTATAAATTTGGCTTTCACGAAACATATTACAAATGCTCTCATAAAAGCTAGAGAGGAGAAACTAGAACGCGAAACTTCTATTCCTAGGAAGCTAGAGGATGGTTGGGAGCCTATCATTAAGATGAAGGTCAATGATTTTGATTGTAATGCTTTATGTGATCTTCGTGCAAGTATTTCCGTTATGCCTAAGAAAATCTATAATATGCTTGACTTGCCACCACTGAAAAATTGTTATTTGGATGTTAATCTTGCTGATAATTCTACAAAGAAACCTTTGGGGAGAGTTGATAATGTTTGCATTACCGTTAACAATAACCTTGTCCCCGTTGATTTTGTTGTCTTGGATATTGAATGCAATGCATCTTGTCCCATTATATTGGGAAGACCTTTTCTTGAACTCGTTGGTGCTATCATTGATATGAAGGAAGGTAATATTAAATATCAATTTCCTCTCAAGAAAGGTATGGAACACTTCCCTAGAAAGAGAATTAAGTTACCTTTTGATTCTATTATTAGAACAAATTATGATGTTGATGTTTCGTCTCTTGATAACACTTGATACACACTTTCTGCGCCTAGCTGAAAGGCGTTAAAGAAAAGCGCTTATGGGAGACAACCCATGTTTTTACTACAGTACTTTTATTTTATATTTGAGTCTTGAAAGTTGTTACTACTGTAGCAACCTCTCCTTATCTTAGTTTTGTGCATTGTTGTGCCAAGTAAAGTCGTTGATAGTAAGGTTCATACTAGATTTGGATTACTGCGCAGAAACAGATTTCTTTGCTGTCACGAATCTGGGCCTAATTCTCTCTAGGTAACTCATAAAATTATGCCAATTTACGTGAGTGATCCTCAGATATGTACGCAACTTTCATTCAATTTGAGAATTTTCATTTGAGCAAGTCTGTTGCCTCAATAAAATTCGTCTTTACGAACTGTTCTGTTTTGACAGATTCTGCCTTTTATTTCGCATTGCCTGTTTTGCTATGCTTGATGGATTTTTCGATTCCACTAACTTTCAGTAGCTTTGTGCAATGTCCAGAAGTGTTAAGAATGATTGTGTCACCTCTGAACATGTAAATTTTAATTGTGCACTAACCCTCTAATGAGTTGTTTTGAGTTTGGTGTGGAGGAAGTTTTCAAGGATCAAGAGAGGGAGATGATACGATATGATCAAGGGGAGTGAAAGCTCTAAGCTTGGGAATGCCCCGGTGGTTCACCCCTGCATATTTTAAGAAGACTCAAGCGTCTAAGCTTGGGGATGCCCAAGGCATCCCCTTCTTCATCGACAACATTATCAGGTTACTCTAGTGAAACTATATTTTTATTCCATCACATCTTATGTACTTTGCTTGGAGCGTCGGTTTGTTTTGTTTTTTGTTTTGTTTGAATAAAATGGATCCTAGCATTCATTGTGTGGGAGAGAGACACGCTCCGCTGTTGCATATGGACAAATATGTCCTTAGGCTTTACTCATAATATTCATGGCGAAGGTTGAATCTTCTTCGTTAAATTGTTATATGGTTGGAAACGGGAAATGCTACATGTAGTAATTGGTAAAATGTCTTGGATAATTTGATACTTGGCAATTGTTGTGCTCATGTTTAAGCTCTTGCATCATATACTTTGCACCTATTAATGAAGAAATACATAGAGCTTGCTAAAATTTGGTTTGCATAATTGGTCTCTCTAAGGTCTAGATAATTTCTAGTATTGGGTTGAACAACAAGGAAGATGGTGTAGAGTCTTATAATGTTTACAATATGTCTTTTATGTGAGTTTTGCTGCACCGGTTCATCCTTGTGTTTGTTTCAAATAGCCTTGCTAGCCTAAACCTTGTATCGAGAGGGAATACTTCTCATGCATCCAAAATCCTTGAGCCAACCACTATGCCATTTGTGTCCACCATACCTACCTACTACATGGTATTTCTCCACCATTCCAAAGTAAATTGCTTGAGTGCTACCTTTAAAATTTCCATTCTTCATCTTTACAATATATAGCTCATGGGACAAATAGCATAAAAACTATTGTGGTATTGAATATGTACTTATGCACTTTATCTCTTATTAAGTTGCTTGTTGAGCGATAACCATGTTCCTGGGGACGCCATCAACTACTCTTTGTTGAATATCATGTGAGTTGCTATGCATGTCCGTCTTGTCTGAAGTAAGGGAGATTTACCGCTAGAATGGTTAGAGCATGCATAATGTTAGAGAAGAACATTGGGCCGCTAACTAAAGCCATGATCTATGGTGGAAGTTTCAGTTTTGGACAAATATCCTCAATCTCATATGAGAAAATTAATAATTGTTGAATGCTTATGCATAAAAGAGGAGTCCATTATCTTGTTGTCTATGTTGTCCCGGTATGGATGTCTAAGTTGAGAATAATCAATAGCGAGAAATCCGATGCGAGCTTTCTCCTTAGACCTTTGTATAGGCGGCATAGAGGTACCCCTTTGTGACATTTGGTTAAAACATATGTATTGCAATGATAATCCAGGTAATCCGAGCTAATTAGGACAAGGTGCGGGCACTATTAGTATACTATGCATGAGGCTTTCAACTTGTAGGATATAATTTACATGATGCATATGCTTTATTACTACCGTTGACAAAATTGTTTCTTGTTTTCAAAATCAAAGCTCTAGCACAAATATAGCAATCAATGCTTCCCTCTGCGAAGGGCCTTTCTTTTACTTTTATGTTGAGTCAGTTCACCTATTTCTCTCCATCTCAAGAACCAAACACTTGTGTGAACTGTGCATTGATTCCTACATACTTTCATATTGCACTTGTTATATTACTTTGCATTGACAATATCCATGAGATATACATGTTACAAGTTGAAAGCAACCGCTGAAACTTAATCTTCCTTTGTGTTGCTTCGATACATTTACTTTGAATTATTGCTTTATGAGTTAACTCTTATGCAAGACTTATTGATGCTTGTCTTGAAAGTACTATTCATGAAAAGTCTTTGCTTTATGATTCATTTGTTTACTCATTGCATTACCATTGTTTTGATCGCTGCATTCATTACATGTGCTTACAATAGTATGATCTAGGTTATGATGGCATGTCACTCCAGAAATTATCTTTGTTATAGTTTACCTGCTCGGGACGAGCAGGAACTAAGCTTGGGAATTATCGATATGTCTCTGACGTATCGATAATTTCTTATGTTCAATGCCACATTATTGATGATATCTACATGTTTTATGCATACTTTATGTCATATTTATGCATTTTCCGGCACTAACCTATTAACAAGATGTCGAAGAGCCAGTTGCTGTTTTCTGCTGTTTTTGGTTTCAGAAATCCTAGTAAGGAAATATTCTCGGAATTGGACGAAATCAATGCCCAGGGGCCTATTTTCACACGAAGCTTCCAGAAGACCGAAGGAGTCACGAAGTGGGGCCACGGGGCGCCGACACACTAAGGCGGCGCGGCCTGGGCTTTGGCCGCGCCGGCCTGTCATGTGGGGCCCTCGTGTGGCCCCCTGACCTATCTCCTCCGCCTACTTATAGCCTTCGTCGCAAAACCCCCAGTACCGAGAGCCACGATACGGAAAACCTTCCAGAGACGTCGCCGCCGCCAATCCCATCTCGGGGGATTCAGGAGATCGCCTCCGGCACCCTGCCGGAGAGGGGAATCATCTCCCGGAGGACTCTTCACCGCCATGGTCGCCTCCGGAGTGATGAGTGAGTAGTTCACCCCTGGACTATGGGTCCATAGCAGTAGCTAGATGGTCGTCTTCTCCTAATTGTGCTTCATTGTCGGGTCTTGTGAGCTGCCTAACATGATCAAGATCATCTATCTGTAATGCTATATGTTGTGTTTGTTGGGATCCGATGGATAGAGAATACAATGTTATGTTGATTATCAATCTATTATCTATGTGTTGTTTATGATCTTGCATGCTCTCCGTTATTAGTAGAGGCTCTGGCCTAGTTTTTACTCTTAACTCCAAGAGGGAGTATTTATGCTCGATAGTGGGTTCATGCATCCATTAAATGCGGGACGATGTGATGTAAAATTCTAAGGTTGTGGATGTGTCTGTTGCCACTAGGGATAAAACATCGATGCTATGTCCGAGGATGTAGTTGTTGATTACATTACGCACCATACTTAATGCAATTGTCTCGTTGTTTGCAACTTAATACCTGGAAGGGGTTCGGATGATAACCCGAAGGTGGACTTTTTAGGCATAGATGCATGCTGGATAGCGGTCTATGTACTTTGTCGTAATGCCCAATTAAATCTCACTATACTCATCATATCATGTATGTGCATTGTCATGCCCTCTCTATTTGTCAATTGCCCAACTGTAATTTGTTCACCCAACATGCTATTTATCTTATGGGAGAGACACCACTAGTGAACTCGTGGACCCCGGTCCATTCTTTTAATCGAATACAATCTACTGCAATACTTGTTCTACTCGTTTTCTCGCAAACAATCATCATCCACACTATACATCTAATCCTTTGTTACAGCAAGCTCGGTGAGATTGATAACCTCACTTGTTTCGTTGGGGCAAAGTACTTTGGTTGTGTTGTGCAGGTTCCACGTTGGCGCCGGAATCCCTGGTGTTGCGCCGCACTACATCTCGTCGCCATCAACCTTCAACGTGCTTCTTGGCTCCTACTGGTTCGATAAACCTTGGTTTCTTACTGAGGGAAAACTTGCCGTTGTACGCATCACACCTTCCTCTTGGGGTTCCCAACGGACGCGTGCTGTACGCGTATCAGTACTTCATTTCGGCCAGGGGGATTGAAGCTAACCCCTTGAAAATCAAAGCTATTCTCGACATGGAGCCGCCAAAGAATATGCACCAAGTGCAGCAGTTGGCAGGACGATTGGCAGCGCTTAGCAGATTCATCGCCAAGCTGGGAGAAAAAGCTTTACCTTTCTATAACCTGATGAAAAAGTCAGAAAAGTTCGAGTGGACCAAGGAAGCGCAGGAGTCCTTCGACAACTTGAAGAAAATCCTGTCGACGTCCCCAGTCCTCGTCACCCCGCGTGAAAAGGAAAAGCTGCTTATGTACATAGCCGCGACAGCACAAGTCTTTAGCAGCGTTTTGGTTGTCGAGAGGGAAGAGGCAGGACATGTCCATGGCGTTCAAAGGCCCGTATACTACCTCAGTGAAGTACTCACGCCCGCAAAGCAGAGGTATCCTCGTCATCAGAAGCTGGCATACGCAGTTTGGAAGTCGGCTCGTAAGCTGCGTCATTATTTCACGGAGCACACGATCGTCGTCGTCAGCGAAGCACCGTTGAAGAACATAATGACTAACCCAGAAGCCACAGGTCGGGTGTCCCAATGGGCCATCGAGATAGCGCCACACGACATAACTTACGTTAACAGAACGGCGATAAAGTCTCAAGTCCTCCCAGATTTTGTGGCAGATTGGATCCAGTCGCAGACACCAGCAGCACCCGACATGTCGGGATCGTGGACAATGTACTTCGACGGGTCAAAGCGGAGCACAGGCGCAGGAGCAGGAGTGATATTGATATCACCACAGGGAGATAAGATGAAGTACATACTACGTATGAACTTCCCTTGCCGACGAATAATGAAGCGGAGTATGAAGCGCTGCTACACGGAATGAGAATGGCGAAAGCATGCGGGGCAACTCGCCTAGAAATTTACGGAGATTCAAACTTAGTGGTGCAGCAGTCGATGAACTTATGCGATGCAGTCAGCGACAACATGATCGCTTATCGACAGTTGTACCAAAATATGGAAGCCAAGTTCGAGGGATGTGAGCTCAAACATATCGGCAGAGCTAGCAATGAAGAAGCCGACACTCTGGCGAACATCGGGTCCACGTGCTCCCCCATCCCAGACGGGGTGTTCTACGAAGTCATTGAACAGCGTTCGATAAAGGAGAAAGCTTCGGCACCTTCAAAACCATCGACTGACGAATCAGCGGCGGGCTAGCAGCAAACTGTCGAAGAACCTTCACCATCATCAGCGGAGCAAGTCCTCCTTCTTGAGCCGTTATGGACTAAACCCTTACTAGCGTACCTAACGAAGCAAGAGTTGCCAGAGGATTATGTGGAAGCGAGGCGAATCGTCAGGCGGTCAAAGGCTTTCACCATGATCAATGGCGAGCTTTACAAACGCAGTATCTCGGGTATCCTCCAAAGGTGCATTGCCATTGACGAGGGAAAAGCACTACTACGCGAGATACATGAAGGAACCTGCGGACACCACGCAGGAAGCAGGGCCCTTGTAGCAAAAGCCTTCAGGGCAGGATTTTACTGGCCAACAGCAGCATCGGATGCTCGAGACCTAGTCATGAAATGTGACCCCTGCCAGCACTTTTCCCCAAAACCGCACGCCCCCGCAACAGATCTAATGACAATACCTCTAGCCTGGCCCTTTGCTCAGTGGGGACTCGACCAAGTTGGACCACTGCCGAGGTCGTCGCCTGGAGGGCACACGTATTTGCTGGTCGCAGTCGACAAATTCACCAAGTGGATCGAAGCAGTGCCCGTTCGAAACCAAAAGGCCGAAACAACTGTTCAGTTTTTCAGAGGAATAACTTGTCGCTTCGGTATGCCCCACAGTATCGTCACAGACAACGGATCGAACTTCGACTCGAAAGAGTTTCGGAAGTTCTGCGACGACGGAGGAATCAAACTGAAGTTTGCATCAGTTAGCCACCCACAGACCAATGGGAAAGTAGAAAGGATCAACGGCCTAATAGGGGATGGCCTCAAGAAACGCCTTACAGGCGCGGCTGGAGCCTGGGAAGAGGAGCTACCATCTGTGCTATGGAGCTTGCGCACTACGCCCAACAGATCAACTCAGTACACCCCGTTCTTCTTAGTGCACGGAGCCGAAGCAGTCCTACCAGCCGACGTTCGGTTCGAAGCTCCTCGAGTGACAGCATACACAAAATCTTCTTCCAACATCGCGTTGCAGGACGCTATGGACCTTCTCGACGAAGCACGAGACATTGCCTTGGCAAGAACGATGGTATACCAACAGGCGTTGAGGAACTATCACAGCCGACGAATACACAGCCGAAGCTTCAATGTTGGGGATATGGTGCTTCGGTTGAAGCAAGAGAGACCCTTGAAACTTGAATCCCCGTGGGAAGGACCGTACATCGTCACTGAAGTGATACCGGGAGGAGCATATCGGCTCAAAAATCCAGCTTCAGGAAAAGACGTTGGGAATCCATGGAACATCGCACAACTGCGGCGGTTCTACACCTAGGATACAATTGTCTTTACTTATTCGACAGCCTTTAAGGTTACTGTTGCATTATGACTAAAGTTCTAATCAGGTTTTCTACCTTTTTTCTTAATTCAGGCCCTATCACCCGACCATATCGTTTGGGGCCCTAAACAATCGGCTCTTACTCCCATCGGGAGCGTTGGCCTGAAGAATACCTTTACACAGCGTCATTAATTAAATACTCTCAACGAGAGCTAAGATTAATGACGTACTAAAAACAACCAATCCAAGCCTCGAATAATATTCGAGTGCTGCAGTCGATGGTTACATTACATCGAAATAAGGCCCAAACCGGTGCACCGTGTGACGAAGCCAAGCGTCTAATTCCCTCGACTAAGTCGATGGGTTTCGCTTTTACAAAAACTTACATATCGGCTTCGCAATAACATTGCAAAAATTCAACGAAGTCGTCGGGAGAGCAGGTTGAACTGATCACTCAGCTGCCCTCGACAATAAATTATCAATACAACTAGTATAGCGTGTAGCGCAAGCAGTAAGCTTGTACAAAAACAATTTCATGCAGGTACAAGGATGTTACATTCAGGACTAGGCTCCCTGGCTCCCTTGACCTCTCGTTTCCTTTTCAAGACAAGACTCCATTCGAGAAACAATGGTATATGCGGGACCTCTAGCAATATCATAATATTGGCCCAAACTTGTATCAGTGTTTGCTACGACCCTTAAATCTAAGGATGGATGGCACGCCAACACCGAAGCAAAAGCAAGTTCGGCGCCAGCCAGAAGCTCCTTCCGCACCAATTGCCGGATCCTTTTTGGCGACTTGAATCGGGTAAACAGGGCAGATAAAGTTTCCGGAGCTTCATCCAGAGGAAACAAAGTACCCCAGACCATCTTGAGATGAGCATGAAACTTATCGAAGTAGTAATGTGTTTTCTCCACACGGTACTCGAACTTTGCCATAACAACAGCCTTCGGACGATGCAGCCACATATCGTGCTTCAGGTGAGCAGCATCAGTCATCGCCCCGACCTTCTCATGAATCCTCCTGTCTTCCTCGGATTTATCTGAAGATACAACTGGAAAGGAATGAATATCAGTTAAAAAGAGCATCCGAGCTACGCCAGGAGGCAGGAGATAGGGAAAATACTCACAGCCCAAACTTTCGGTGGCAACTTGAAGACCATCAATAGCATACTGCTCGATAGCAGTCGCTATTTCTCCTTTCTTCTTCACCAACGCTGCCATAGCCTGAATAGAAGCAATGTCCTTATTTAAACGGGATACTTGGTCACGTAAGCGGCGAACAAGGTCAGATTCATCGTTAGCCGAAGGATTCAAGAAAAGTTCGGGACGAGAAGAGGATGAAGGAATCTGCAGCACAATCTTCGATTCAGAAAGACGTTAAACATAAAACTCCCATCGGGAGCATCGGCATTTATATTACATCCAAAAGGTTGTTTGAAACTGGCAACAGAGCCGAAATAAATAGGACTAAGTCAAGCCACGAGTGGCTTTGTTTACAACTAAACGAAGAAACAAAATCAAGGAGGCGCTGACGACGAGCCAGGGGCAGCTTCAGGAGTGGGCTTGGCTTGTGCTTCGTCTACCAACTTCAGCAGTTGATTGGCACAAGTCACTGCCGATCTTTTAAAAGGTTCAAGGTCGACTAAGTGGTTGTCATCATCCACAGGCAATGCCTTAGACAACTTCTCCAAGTCAGACCCCAGCCCATGACCCATTAGCAGCTGGAAAGTAAGAACCGCCCCGAATAATCGGGAACGGCGTTTCAATACCTCCACTGGCTCTGAAGAGTCGACAAGGAAAGCATCCGCCATCTCGCCAAGGGTCTTGTCCTGTTTTGCCTTCGGAAAGATCATCGAGTACAACCTCGACAGAGCTCCTTTGGTCTTTTGCAGAAGGCCAAGGACTTGGACGTTTGACTCAGCGGCGAGCGACAAGGCATCGGATGTGGAGTCCTCCCGGAGCTGATCTCGTCGGGTGACGGTTATGTTGGCGGCCTCTGAAGGAAAGACAGGTCAGCAGCCAGTAAAGAAATACCAAAAAAGAAGTTACGTGTCAAAGAACTCACCCAATAAGCCTTTGATGGACTCGCGGAGGATGCCTTCCTTCTTATCGACTGCGATCGCTGCCGCACGCCTGGCTTCCTGTTCATCCTTCATTTGCTGCTTCAGCTTCGACAGCTCCCTCTTCAGCGAGACGTTTTCGTTCTTGGCATCGGTGGCAAGCCTGTTGGCTTCTAACACCTGATCAGCCGAGGACTTGACGGTCTTCCGAAGCTGGGCGTTTTCAGCCTCCAGTCGGGTAAACTGCTCGGCAAAATCTACCACATCGTCGACTGTGGCATAAATCGGCTGCAGCAAGGAAGAAGGGAGACTCAGTCGATAAAAAGAGAAATTCAGCAAAACAAGGCAACATAAATACTTACGTGATCACGAGAAGCCGACGAAGTAGGGGCATCGCCAGGAGGAATAACCTTCGACACCGGAATCTTCTCCACGGCCGTCCTGGTAGGAGGCGTTGGCTTGGCAGAGGAAGGGATAGGCTCTTTGGCCGATGATGTTCTTTCAGCAGTTAACTTAGCCCTCTTTGAGAGAGGGACGAGGTCATCGTCAGAGCTACTTCAGGAAATAAAATGATTAGCATACAAAGAAGAAACGAAGATCCAATCACAAAGGAGTGAAGGTGCTCACAGTTCCAAGTCATCCTCGGCAGCGAAAAAGCCTGATGGCCCCTTGTCAACAGGAGAAGGCGGAGGAGTTCCAACGGCATCATTATCTTGGTCGCTGGGACTAGATTCAGCCGTCGTGATGAAATCATCGTCTATCTTCAAGCGGCGCTTGCTCCTGGTAAAAGCGGCATCCTCGGCAGTGTCGCCCTCTTGAACATCGCTGTCCTCGAGGACCTGCTGGGCGTCTTCAATTCCTTCAGAATCGTCGTCATCATCCTCCGGTTCCACACCACTTTCCGGTGTAGGAGGATAGCATCGAACGACGACGGGGGCCTATCAAAAAGAGTAAAGAAGTTTGTAAAGCGCGACGAAGCAAAAAGAGGTGAAAGCAAACGAGGAGCAGTAAGATTACCTCAGACGGAAGGTGGTCGAGATCATAGGGAGGACGAGCCGATGTCAAGACGATGGTGTCCTTCGTACTGAGGCATGTCAGGCGACGAACCTCATCCCGAAGCTCATCTGCCGATAGGACGGTAGAGTTGATCCTTGACTTGTCGCCTTTGCCAGTATAAAGCCATAACTGGTGAGGTCGAGACATTAGTGGCTGCACTCGACGTTGTAGGAACACTGAAACTACTTCAGTGCCGCACATCGTCAAGCCTCCTGTATTCTTCAAAGCGACTATCTGCTCAAACAGTTCGTCGGCTGTCGCCTTCTCTTCGGGAGAAAGGGCGTTTTGCCAAGACTTCTTCTTCTGAGCCACCAAGACGTCATCAAAGGAAGGGAGATTTGAACGCCGCCCAGGAACGGCGGGATCTCGCAGGTAGAACCACTTGTTGCGCCAACCCTGGATGGATTCCTTCATTGGGTAGTCGAAGTAGTCGACCTCCTTCCTGACGACGAAGCCAACGCCACCGACGATGGGGTGGGGGCATTGCTGTCATTGTGACGCTTCACATAGAAGATATTCCTCCAAAGACCCCAGTGAGGTTCAATGCCGAGGAAGGCCTCGCAAACGGTAATGAAAATGGAGAGATGGAGGCCGGAATTTGGGGTCAGCTGCCAGAGCTGAATCCCATAGAAGAAAAGGAGGGAGCGAAGGAACTCATGGGCCGGAAGAGAGAGGCCACGGAACAAGAAGACAACAAACATGACAGTGAAGCCCTTCGGGGGCTTTGGGCGAGAAACCGAACCTGGAAGACGAATGTCCTCCTCAGATGCGGAGATGAAGCCGAGAGCGCGAAGCTTGTTGATGTCGCGGTTGGAAATGGCGAAGGCGCTCCAATCACGGCTAACTTTGGCCGCCTCCGAGGTACTGCCGCTCTTCTTCTTGCCCATGGTGAACGGAGTTTCTGATGAAGGGGCAGAGGAACAGGAAGGCTTGAGAGAGAAGATGAGCAGTAAACGGGGTGAAAGATAAAAAAGAGAGGAGGCCCCCTATTATTCTGTAATAATTTGTGCGAAATCGTGGCCATAACTCCACAGGCGTCGTGGGAGGTGGAGCAGATCTGACTGTACACGTGGCGCTTGAGGAAGGAGTGGAACCGGCGGCCCATTATTCCCACGTTGTGCGAAAATCGAGGAGACGCCTCGATCGCCAGGCGTGCACTGGTCAAGCCCTAAAAACTGCCCGCGCAGAGCTAGGGTGGGCCTGTCAGGTCAAGTCCTGTCAATCAGCCCACAGCGGTTGCACGTCAACAGTGATGTCATAAAAAAATTGAGGCACTCGAAGGAATAAAAAAAACTATCGGATGGTGAACTTGAATCTAAGCACAGATTACAAAGCATCTGCGCTTAGACTCGGGGGGCTACTCCCATCGGGAGCGCTGACGCGCACCCGATATGATTGAGGACTCGAAGAAAAAAAGCGATGAAGAAAAAGAGGGTTGTTTAGCTCGAGTCTGCACCCAGTTGCAAGCACCTGTGCCCAGACTTGGGGGCTACTCCCATCGGGAGCGCTGGAAGCGCACCCGATAAAAAATTTTGCACTCCAGGATCATGCCCGGGGACTTGATTCTGTGTAGAGTAACGTTGTTTTGCCATCGGTAGTTAACCAACAAAAGTTGGGCACGTTACTCATTATCCCTTGCAAGTGGGAAATATATCGGCTGACCTATGAAGACCTGCAGAAAACTTCGGCAGAGAAGAATGCTCGAGTGGTACAACTTGAGTCTACGCACGGATTGCAAGCATCCGTACCTAGACTCGGGGGCTACTCCCATCGGGAGCGCTAACGCGCACCCGATAAGAAGGATGATGCTGATTCAAGGCGAACAAGGACAATCAAGGAGAAGAACATCAACAGAAAACATGCTTCAGTCTCTACCCGAACAATGTTCGGCTAGACACTCGGGGGCTACTGACGTGGGTATTACCCTTCGGGTAACCGACATTGCCCTATCTTGTATTGATTAGTTGGAGGCCCATGAAGACACCTGGAGGCAAGATGGGCCACCTGGACGGCGCACTAGAGGAATCCTTGGCGGGCAAGACAAGGAAGCGGCCGAACAAGGAAAGATTAGATTTAAAGCTGTTGTAAACCTAGTCGTACTTGGTTAGACCTCTTGAGACCTGGCCTCCCATATAAAGGCCAGGAGAGGGGCTGCCGAGGAACAGAACCAATCGTAGCAATACTAGCCACCAGAAAGTCCAGAGCTAGGTCACCATAGCACTTAGCCTCTCGACGAGATCTCAGCCGAACTATTCGGCACCCCATTGTAACCCATTATCATCATAATCAAGAACAGACGGGCGGGACGTAAGGGTTTTACCTCATCGAGGGCCCCGAACCTGGGTAAATCGCTCTCCCCGCTTGTCTGTGAACCGATGTCTCGTGTCAGCTTGCAGGATTCCGCTAACCCTAAGCCCCAAACGGAGGGCATTGCCGAGGAGTACCCTCGACATGGGTGCCTCCGCAATAGCCTGAGAGCGGCCATGAAGCGGCGAGGGCTCCTCTAGACGGGTTGTGATGTATCAACGGTTATGATTCATGAAAATGTTATTCCGTGAAACTTATTCCTACAAAAACCTGTAACAATAATTTAAACAAGTTAAACCAACTTAGATGACCAATCACAACTAATATTTAGCACCGTCCGCACCATACTTTTGGTGTGATGGCGGTACCTTCGCAGCTGCATGAGAGCAAACACACATGAGGTTAGGGCTTCTCTAGAGAGGTTGACTTGTGTTAACTATTATGATTCGTGAAAATTTTATAATTCCTATGGATGTATATGGATATATACTTTAGTTATAGATACATTATTTGTATCTACAAAACATTAAACCATGTTTTTTTGTGATGGAGTGAGTAGGAACCGTTCCTTGAAAAACTTACAATAACAATTGGTAAACTAACGTAGTTGAACAATCACAACAGATTCTTGCCGGTTGCTCTTACCACCGCCCACCATCGGCCCAACAGAAAAATGCAAGCTGCCACCTTTACAGGAGCTTGGCTCCAAAACCTCAATTCTTTTTTTGAGGGAATCCAAAACCTCAATTTATGCATGAACCATATCATACCGTACACCGGTTTCTCCGTGTTGTGAAGTGTATATGTGGATTGCCTAGCTCTTTCCATCAGTTCGGACTTTTGGTTCAAGTGGCTAGTGCATGAAGCTTAACATGGTATCAGAGCCCCAGGTCTCAAGTTCAAATCCTAGCTTTCACATGGTTTTCGCAATTAAGCCTAAAAATTGCTGTTACCCCCCCTCTATAGCCACCGCTGTTTTGGTGTGCTCTTCTTCTTTCACGTGTTGACTTTCTCTTCTCTCGTCACATGCGAGTGGGGGTGTTGTGAAGTGTATATGTGGATTGCCTAGCCCTTTCCATCAGTTCGGACTTTTGGTTCAAGTGGCTAGTGCATGAAGCTTAACATGGTATCAGAGAGCCCCTGGTCTCAAGTTCAAATCTTGTCTTTCACATGGTTTTCGCAATTAATCCTAAAAATTGCTGTTGCCCCCCTCTTTAGCCACCACTGTTTCGGTGTGCTCTTCTTCTTTCACGTGTTGACTTTCTCTCTCTCGTCACACGCGAGTGGGGGTGTTGTGAAGTGTATAAGTAGATTGCCTAGCCCTTTCCACCAGCTCGGACTTTTGGTTCAAGTGGCTAGTGCATGAAGTTTAACATGGTATCAGAGCCCCAGGTCTTGAGTTCAAATCCTGGTTTTCACATGGTTTTCGCAATTAAGCCTAAAAATTGCTGTTGCCCCCCTCTATAGCCACCGTTGTTTCGGTGTGCTCTTCTTCTTTCACGTGTTGACTTTCTCTTCTCTCGTCACATGCGAGTGGGGGTGTTGTGAAGTGTATATGTGGATTGCCTAGCCCTTTCCATCAGTTCGGACTTTTGGTTCAAGTGGCTAGTGCATGAAGCTTAACATGGTATCAGAGAGCCCCTGGTCTCAAGTTCAAATCTTGTCTTTCACATGGTTTTCGCAATTAATCCTAAAAATTGCTGTTGCCCCCCTCTTTAGCCACCACTGTTTCGGTGTGCTCTTCTTCTTTCACGTGTTGACTTTCTCTTCTCTCGTCACACGCGAGTGGGGGTGTTGTGAAGTGTATAAGTAGATTGCCTAGCCCTTTCCACCAGCTCGGACTTTTGGTTCAAGTGGCTAGTGCATGAAGTTTAACATGGTATCAGAGCCCCGAGTCTTGAGTTCAAATCCTGGTTTTCACATGGTTTTCGCAATTAAGCCTAAAAATTGCTCGTTGCCCCCTCTATAGCCACCGTTGTTTCGGTGTGCTCTTCTTCTTTCACGTGTTGACTTTCTCTTCTCCCGTCACACGCGAGTGGGGGTGTTGTGAAGTGTATATGTGGATTGCCTAGCCCTTTCCATCAGTTCGGACTTTTGGTTCAACTGGCTAGTGCATGAAGTTTAACATGGTATCAGAGCCCCAGGTCTCAAGTTCAAATCCTGTCGTTCACATGGTTTTCGCAATTAAGCCAAAAAATTCCTGTTGCCCCCCTCTTTAGCCACTGCTGTTTCGGTGTGCTCTTCTTCTTTCACGTGTTGACTTTCTCTTCTCCCGTCACACGCGAGTGGGGGTGTTGTGAAGTGTATATGTGAATTGTCTAGCTCTTTCCATTAGTTCGGACTTTTAGTTCAAGTGGCTAGTGCATGAAGCTTAACACTCCGCACCTGTGACGCTGTGCCAGCTCCTCATCTCCTCTCTGTCCCTACCACCTTTCCCGGCCTAGCTCCCCCGCCGCTTATATATACCACCTTGCTTCCCGCAGCATACAATCCACCGCAGCACTCACAGCTCACAGTTCAATTCATCGCCATTAACCACCACTAGAACTGAAACCAACTCCCGAAGACAGAATGTGCAACTCCAACGTCAAGTCCGCCGGCGTGGCCCAGATCGCCGGCCGGCCGGTCCTGCAGCCGGCCGGCAACCGCGTCGCTGCAACGGAGGTTGCCCGGCCGCTCAAGAAGTCGCTGCAGAAGTCGCTCTCCATGCCGGCTTCGTACGACAATGCTGCCGCTGCTCCTGCCGCTGCAGCGCCGAAGAACACCGGCGCTGGCGACTTCGCCCGCGCGGCAGCGGCTGCGCCGTACCTACTGCCGCCGACGCCGGCAAAGGCGGCGGGCGCCAGAGCTGTGCCGTCCGTGGGCGCGGAGAAGAACAGGAAAGCGCCCAAGAAGGCCGGCGCCGTGCTGCCGGTGGTGACGTTCGCGGCGCTGGAGGCGTTCGAGGTGGCCGGCCCCGCCGGGAGCATCGCGGCGGCGCAGCGGGAGCACGTGACGCAGGCGCAGGCGCAGCGCAAGTCGCGCATCGCGCACTACGGGCGCACCGCGTCCTTCTCCCGTGTGGAGGGCAGGGTCGGCGCAACCGCCACCGCGACCGCTGCTGCTGCCGGGGCGGCGCCCGTCGTCGCCGCGCTGGACGAGAAGCGGTGCAGCTTCATCACGGCCTACTCGGACCCCGTGTACGTGGCGTACCACGACGAGGAGTGGGGGCTGCCGGTGCACGACGACGAGTGAGTTGCCACATTATTCTGCTTAACCACCACAAGTTCACAACCGGTCGATCGAACTGGGTAACGATGGTTTTGACATTTTCTTTCTTTGACGACGACGACAGGCTGCTGTTCGAGATGCTGACGCTGTCCGGCGTGCAAGTCGGGGCAGACTGGGCGTCCATCCTCAGGAGGAGACACATCTACAGGTTCGGAACACATCAACACTGTAGTATTACCCATGCTTCGTTAGCTTGCGTGCATCCGTCGCAACATGAATCTGTGCTGATCTTGTACTGCCTGGTCAAAAATAGGGAGGCATTCTCCGGCTTCGACGTGGAGGCGGTCGCCAAATACACGGAGAAGCAGATGGCGTCGGTTAGCGCAGGGTTCGGGCTCGATCTGGGCACCATCAGAGGAGCCGTCAACAACGCCTGCCGGATTCTCGAGGTACCGTCTCCTGCGCTCAAACCCAGAGCTTCTCATCAGCTTGTCCTTTTTAGCGCTGTCAGAATTTACAGAGACTTCAGTACTTCATGATACCCATTTCGCATATAGCTTATATTTCCTTTCATGTTTTGAATGATTTCGATTGATAAGTACTTAAGTAGAGATGGGAGACACTAGTACAGCAACCTCGCAATCAAAATCTGACCGAAAGATGAACACAAGGGCCAGGAAACGAGGATCAGTTGAGTGAGAGCGAAGCCTAACGGAATCCCTGACAGCTTACACCCCTCGTGGTGGACAGCTCTTCTTTCAACAGCGAACGCCCTTTAATGACTCTGTTTTGCAGATGCAAATCAAGTGCGTTGTCATAAAGCTCGACACAACCAACATTTGATTTGATCGCTGGAAAAGATGCTCATAATACTTGTCATGTCAAGCAAGAAATTTGCTGAAGCTCTGCTTCGCAGGGGTGACACGGGTAATTTAGACGTGCACAAAATATTCTCTCCTCCGTGGTTGGAGAAGGGTGTTGCACACGACGTACCGGCCCCAATTATGCTAGCCTAACTACCGATCAACTAGTGCATTCTCTGTACGTAGGTAGGTAGATGAGGCCACTTTCATTTTGTAAGTCAAGTAGAACGACCAGCCCACAGTATTTAACTTGTATAATGTGGTACCTACTACATTACGTATAACTTGCTATTCTACAATATATAATGCTTGGATTTAGAAGAACATTAAAAATAAGCTAACAATGTTTGCAATGGATCCTTGGACATGAGCAGGTTCGGCGAGACTTCGGTTCGTTCGGCAAGTACGTGTGGGGGTTCGTGAACCACAAGCCCCTGTCGCCGGGGTATAAATACAGCCGGAAGATCCCGGTGAAGACGTCCAAGTCGGAGTCCATCAGCAAGGACATGGTCCGGCGTGGCTTCCGATTCGTCGGCCCGACGGTGCTCCACTCCTTCATGCAGGCCGTCGGCCTCACCAACGACCACCTCGTCTCCTGCCCGCGCCACCGCGTCTGCTCCAGCTCCTCCTCCTCCTCCGACGCGGCTTGAACATGGGTCGATCGATCTGACGGGCAATCGGACTCCAAAAAGAACAGAGAAAAATGATCTCAAAGAGAGAAAATACGAGATAGCCTCGGCCCACAGCTCCAGCAGTAGTATACGGAATGTGAGTGTTGATGCTTTGTGTGTGTATGTGTGCTTGGTCGGTACGTGTAGATTAATTACGTGCCGCCCCTAATTAGCCGAGATCGAGGCTTTGCTTGTTGATCACTGCCAGTAGGTACATGTAATTGAGTGCTGGTACCACTGCTTTGGTGTATGTATAGTCGTTTTGTGTGATTAACTGGTCCGTGTACAGTCCTTGCCTTTGTGATTGAACCAATGCAAGTTAGGTGCCTGCATGTGGTGTGTTTAGGGCATCCCAGCGGAGCGACCTAAAATAGTGATCTGAATGGTCTCAGTCCATTTAGGTTGCGCCGTGTAGAAGTTGGGTCGCGGTCCGGCTTGTGAGACCTGCCCCTACGCCACGACCCATTCGCTCCATGCTCTGACCCAAAAAAATTAAAATATTTAAATATTTTGGCCACATCCATGAATTGCATAAGAAGTTTGGACATAATTTGCAAGAAGAAAATTGATATAATGCACTAGAAACTAATAAAAACATAGCACGAGAGCCTATCATCTTCATCTTGCCCTTGTCTAGTCACCCTCGCCGGAGTGGTAATGTTGGCGGCAAATGATCTCATCGTAGATCTTGATGGTGATGTTGTGGCCGTTGAACTTGAAGACGACGAAGTGCCCGACTTCAATGACGTGTGAACGGGCGAACTGTCTTCAGCCGTTGTGGAGGTACATCTGGTCGACGTGGCCGAACAACATCTCCACGGACCGAAGGCCGGTCAAGTCGTCCGGGACCCGCTGTACGAGCAAGTGGGGCTCTTGCCCATCGATCACCGACGCAAACGTCATGGGGAGGCGCAACCTCTGTCTTAGTCCATGCCCAACTGGACGGTGACACCGAACTCAAAACTGAAGAGGTCGACGACGACGGACTCGAGCGACAGCGGTGGTGATAGGGACGGCGTTGGTTGCCTCTGGCCTCCCCCCATATGTAGTCAGCCTACCTCCATTGCTAACTAGAGGAAGAAGGTCGTTGATGTCCGCGCAGACTCAGCCATTCGGGCCCTTAGCCCACGTGGGAGGAAATGGGAGAACGTGCTCACGCAACGCTGCCATTCGGGCCGTTAGCCCACACGGGAGGAAATGGGAGAACGTGAGTTATGTCCGCGCAGACGCATCCACTCCCCAAATTTCCTGGATGGATGGATCATGCCGGATAGATGAGTCCTTTTGGATTGTGATGCTGAAGCATGCACGCCTGGTCCTCATGTCCGCGCAGACCGATTCAATGGCGGCGAACTCGGGCAACGACGGTGGTGACAGGACATGGATGGTTGCCTATGGCCTCTCCTTCACGTGGAGTCACCCTACCTCCATTGTTGCCTAGAGGAAGAAGGACGTTGTGTTGCTGCCATTTGGGCCCTCGGCCCATGTGGGAGGACTTGCATGTTGTCCGCGCATATGCATTCACTTCTTAAATATAGTGAACGGACGGATCGCATCAGATAGGTCGGTTTGTTTGGATCGTGATGCTAAAGCATGCGCATGGGTCCTTTTGTATCCTCGCGGACTGATTCGAACGTGATAGAACCGGGTAGATCGAGATGCCCTTAGCTTTGGAGTGGGTGCGTGCATGCATGCATATATGATTCCTTGCTCTATCACGATAGTGATGTTGCTCTATAACGATAGTGATGTTGTACGAATAGGGGATCATTAGGAAGGCAGGGCGTGTGGGCTACGCTCGTCGTGGTGCATGTGGCTTTGATTAAAGCGCGGGAAACGTGAAGAGCTAGCAGGAGCACACTCACTCTCGCAGATCGACAGGCCATGTGGTGCCGCCTTTGGCGCATGTGATGCTGCAGCTCGCTCGCTAGCTACCGTCTCGCGGCCGGTCTCGCCCATCAATCCATTCGCTGTGCCCGCAAATGGGAGGACCCAGACCATCGACGGAGCCGCGCACCTAGCTCCTCCTCTCTCCGGCCACCTACGTCAGTCCGTCCATGCCACGAACTCTTCAATCCTCATGCGCTGTGTTTGGTTGCTTCCATCATGAGTTCGTTCACGTCGTCCACCTAGGTGCAATCTGTACAAGGCTTGCACGACTTCCTCTAGCTGTCTATTATTTGGTCGATCTCACGCGCACTGCCAAGACATCATCCTCGAGAATCTTCGCATGTGCTCCGCTTCCCGTTGCTTTGGTTCCTTGCTTCCATGTCTTCCCTGCGAAAACCTCTTTTTAAAGTTAACGGTACCTACAGCAGTGACGTCAGCGATAACGTAAGCCATGTGCTGATCAATTTTGTCACAAAATTGTGAAACAAATTTGAAACATAATTGAAACATAACTGAAACAATAATATTTTTGTGAAACAAACCGTAGTGACGTCAGCAATGATGTCATCAGTTTCACTTTTTGTCATATTATTGCACAATATTTTCCATGTATCACTTTAGTTTCACAAAAGTTTCACTTATGTTTCAATTACTAGTTTTATATTATACAAATGTCAAAAGCCTCACCAATCTCAAAGCGGAGAGTGGATGGTAGATGTAACACCTACACCTACCGGCTCCTTTAAAATCGCCGCTCTCGTCTTCCCTGCGGCTGCGGGTGGCGGTGGCTCTGCTTAATTGATTTTTTTCTCCCACGGCTACAACGGGGCGCGACTACTAAAGGGAACTTCTGAATTATGCGTACTTCTAAATTTGATTAAACTTACTTCAATACTAAGTTACATAGTTAACATATCACTAAGCTACAAAAATATCGAGAGGGGGAGTTTAGTTTAGACTATTCATCTGAACTTGTGATTTTTTTCCTAAATTACATACTTTCAAATTTAGGAATATTAAAATTAGCACACACATACATACGTGCATCCACTACATGTAAAAAATTTATTAAATTTTCTGGAGGTCTAGAAATACGGATTTTGAGGCGCTGCACTATTTCGGATTCTGTTGAATCAAGATCTCAATTCTCAACACTTATTTTCACGCAACTACAACTAACCAGGTATTGGTAGGGCGCGCTACAGCGAGTTGATTAAGCTGTTGTCGTTTCAGATAAACTAGTAGGTGTGCACGTGCCCCATGCGTATAATATAAATTTAGCTAAATATATTGCAGGCGTAAAATTTAATTTGTTCATGTGCAGAGTCTAGTTCCGCTGCAGTGTTCATCTCATGATTTATCCTCGAGCAAGCTCTTTAGATTATGCCCGTACGTGGAGGTACCGCGAGGCTGTAATGCTCCTTGCTCAGCAAAATCAATATGCTGAATGGTATATTTCAACGGAACTGAACAATTTTCCATTCTGGCATACTTCAGTCAGATTTGTTTTCTCTTAACATATGCTACAAATGTCTAACGCAACGATTTTTTAATAACCTTGGCCATACATTTAGGCCCCTAAACCTAAACCCTCAAAAAATCATGGAATCCAAAACTCCAAAAGCACACACGTGCCATGGTGCCAACGATTAAAAAAAACAAAGTGCGCATTGACATAGCCTAGTAGCATTCAAAAATTACAATTATCACCCTAGCCGCGCTGAGGACATAATCAAACAGTGAATCTTGTCCAGCAACAACAATGAATTTTTTTTTGAAATAGAAGGTGGTATTCCATTAGAGAGACACGTGACGGGTACCAATTGCATACATGCCCTTTACAACACTCGCCCTAAAGAACCTAGTATTTGAGGATAAGACCTGCAAATTTACAAAACACACCCCAGAAGAAAAGCTGAAAAAGCAATCAGGTCCTGGAGCGCCACCGCCACCGCTCGCCGGCATCCTCGAAGCGTCGCCGCCAAGGAATGGAGAGAAGCCGCTCGAACTCTTCCTTCCGGCGAGAACCCACCTCAGCTGGCTACCTCCAAGCCGCCGGGAACGAATCACTTGGCAGCGAGGAGGTGTTGAGCTCCAACAGGGACAGGGAGAAACCTCCGTCTCGGAGGTTGAGAAACAGCCGCCTTGCCGGCTGTAGATCGCAGCGGCCATGGTGCCGGCTGCGTAGTTGCGCTTGACGAAGAACCACCACAGATAGAGCTGGCGCCGCCTAGTCGAAAACACCACATCGCCCCTCTTCTCCCCTCGCCACCATGGTCGGACAGAGAAAGAGATAGGGCTAAGCAGCCCTTCAGCAGATAGCACCAGCTAGCCCTACTGGCTCCCAACTTTGCAGAGGAAGGCAAGGCAGTTCCCACCTCACCACCATGGCCGGCCAGGGAACAAACCTTGCTCAGATCATGAGCACCGTCGTGCTTCTCCCCCCGCCGCCACGGCCAGCCAGAAGGAGCAGAGCAGTCACCACACACCTGCAAAGAAGAAAGCATCTACTTGGCCCTTTATTGAAGGAGATTCTGGAGCATAAGGCCCGCCGCGGTTGCTCCCACCATTGGAGATCGCCTCCGCCAAGCCACCACCAGAGGCACCAGATCCTGGCCAGAGATCCAGATGCCAAACTCCAAAAACCCGGCATACAGCCGAAAAACCTACTCCTACACCTAAGATCTACTCCGGCGCCTTCTCCTCTCCATCTCCGGCCGGCTATTCCGGCGGAGAGGAGGAAGGAGCGGCCCGGTTTGGATAAGAAGGAGAGCAGCTTCTGTAGCTAACCGAGAGAGGGGGAGGGGGGAAATGAGCACCTAACAACAACAACAATGATCTTCATCGGCGTCACTACCATTGACGCTAGCTCCACCTTCCGCATGCAAGACACGTCGCACTAACTTATACATCCAAAAACCTTGATCAAGTGTTTATAAAACCAAAGTAATACAATTGTTGTTTTAAGAGTTCCCACACACAAATACGACATAAATCATAGGGGTTAGTTCTTAGAGCATCTCCAAAGACGCGGCAAAAGACGCACGTGCTAAATAAACCGCCGATTTGGTGCGCGCGGGAGCCCGCGCGAACCTCCAGCGGGCGCACGAAAACGCAGCGCGCTAAAGTTTTTGCCGCGCACTTTTGCGCCATCCCGCGCGCGAAAGTTGCCGCGCCGACTGCCGTGCGCGCTATAAGATGCCACGCGCGCGCTGTCGTTGCCTAATCGACGGTACCTCGGAGGAGGGATCCTCACGAGGGGGAGAAGAAGTAGGGGCCATAGGGCGGAGTGCTCTCGGGACGGTGGTACGCGAGTTACCCAGCTTCGGAACACCTGCACGATGACAGGGCCTACTGCTGCTTGTCTGGAATTATCTGGGCGCTTTTGCGTTGTTACAATGAGTTGTGGTTGTTCTGAACGTGCACGTGAACGTGAACGTGCCTCTAGGGCTCCCAGGATCCGGCTTATAAAGGCGCACGGATCTAGGGTTTACATGGAGAGTCCTAGCCGGATTACAGGTCGCCTAACTACGGTACAAGGTCTTGCCGTGTACGTCAAGGATCTGCCTTCCTCCCTACGTCGTATCGGATCCGGGTTCCACATGGGCCTCCATGGATCCGGGTTACTCCTGGGCCTCCATGGATCCGGGTTACTCCTAGGCCTCCATGGATCCGGGTTACTCCTGGGCCTCCATGGATCCGGGTTACTCCTGGGCCTCCACGGATCCGACTTCCTCCGATGGTCGGTTGGGATCCGGCTTCCCTATCCTGGGCTGGACTTCATCCTTTAGGATCAACAGCAACTGGGCCGCCCGACGGGCCACACGCCACATCACCATCTATGGGCCACCCGGGCTTGCCGGATCTAGGCACTCTCGATGGTACACCCATGAAGTATACCCACAACACGCGCACGCCAACCCTCCGGAAGTTTCAGTTCGCCCGCGTGTCGCTCCACCGCCTCCGCCTCACTCCGCCTCCCCCGACGAGATGCCAGGCCGAACGGTATGTTCTACGCTGAGATCCGCTCCGGCGACAAGCGCATCGGTCTCGGCACGTTCGAGATGGCGCACGAGGCGGTGCGCGCCTACGACGCGGTCGCCTGGCGCCTTGGCCGCTCCCGTCGCACCATGAAACCCACCGGCGAGCAACGGCTGGCAACACGAAGAGCCGGGAACAACCTAGAGCTGCGGCTGGCCCTGGTCCCTCGGAGCGACGGCCCGCAAAGCTCCTGGAACACACGTCCCGATGCTGGTGCAAGGGCGTGCCACCTGACCTATACCTGGTCAGGAAGGTGATGGATTTGCTTCGCTTAGTTTCCTGCATGGCATACACGTAAACATTAAATACGAGCCTCGATCGGCTCTCAGGTTATCCTGTGAATCGGCTCCCGATCCACCCATGGTTCGTATGAGGTCTACGATCACATGGTGGTCCTGCTTGATCGATATAAAGCTAAAGCGACCTACGACGATTTAGGGTTTTCACCACATAATCGGAACATCCTACGCGTGATTGAGCCTGGCAGCCACGCACGATGATAATAAACCAATCCTAGACAAGGCCTAAAAACCAACATGAAGTTGATCCCCGGAACATCTTATCTAGGGCTAGCAAACTACACCCTACGTGCTACTGGATCCTTCAACCCGTTTGCAAGGCCTAACTATGCAGATATTAAACTAATCCTTGAAGAACAAGGAGCAATCATAATGGATCGGATCTACTAAATAATGATCAAGCAAGGTGCCGCCCCTACACCTAAGATAGGTGTAAGGGCGCCTAGACGTCTAAGGGTTGCATGGACGAAAGCATGTGACACGATGAAACAATGCTAACCCTAACACATCTATGATAACTACGTTGCTCGCCATCAACAAGGCTTCAGCACGAGCAACGCATGAACAACGAATAAACGTGTATCGCCTAGATCGCAAGATGCGATCTAGGCAGACATGATGCTTACCGGAAGAAACCCTCGAAACGAGGGGTTGGCGATGCGCCTAGATTGGTTTGTGATGAACGTGATTGTTGTTTTTCTCAATAACCCTAGATACATATTTATAGTCCGTAGACTTTCTAACGTGGGAATAATCCCAACCGTGCACGAGCCAAACTCTAACTAACCGACACGTATCCTACTATATTTACAGATACACGGGCAAACTAGCCCAAACTTCGTGCACAAGGCCGATTCATGTATATCTTCCATGTATATTCTTCAAGCCCAATCTTGATCGCGGCCCACCTCTGATCCGGTCAAATTCTGGTGATAACACATGCCCCCCTGGTTTTGGAATTGATAATTCCAAAATCACTCTGCTTTTTCTTCGTCGGGTCATGTCGTGGCAGAGCAAAATCGTCGCAGTATCCTTCATCATGATGCCTTGCCTTCTCAACTTCTCCGCGTGATTTAACCGTTGTTTTTTTTCTTCTTGGCATCACTTCCTCGGAAACTGCTGTGGCATTAAATCCACTATACCCCCTTTTATTTAACCGCGCCGAACGGTTCGCCTCTACATCCCCTTACTCTGTTCTAGCCATCGGCACCAAAAATTCCCCATCTCCTGTAGCAATGTCTTCCTCTTCTTCCTCCTCCGCCTCGTCGGATCTTTCTTCCCAGTCCTTCTCCTCTTCGTCCTCCTCCACCTCGTCAGATCTCTCCTCCAATTCTTCTTCATCTCGTGAGCCGACGCCAGAGTAGGGCTTGCTGGCGGCGCACGACATCCTCGCCGCAACGGAGTGGGACAACAAGGACCACGAGCCCTACGTCTGGTCCGAGGACAACAAGTCCCTGACCAGCGGCGATGACGACCTCCAGTTCCTTGCCAATGGGGAACTGGAAGCGACGAGCGAGGACGACTCGTTCTCCTGGGACGGCTACACTTCCTCCGAGGAAGAGGAAGAAGAAGACGACGACGATGGCTCCCTCGAGGACTATCCGCCGGCGAAGCGCTTCCGCGCCGGATCGGATGATGACGACGACGACGACGAGGAGGAGGACGCTCCCATAGAGGGCTATGGGAGTAGCGACGAGGAGCCCGCCGGCAGCAGTGCCGACGAGAGCTCCGACGACGAGGGCAGCAACGGCCCATAGGGTAGCGTCTACTAGTATAGGTCTAGTAGTAGTAGTAGCAGATTGGTCAATAGACCCTTCTTTTGTTCTTCCTCCCTTGAGCAATCGGCTCTTTCTTTGTAAGAAATCCTTTACTAATGAAGAAAATATTCCCCCATTAACTTTGCTCTCTTGTCAATTTTGCCGATTGTCAAACGAAGTCAACGCTGAAAGAGCCGATGGCAGAGCATCGGCTCCTGCCATAACACGCATTTTTAAGGCCAAATCGGTTGCCTATTCATACAGTCAAACAGATCTTATCCGTGTCTACGCCATCCTCCAATCTCAAACGCGCAGATTCGACTCCAATGAGAAAATCATCTCAAATGCCATGGACTCTGGCTTGAAACTGATCTGTTAACCTGCTCAATTGAGCTTGTTCTGTCTAGAGTCGATGGCTCTGCATCGGCTCTTTATTGTTCTAAAGTCGATGGACATCGGCTGTGCTGGTATCCATACTTCTCAAGTCGATGTCTGCGCACCGGCTGTGATTTGTATATAAAAAATTATTTTTTTTACTGGCCGATTTTATACATCGGCCCCCATGTTTCACTATCCATCGTCCCACATGCTCGGGTAATACTTCTTGAGATGTTGACCATTGACAGCTGCTGGAAACTTAACGCCGTCCAGCTGCTCCAGCATGTATGCATTACCCTTCAAAACCTGGACGACTTTGTATGGACCGTGCCAATTAGGAGACCATTTGCCATATGCTTTATCCTTGGTTCCTAATGGCAACACTGCTTCCCATACTAGATCACCAATTTGAAACTCCTTTGGTCTCACCTTCTTATTGTATGCACGAGCTACTCTGGCTTTATTTTCTTTGATCTTCTCCAAGGACCAAAGTCTAAGTTCCGTTGCATCCTCAATAGTGTCACTCATCAGGGCTGCATATTCTTCAGCTGTTAGCTCATTCTGAAAAGTGACACGTCTCGATCCAGCCGTAATTTCCCAAGGGAATACGGCTTCCTGCCCATAGACGAGCTGGTATGGCGAAGTTTTTATAGCTCCATGGCGTGTCATGCGATAGGCCCACAAAGCTTCTGACAATGTCTCATGCCACACCCTAGGGTTCTCGTCAATCTTCCTCTTAATCAGCTTGATCAGGCTTTGATTGGACGCTTCAGCTTGCCCGTTGGCTTGAGCATAATATGGAGATGATCGAATCAGCTTAATCCCCATATCATCGCAGAATTTTCTGAATTCTTTAGAAATAAAGACCGAACCTCCATCGGTCGTGATGGTTTGGGGAATCCCGAACCTATGAATGACGCGTTCTTTGACAAATTTGATAACATCTTCCGATTTTACCTTCTTCATAGGAACGGCCTCCACCCATTTGGTGAAGTAATCTGTAATGGCCAGAATCCACTCGTGGCCTTTGCTTGACGCAAGATGGATTTTGCCGATCATATCCATGCCCCAACCTCGGAATGGCCAAGGCTTGATGATGGGATTCATTGCTGATGCAGGTACCATCTGAATCTTCCCGAACATCTGACACGCTTGGCATCCCTTGTAGTACTTGAAGCAATCCTCAAGCATGGTGGACCAATAAAACCCTGATCGCCTGATCAGCCACTTCATCTTATGAGCCGATTGGTGAGTTCCACAGGCGCCTTCATGCACCTCATGTAGGAGCCGATTAGACTCAGTTGGTCCCAGGCACTTGAGCAGTAACCCTTCCAACGTCCTGTAGAACATGTCATCTCCTATAAGGACATATTTCATGGCCTTGTATCTTATCCGTTTAGGTGCCCCCCGAGCCGAATCCTTCAAGTAGCTCGAAGATATCGGCTCTCCGATCATCCTGTTCTAGGAACTGCACCTGAACTTCTGACCCGTCTTGTATGTCCTTATAGCCTGACGCCATCTGTGCGAGATCGTTGGCCTCGGTATTTTGAGATCTTGGGACCCAATTGAAGTTGATGCACCGAAATTGTGTCATCAGCTCGCGGCATTCCATCCAATATGGGAAGAGTGACTCACTCTCGCACTTGTACTCATCCGTGAGCTGGGAGATCACCAACTTCGAGTCTCCAAAAAGTTCCACCGCTTCTGCCCCGGCTTCCAAAAGCAACTCCATTCCCTTGCGTACTGCCTCATACTCGGCGACATTGTTAGTGCAAGGGGTAGATAGCCTTGATGGAGAAAGAATAATTTGCCCCCGAGGCGACACGAGCAAAATGCCGATGCCACAACCGTCGTCACAAGCCGATCCATCGAAGAACATAGCCCATGCACGTACAGATAGTGCTGCTATATTAGTATTAATCCGCTCAGCTATGAGATCGGCCAACGCTTGTCCCTTGATTGCTTTCGCAGGCTGATACCGGAGATCGAATTCTGATAACGCAAACATCCACTTACCAAGTCGGCCTTTTAAAACAGGAGCCGACAGCATGTGCTTGACAACGTCTGACTTGCATATGACGATGATTTCTGCCGTCAAAAGGATGTGATGAAGCTTGGTGCAGGTGAAGAACAGGCAGAGGCATAACTTCTCGACCTCAGGATACCTTGTCTCTGCATCCAACATCCTCCGGCTGAGGTAGAATACGACCTTTTCGACACCCTCGTAGAGTTGCACCACCACTGAAGCAATGGACGTGTCGGCCTACGATAAGTAGATATAGAACGGCCTGTCTTGCTGAGGTGGAACTAGCACGAGCGGCGTTGTCGGATACCGCTTAATCTCGTCAAACGCCTGCTCGCCGTTCTGCCCCCCAGTGAAACTCGTCATCAGATTTAATCTTCACCAACGCCATGAATGGATCGATTCGTCCTGACAGGTTAGAGATGAATCGTCGGACGAAGTTAATCTTGCCGATAAGACGTTGGAGCTCCTTCTTCGTGGTAGGCGGCTGCATGGTACGTACCGCCTCTTGACTTTTCAAGCCGATCTCAATTCCTCGTTCATGAACCAAAAAACCTAGGAACTGACCGGCCGTTACACCAAAGGCACACTTCTTTGGATTCATTCTCAGTCCGAATTTCCGAGTTCGGTCTAGGATGCATCGCAGATCATCCAAGTGTCCCTCCATGGAGACAGACTTGACCACCACGTCATCGATGTAGATTTCCACCAACTTGCCGATCAGATCATGAAAAATATAATTCATAGCTCGTTGGTACGTTGCACCGGCATTCTTCAGCCCAAAAGTCATGACCACATATTCAAACAAGCCCACTGACCCTGGTACTCTGAATGCAATCTTGTGTATATCTTCTGGAGCCATGAAGATCTGGTTGTAGCCGGCATTGCCATCCATGAAACTCAACACCTTGTGGCCAGCAGCTGCATTGATCAATGTTTCTGCCACAGGCATTGGGTATTCATCCTTTGGAGTGGCTCCGTTGAGATCTCGGAAATCTATGGCCACACGCCATCGGCCGTCCTTTTTCTCTACAGGTACGATACTGGAGATCCATTCAGCATACCTGCATGGCCTGGTGAACCCGGCGGCCAACATTTTCTCGATCTCCTTCTTGACTTCTTCCAGAATTTCGGCCTTCATCTGACGTGCTCGTTGTTGGAATGGCCGAAATCCCTTCTTGAGCGGGAGCCGATGCTCAATGATGCTCCTGTCTAACCCAGGCATCTCTGTGTAATCCCATGCAAAGCAATCCGGGTACTCTTTTAACAGAGCTATCATCGGCTCCCGAGATGTGGATCTAACTTTTTGTCGATGAAAGTTGGTCGTGGCTTATCCCCAGGACCAATGTCGACTTCTTCTAGCTCATCAGCCGATGTAAACCCATACCCTAGCTTTCCGTCACCTGTTAGATCGACACTGAACACAGGGAAAACGTGTGGTAAGGATAATACGAGCCGATTGCTGGAATCGGCCCCCATTTTGATTGCATTGCTCAATGAAGGTTTACATCGTGTTCGTGCCTTACTATGACTACGTGACATGCTTGAGACAAGATCATCACTTTTTATTTTTTGGGGCCGATCACAAGGATCGGCCTTGCCACGTACATCCTTAGCCTTTGCTCTTGTTACACGGTCAGGCCGGTGGATAAGACCAGCCTCACCCCGTTTTTTGTCACGTCGATGCGCTCGCAGTCATCCAAAGTGATGCCTGAGAGTGGTTCTTGGCCTGCCGTCTCCCAAACGTTCATGCCAGCCGTTGAAATCTCGGCTGAGTCATCTGCGTGGACGACCTCTACTTCATCTCCATCCCATTGTATTAAGCATTGATGCATCGTGGATGGAATGCAACAGTTGGCGTGGATCCAATCTCTCCCTAGCAGGACAGCATAGGTGCTCTTGCTATCGACAATGAAGAATGTCGTAGGGATGGTTTTCCTCCCTACGGTCAGATCCACGTTCAGAACACCTTGTGCTTCAGACGCTTGGCCGTTGAAATCGCTCAGTGTAACGTTGGTCTTGATCAGATCCGAGCTAGAGCGTCCCAACCGACGTAGCATGGAGTATGGCATGATGTTGACTGCCGCTCCGGTGTCCACCAGCATCTTGTTGACAGGCTGCCCATTGATGTAACCTCGTACGTACAGGGCCTTCAGGTGCCTGTAGCTTCTTTCTCGTGGCTTCTCGAAGATAACTGGCCGTGGGCCGCAGTCAAGTTGTGCCACAGGTGCTTCGTCTAATCCTGGAGCACAAAACTCCGCTGGAAGGATGAACACCATGTTTGTACCAGCCGATGTCTCATCATCGGCTTTCCTTTGCTTGGGGCGCCACTCCATCTTTTGTGGTCGACCCTCTTCGTCCAGGGTTCGCTGAATTTTCGCGGCCAGATCGGGCCGCGCCTTCCTTAACATGTGCAAGTATAACCTTTCGGCTTCCTCCAGGCCACGTAGTCGCTGAACCCTACGCTTTTGGGAACGGCTGAGTCCATCAGGGCACCACCTTGGCCGGTGGTACTTATCTTCTTCTTCTTCATCGTCATCTTCTAACTCCTCGAGATCTTCCACTCGAGAGGACTCAGCTTGCTTGTTCCGAGATGGGAGAGGTCCCAGACGCTTGAACACTGACACGTCTCCTGTGCTCTTCTTCTTCTGTCTACATTCTGGGCAGTTGCCGATTGTAGGCAATCGTCTCATCCCTGAATCCCAGCAGTGTTTGAAGAAAGGACAGTCCCAGTGCTTGTCCACGTCGTCTTGCTCTCTTGACTTTTCCTTGGCATGGCGCTCATCTCTTTCCTCGTCACGATCGTGCCGACGATGTCTCCTGGCGTCCCTGCTAGCCAGACGATCTCCTTCGTCACCGTCGTCGTATCGTCGGCGTCGGTCGTACTGACTCACATATTTGTTGAGGAGATGATCAGAGAGAGGTCGTTGATATCGCACATTCTTCACTTCTCCCTCTGTGATGTAGCGCTTGCCATCGTGTCGGAGCCGATCGCGTGGACCAGCTTCCTCTTTGTCCTTGCTACGAGAGCGGCTGCCCTCGTGTTTGTCCTTACCAGAGTGGTGCCCAGGTTCTACCATGTTGATGCTGAACGAGAAACCTAGCTGGCACCTCCCAGGGTAAGTGCACTCCACCATGTTAATGGCGGGGAAGGGGTGCGTGTCGACTTTCATGGCGTACTGGTTAAAGATTAGACGCCCTTGCTCTATCGCCATTTGGATCTGTTGACGCCACACCCTGCAGTCGTTGGTGGTATGGGTGAACGTGTTATGCCATTTGCAGTATGGCTTTCCGTTCAACTCCTGTGCCGTGGGGATTTTGAGGCCTTCGGGTAACTTTAGCTGCTTCTCCTTGAGCAAGAGGTAGAAAATTTGCTCAGCTTTGGTCACGTCGAAGTCAAACCCTCTTGGAAGCCCTTGTGGCTTAACCCACTTGCAGGACACGGGGCTTGCCCCCCCGAGTCCATTCAGCCACTGCTACCTCTTGATCTCCCGCAGAGCCTTCATCTTCTTCTGTCTCAACCAGGACTACCGCACGTTTGAATTTGTCCTGGTACAACTCTGGGTGGCGCTGTTCATATAATGACAGTTTCTGAACCATATGCGCCAGTGAAGGGTAATCTGCTTGGGAAGCCATGTCCTTGATCGGCGATGCGAGACCCACCACCGCCAACTCGACTGCTTCTTTTTCAGTCAAACGAGCCGAATAGCATCGGTTCCTGATGGCCCTGAAGCGCTGGATGTATTCTGACACTGTTTCTCCGCGCTTCTGCCGTACTTGTGCTAGATCGGCAATGCCAGCCTCGGAAGCCTCTGAGTGATACTGCATGTGGAACTGCTCTTCCATCTGCCTCCAAGTCCGGATTGAATCTGGTGGCAGCGAGGTGTACCACCCGAAAGCCGATCCTGTGAGGGACTGTGCGAAGAACCTCACACGTAGTTCATCTGATGCTGAGATCATGCCCAGCTGCGCCAAATATCAGCTCACATGCTCGATTGAGCTGGAGCCATCCGACCCACTAAACTTGGAGAATTCGGGGAGCCGATATTTGGGTGGTAGTGGGATCAAATCATACTCGTTGGGGTACGGCTTGGAATAGCCGATTGCCCTCCTTTTCGGCACCATGCCGAACTGGTCTCTCAAGATTGTACTGATCTGATCCGCGGTGCTGGCTGCAGGAGTCGAGCTCTGAAGATTCGCTGGAGTGGCGTATTTAGCCAGCCACGCTTGCTTCTCAAGCTCTGAGCCAACTGCAGGAGTTGAGCTTTGGAGGTTTGTTGGAGTGGCATACTTAGCTAGCCACGTCTGCTTCTCACGATCTGAGCCAGCTGCAGGAGTTGAGTTCTGGAGGTTCGTCAGAGTGGCATACTTAGCTAGCCACGTCTGCTTCTCAAGATCTGAGCCAGAAGCTCCCCCTGCTGTTCCAGAAGTCCCTGCTGTTGTAGTCTGGTTCGTGAGTGCCCAGTTACTGCAGTCTGGCACGTAGGTGCACATGTATCCGTGAGGGATCTCCTTAGGCGCCTCATACAAGAACTGGTAATCACTAGGGTCACCACCGATCTTGTGGACGACAAATGCCGGTGAACTCGGCACTTCTGGTGCTGCCAGCGCGAACGGCAGCGGTGGTCGGGACTGGAGTGGTATCTCTCCTTGGTGAGTCCCTAGAGCAGGTCCTGACGGAGAGTACTGATGCCTCATGATTTCCTGGATCACCCGAAGGGCGACACGCTCCAAAGTGTTCACCAGGTTCTCAGAATGGCGGTGTAGCGAATGCGCTACCATGAAATTGATCTCCTGACGCAGAGACCTGGTGCGTTCTTCTGAAGGGGTAGACAGGTCCACTCCATTGAGCGCGCCTTCAGGCGAGAACCCTTTCCACCTGATGCCGTGTGAGCGGGTCCTCTGGAAAGAGCCGATGAGGTCGGCTTCGAGGATAGCTTTGACCTCGTCATACTTCTTCTTGAGCTCCTCGGTCAGATCCTCGTACGTGACTGGAGTACCTTCCGCCATCTCAGATGTAGATGGCGATGCAGTGGATGTCGAAGACTGTCCCACCGGGCGTGCCAGAATGTGTTGGCGTCCGAAACCCACCGGCGAGCAACGGCTGGCAACACGAAGAGCCGGGAACAACCTAGAGCTGCGGCTGGCCCTGGTCCCTCCGAGCGACGGCCCGCAAAGCTCCTGGTACACACGTCCCGATGCTGGTGCAAGGGCGTGCCACCTGACCTATACCTGGTCAGGAAGGTGATGGATTTGCTTCGCTTAGTTTCCTGCATGGCATACACGTAAACATTAAATACGAGCCTCGATCGGCTCTCAGGTTATCCTGTGAATCGGCTCAAGGAGCCGATCCACCCATGGTTCGTATGAGGTCTACGATCACATGGTGGTCCTGCTTGATCGATATAAAGCTAAAGCGACCTACGACGATTTAGGGTTTTCACCACATAATCGGAACATCCTACGCGTGATTGAGCCTGGCAGCCACGCACGATGATAATAAACCAACCCTAGACAAGGCCTAAAAACCAACATGAAGTTGATCCCCGGAACATCTTATCTAGGGCTAGCAAACTACACCCTACGTGCTACTGGATCCTTCAACCCGTTTGCAAGGCCTAACTATGCAGATATTAAACTAATCCTTGAAGAACAAGGAGCAATCATAACGGATCGGATCTACTAAATAATGATCAAGCAAGGTGCCGCCCTACACCTAAGATAGGTGTAAGGGCGGCTAGACGTCTAAGGGTTGCATGGACGAAAGCATGTGACACGATGAAACAATGCTAACCCTAACACATCTATGATAACTACGTTGCTCGCCATCAACAAGGCTTCAGCACGAGCAACGCATGAACAACGAATAAACGTGTACTTGCCTAGATCGCAAGATGCGATCTAGGCAGCATGATGCTTACCCGGAAGAAACCCTCGAAACAAGGGGTTGGCGATGCGCCTAGATTGGTTTGTGATGAACGTGATTGTTGTTTTTCTCAATAACCCTAGATACATATTTATAGTCCGTAGACTTTCTAACGTGGGAATAATCCCAACCGTGCACGAGCCAAACTCTAACTAACCGACACGTATCCTACTATATTTACAGATACACGGGCAAACTAGCCCAAACTTCGTGCACAAGGCCGATTCATGTATATCTTCCATGTATATTCTTCAAGCCCAATCTTGATCGCGGCCCACCTCTGATCCGGTCAAATTCTGGTGATAACAGGCTCATCGTCGCGGAGCGCGACGAGCGCCTCCGCCTCGAGTGGGCGCGGTAGTTTCCGGACGACGTCGCCGCGATTGAGGCCTTCTACGCGAAGAAGGAGGAGGATAAGGTGGCGGTGGCGGCGAAGAAGAATGTGGATCGCGACGAGCGGCGGGCGAAGTCGGCGGCGAGGACGGCGGAGAAGGCCGCGAGGAAGGCGGAGGAGAAGAAAAACGGCGCCGGCCCATCGACGATCGTCCTCTCCTCCTCCTCCTCCTCCTCCTCCTCCTCTTCCTCCTCCTCCTCCTCCTCCTTTGAGTGGACATTCACTCCGGTGTAGGACACCACTCGCTCGTCAGATTTCAACTGGGACTCCGAGTAGTTTAGCGTAGTTTCGAAATAAAAATGTCGTTGTAGCGTCGAAGTTTGAAATATATTTCGTATTTTCAGTTAATTTTTCGTGTTTGTTTGATCTATTCCGTAGCAAAATATGATCAAAAAGTTGTTTGCGCCGCGCTGCGCGCTGTATAATGGCGCGCTTGGCGAAGGAACCTTTTTACCACCCGAGCACGACGCTGAATTTTGGCGCGTCCATCGGGGGAAATTTCAGCGCAGCGCGCTATACGTTTACAGCACGGTACAAACGACATTTAGCACGCCGAAATTTAGTGCACCTATTGAAGATACTCTTATATTGAAGATGCTCTTATATACTTTCTCGTTGACCGAACACCGGCCGGGGTTGAGCTAGTCTATCAAGAAAATCATATATTACATGCAAGTAACTCAACCGAGTTAAAATCGTACTCTCTCCGTCTCAGTTTAGTAGTCTTCCTCGTATCCCTAGATCGCCAATTTAAATTATATAATTTAAATTATATAATACAAAAATTATATCATTAAAAAATAAAATATCTAAATTTTCTAATGATATAATTTTTATAACATATAACTAATGCTAACTTGATCAAATTTATGACCTAAAGGTACGCGCACATCTAATAAACTATGGGAGAGGGAGTATATAGATAGTGTGCACATGCAACACACAAAATTTCTGCTAGAAGTTAGCAATAATTAGGGGCACGGTTAGTCGATCATGATCTTATATGTCACAACAAACCTCATTGTCCATCGTAAAGCATAGTTAAAAGGAAACTCAGCGCGTTCGTGCCGCCATGATTGACAGTGCATCCTTTTTTTTTTTTTGAAAGTAACAGTGCATCCTCCTTCTGCACACCACACATACTCATTTTCGATGTCACTGCCAATCATTTTAACACGGTAAGTAATAATAACATCTCATTTTCAAACGAGCAAATTTAACCTTGAAGCAGAGCTCAACTACCATGGTCCACGCGTAGCAGTAGGAGTAATTTCTGGACTTCAAACCAAGAACTTGGCTCCTGTATTCGAGATGTAATTAAAATGTGAGAACTAATCGTTTCATGAATAATGCTAGCTGTTAAAAGTATAGGATGCCACAAACTCCTGGTCTGCCTAGGTATAGGTATAAGGCATAAAAAGATGTTCAACAAAGATGTACATGCATGATATTAGAAAATTATTGAACAGACTAATTTTGTGCGTTTTAAGAGATTTTTTGTATACTTGTGAACACCCCTATTTAACCCACAGTTCAATTCTATAGACACGAAAGATAGGTTGTAAGATGCCAGAATGTGACTTAACATATTGTTAATTTGCAATACATAGATTCATACGGTCATTAGTAGAAAAGAGGGCTTTGGCTTTTTTTGCTTCAAAGAGCATTAGCACCGGTTTTGGTACCAACCCAGACTAAAGGGGGTCATTAGCACCGGTTTGTGCGGCTAGAACGTCCAGCAGACCAGCCGCGGCATTAGCACCGGTTCGTGCGGGATCTTTAGCACCGGTTCGTGACACGAACCGGTGCTAAAGTTTTGTCGTCAGGAACGTGGCAGCCGCAAAACCTTTAGCACCGGTTCGTGACACGAACCGGTGTTAAAGGTAAACATTAACATCGGTTCGTGTCATGAACCGGTGCTAAAGCCCCCCTTTACCCTGTATATTCAGCTCACCCCCCCCCCCCCCCCCGCCAGCCCTCACTCCATTTTTTCTTGGTGGAAGGTGTGAGGGTTGTGTGCTTGCTTGCTTTTCTTTGCCATACATATGAGGTGCTCGATGATATATCTGAGAGAATGATGCCGCGTGATTTCACACAAAACAAAAATGATATGAGGTGCCGGAGCGACACCTAAGCTTTCTCCTCTTTCTTTCCTCCTCGATCAAGGTTAAGCAACTTTACCCTTTCATTTGTACAGTGGTTATTTCCACTAATTATATATTTATATATATATATTATGATGTTTTGTAATGGTATTTTGATAAACTTAATTATATGATATAGATGAACCGGCGGCAATGGATGTACGTTGACCGATGCCAACCCGAGTTCACTTCGGGCCTGAAAGATTTTCTCCGTGTGGCTGAGAAAAACCCACAGGCGGATGGTTTTATGTGTTGTCCATGTGTTGATTGCCGAAACTTAAAGCAATACAGTAAATGGCAAGTCCTTCACTCCCACTTGCTTTGGAAAGGTTTCATGCTCAGCTATAATTGTTGGACCAAGCATGGAGAAAGAAAGGTTATGATGGAAGACAATGAAGAAGAATAAGAAGATGATGATGATATGTACCCTAACTACGGTGATACTGCAACGGGGCATGATGAAGATGAAGAGGCAGGGGGAGCTGAAGATGAACAGGCATCAGATGAGCCCGTTGATGATGATCTTCGTCGGGCCATCGCTGATGTACAGAGAGAAGCAGAAACTGAAAACGAGAAGCGAAGTTAAAGGGCATGTTAGAGGATCACAAAAAAAAGTTGTACTAAACTTGCGAAGATGGCAACGCAAAGCTCGGTACCACACTACAGTTGCTGCAATGGAAGGCAGGGCCTGATATATGTGACAAGTCATTTGAGAAGTTACTGAAAATAATGAAGAAGAGGCTTCTAAAGGATAACGAATTTACTGACAGTACGTACAAAGCAAAGAAGGTTCTCTGCCCTCTAGGATTAGAGGTGCAGAAGATACATGCATGCATTAATGACTGCATCCTCTACCGCGCTGAGTACGAAAATTTAGAAAAATGTCCGGTATGCACTGCACTGCGGTATAAGATCAGGCGAGATAACCCTGGTGATGTTGAGGGCGAGCCCCCCCCCCCCCCAGGAAGAGGGTTCCTGCCAAGGTTATGTGGTATGCTCCTATAATACCACGGTTGAAACGTCTGTTCAGAAATAAAGAGTATGCTAGGTTGTTGCGATGGCACAAAGAAGAACGTAAGAAAGATGAGATGGTGAGACACCCCGCTGATGGGTCGCAGTGGAGGAAAATTGATAGAGAGTTCCCGAACTTTGCAGGTGACGCGAGGAACTTAAGGTTTGGTCTAAGTACATATGGCATGAATCCTTTTGGGAAGCAGAGCTGTAGTCATAGTACCTGGCCTGTAACTCTATGTATCTATAACCTTCCGCCTTGGTTGTGCATGAAGCGAACGTTCATTATGATGCCAATGCTCATCCAAGGCCCAAAGCAACCCAACAACGACATTGATGCATACCTAAGGCCATTATGTGAAGAAATCTTATAGTTGTGGGCCAAACCAGGTGTACATGCGTGGGATGAGAACAAACAGGAGTCATTTCACCTACGAGCGTTGCTTTTCGTGACCATCAATGATTGGCCTACTGTTAGTAACCTTTCAGGACAGACAAACAAGGGATACAATGCATGCACGCACTGTTTAGATGAGACCGAAGGTGCATATTTGGAGAAATGTAAGAAGGTTGTGTACCTGGGGCACCGTGGATTTCTTCCAAAGAGGCACCCCGTCAGAAAGAAAGGCAATCATTTCGGAGGTGAGGCAGATCACCGGGAGAAGCCTGAACTCCGTACCGGTGATGCTTTACTTGATATGGTCAAGGACATAAAAGTAATCTTTGGAAAGGGTCCTGGCGGTCAATCTGTTCCGAATGATGTCGCTACCGGACACGCACCCATGTGGAAGAAAAAATCTATATTTTATGAGCTACCCTATTGGAAAGTCCTAGAGGTCCGCTCTTCAATCGACGTGATGCACGTGACGAAGAATCTTTGCATGAACCTGCTAGGCTTCTTAGGTATGTATGGGAAGACAAAAGATACACTAGAAGCACGGGAGGACCAGTATCGTATGAAAGTCCCCAAAAAACAAGCAAGAACAGAATTACAAGACGGATACAGGGCGTCACTTAAGTCCTTCCAGCTACGCTCTTACCAAAGCAGAGAAGAAAATCTTTTTTGAAGTCATTTGCAGTATCAAGTGTCGTCTAGCTTCTCATCAAATATAAAGGGGATTATAAATATGGCAGAGTAAACATTCCAAAACCTGAAGTCGCATGACTGCCACATTATTATGACGCAGTTGCTTCCGGTTGCACTGAGGGGGTTTCTGTCAAAAAATATTCGAATACCCATTGTGAAGCTATGTGCATTCCTCAATGCAATATCTCAGAAGGTAATCGATCCAGCTAGTCTGCCAAGGTTACAAAAGGATGTGGTGCAATGTCTTTTTAGTTTTGAGTTGGTGTTTCCGCCATCTTTCTTCAATATTATGACGCATCTCCTGGTTCACCTTGTCGAAGAGATTGCCGTCCTCGGTCCTGTATTTCTACACAATATGTTCCCCTTTGAGAGGTTCATGGGAGACTTAAAGAAATATGTTCATAACCGTGCTAGGCCAGAAGGAAGCATCTCCAAGGGCTATGGAACAGAGGAGGTCATTGAGTTATGTGTTGACTTTATTCCTGACCTTAAGTCGATTGGTGTTCCTGAATCGCGGCATGAGGGGAGACTAAGTGGAAAAGGCACGCTAGGAAGGAAATCAATGATATGTAGGGACGGGATTTCTTTCACTCAAGCACATTACACAGTTCTACAAAGTTCCACCTTGGTGGCCCCGTATATCAGTGAACACAAGAATATTGTACGCTCCCAACACCCGGGGTAGTCAGAAGACTAGATTACACATAAACATATGCAGCCTTTCGGCGGTTGGCTGCGAACACATCTCATTAATAACAACGATGTTGGAGATCAGTTGTACTTGTTGGCCGGGTCACCATCTTCGACTGTAGTGACTTTCCAAGGGTACGACATAAATGGAAATACCTTCTACACGATCGCCCAAGATAAAAAAGCACCAACCAAAACAGTGGTGTCCGCATTGATGCAACAAACACTAACAATGGGGAAAAGGACACATATTATGGTTACATAGAGGAGATATGGGAACTTGACTATGGACCTTGTTTTAAGATCACCTTTGTTTTGGTGCAAATGGGTCAAGCTAGATGGAAAAGGGGTAGAGGTAGACCAGCTGTACGGAATGACAACAGTGGATCTCAACAATCTTGGTTACAGAGACGAACCATTCGTCCTAGCCAATGATGTGGCTCAGGTTTTCTATGTGAAGTACATGTCCTCCAAACCGATGAAAAGAAAACATAAGGAAACGAGCTCATCCGATGAGCCAAAGCGTCACATAGTTCTTTCAAGGAAAAGAACCATCGTGGGAGTCGAGGACAAGATAGACATGTCAGAAAATCATAATAAGTTTGGTGAAATTCCTCCTTTCACAGTGAACATTGACCCAACCATCGCGTTAAATGCTGAAGATGCTCCATGGTTACGGTCGAAGCGATCATAAGGATTTTTTGTGATGTATCAGTAACATTGGTCGTATAACCTAAATGCCATGAAACCTCGAACATGATAGCTCATATTGTGAAGAATTTTTTGTGATGTATGCAATTATCCAAGTTTATTATTTTTCCTTGCAACTATGACACATAATATGACAGCACGCGAAGGTTTCGCGTTGTTTGGTGAATTTTTTATGCTCGTTTCAAACTATATGCAAAACGGCGGGCATGAAGATCCTTCGCTCGGGGCGGAGTTTCGCTAAACTTGCACTGGATCTCTGATGAAATAGCATGTTGTGAACCCAATAAAGATTTTTACAAAAAATCTTGAGCATTATATCATGTGCCTATAGTTTAAATCTAGCCGGCTGATACGCGTGAAGCACACGTCCGTTGGGAACCCCAAGAGGAAGGTGTGATGCGTACAGCAGCAAGTTTTCCCTCAGTAAGAAACCAAGGTTATCGAACCAGTAGGAGTCAAGAAGCACGTGAAGGTTGATGGTGGCGGAGTGTAGTGCGGCGCAACAGCAGGGATTCCGGCGCCAACGTGGAACCTGCACAACACAATCAAAGTACTTTGCCCCAACGTAACAGTGAGGTTGTCAATCTCACCGGCTTGCTGTAAACAAAGGATTAAATGTATAGTGTGGAAGATGATGTTTGCGAAGAACAGTAAGAACAAGTATTGCAGTAGATTGTATTTCAGATGTAAAGAATGGACCGGGGTCCACAGTTCACTAGTGGTGTCTCTCCAATAAGATAAATAGCATGTTGGGTGAACAAATTACAGTTGGGCAATTGACAAATAGAGAGGGCATAACAATGCATATACATATTACGATGACTACTATGAGATTTAATCAGGGCATTATGACAAAGTACATAGACCGCTATCCAGCATGCATCTATGCCTAAAAAGTCCACCTTCGGGTTAGCATCCGCACCCCTTCCAGTATTAAGTTGCAAACAACGAGACAATTGCATTAAGTATGGTGCGTAATTTAATCAACACAAATATCCTTAGACATAGCATTGATGTTTTATCCCTAGTGGCAACAAGCACATCCACAACCTTAGAACTTTCTGTCACCGTCCCAGATTCAATGGAGGCATGAACCCACTATCGAGCATAAATACTCCCTCTTGGAGTTACAAGTATCAACTTGGCCAGAGCCTCTACTAGCAACGGAGAGCATGCAAGAACATAAACAACACATATGTGATAGATTGATAATCAACTTGACATAGTATTCCATATTCATCGGATCCCAACAAACACAACATGTAGCATTACAAATAGATGATCTTGATCATGATAGGCAGCTCACAAGATCTAAACATGATAGCACATGAGAAGAAGACAACCATCTAGCTACTGCTATGGACCCATAGTCCAAATATGAACTACTCACACATCAATCCGGGGGCGATCATGGTGATGAAGAGTCCTCCGGGAGATGATTCCCCTCTCCGGCAGGGTGCCGGAGGCGATCTCCTGAATCCCCCGAGATGGGATTGGCGGCGGCTGCGTCTCTGGAAGGTTTTCCGTATCGTGGCTCTCGGTACAGGTGTTTTCGCGACGAAGGCTTTAAGTAGGCGGAAGGGTAGGGTTAGAGGCGGCGCGAGGGGCCCACACAGTAGGGCGGCGCGAGCCCCCCTTAGGCCGCGCGGCCCTAGTGTGGCGGCGCCTCGTCGCCCCACTTCGTAACTCCTTCGGTCTTCTGGAAGCTCCGTGGAAAAATAAGACTCTGGGCGTTGATTTTGTCCAATTCCGAGAATATTTCCTTTGCAGGATTTCTAAAACCAAAAATAGCAGAAAACAACAACTGGCTCTTCGGCATCTCGTCAATAGGTTAGTGCCGGAAAATGCATAATAATGACATAAAGTGTGTATAAAACATGTGAGTATCATCATAAAAGTAGCATGAAACATAAGAAATTATAGATACGTTTGAGACGTATCAAGCATCCCCAAGCTTAGTTCCTACTCGCCCTCGAGTAGGTAAACGATAACAAAGATAATTTCTGAAGTGACATGCTATCATAATCTTGATCAATACTATTGTAAAGCATATGAGATGAATGCAGCGATTCGAAGCAATGGTAAAGACAATGAGTAAACAACTGAACCATATAGCAAAGACTTTTCATGAATAGTACTTTCAAGACAAGCATCAATAAGTCTTGCATAAGAGTTAACTCATAAAGCAATAAATTCTTAGTAGAAAGCTTTGAAGCAACACAAAGGAAGATATAAGTTTCAGCGGTTGCTTTCAACTTCAACATGTATATCTCATGGATAATTGTCAACACAAAGTAATATGATGAATGCAAATAAGCAAATATGTAAGAATCAATGCACACGGTTGACACAAGTGTTTGCTTCTAAGATAGAAAGAAGTAGGTAACTGACTCAACATAAAGTAGAAGAATGTCCCTTCGCAGAGGGAAGCATGGATTACTATTTTTGTGCTAGAGCTTTTATTTTGAAAACATAGAAACAATTTTGTCAACGGTAGTAATAAAGCATATGTGTTATGCATAAGACATCTTATAAGTTGCAAGCCTCATGCATAGATTACCAATAGTGCTCACACCTTGTCCTAATTAGCTTGGATTTACATGGATTATCATTGCATAACATATGTTTCAACCAAGTGTCACAAAGGGGTACCTCTATGCCGCCTGTACAAAGGTCTAAGGAGAAGGTTCGCATTGGATTTCTCTCTTTTGATTGTTCTCAACTTAGACATCCATACCGGGACAACATAGACAACAGATAATGGACTCCTCTTTAATGCATAAGCATTCAACAACAAATAATATTCTCATAAGAGATTGAGGATTGATTGTCCAAACTGAAACTTCCACCATGATTCATGGCTTTAGTTAGCGGCCCAATGTTGTTCTCTAACAATATGCATACTCAAACCATTGGATCATGATAAATCACCCTTACTTCAGACAAGACGAACATGCATAGCAACTCATATGATATTCAACAAAGGTGTAATAGTTGATGGCGTCCCCAGAAACATGGTTACCGCTCAACAAGCAACTTATAAGAAATAAGATACATAAGTACATATTCAATACCACAATAGTTTTTAAGCTATTTTCCCATGAGCTATATATTGCAAAGACAAAGAAAGGAATTTTAAAGGTAGCACTCAAATAATTTACTTTGGAATGGCAGAGAAATACCATGTAGTAGGTAGGTATGGTGGACACAAATGGCATAGTTTTTGGCTCAAGGATTTTGGATGCACGAGAAGTATTCCCTCTTAATACAAGGCCTAGGCTAGCAAGGTTGTTTGAAGCAAACACAAGTATGAACCGGTACAGCAAAACTTACATAAGAACATATTGCAAGCATTATAAGACTCTACATTTTCTTCCTTGTTGTTCAAACACCTCACCAGAAAATATCTAGACTCTAGAGAGACCAATCATGCAAGCCAAATTTTAACAAGCTCTATGTAGTTCTTCATTAATAGGTGCAAAGTACATGATGCAAGAGCTTAAACATGATCTATATGAGCACAACAATTGCCAAGTATCAAATTATTCAAGACATTATACCATTTACCACATGAAGCATTTTCCGTTTCCAACCATAATAATGATGAATGAAGCAGTTTCATCCTTCGCCATGAACATTAAAAATGATTCTAAGAACACATGTGTTCATATGCAACAGCGGAGCGTGTCTCTCTCCCACAAAAAGAATGCTAGGATCCGATTTTATTCAAACAAAAACAAAAACAAAAACAAAAAGACGCTCCAAGTAAAGCACATAAGATGTGACGGAATAAAAATATAGTTTCACTAGAGGTGACCTGATAAGTTGTCGATGAAGAAGGGATGCCTTGGGCATCCCCAAGCTTAGATGCTTGAGTCTTCTTAAAATATGCGGGGATGAACCACGGGGGCATCCCCAAGCTTAGACTTTTCACTCTTCTTGATCATATTGTATCATCCTCCTCTCTTGACCCTTGAAAACTTCCTCCACACCAAACTCAAAACAAACTCATTAGAGGGTTAGTGCATAATCAAAAATTCACATATTCAGAGGTGACATAATCATTCTTAACACTTCTGGACATTGCACAAAGCTACTGAAAGTTAATGGAACAAAGAAATCCATCAAACATAGCAAAATAGGCAATGCGAAATAAAAGGCAGAATCTGTCAAAACAGAGCAGTCCGTAAAGACGAATTTTTATGGGGCACTTAGCTTGCTCAGATGAAAAGGCTCAAATTTAATGAAAGTTGCGTACATATCTGAGGATCACGCACGTAAATTGGCAGATTTTTCTGAGTTACCTACAGATGGGCGGCTCAATTTCGTGACAGTAAGAATTCTGTTTCTGCGCAGTAATCCAAATCTAGTACCAACCTACTATCAAAGACTTTACTTGGCACAACAATGCATTAAAATAAATATAAAGAGAGGTTGCTACAGTAGTAACAACTTCCAAGACTCAAATAGAAAACAAAAGTGCAGAAGTAAAATAATGGGTTGTCTCCCATAAGCGCTTTTCTTTAACGCCTTTCAGCTAGGCGCAGAAAGTGTGAATCAAGTATTATCAAGAGATGAAGCATCAACATCATAATTTGTTCTCATAATAGAATCATAAGGTAACTTCATTCTCTTTCTAGGGAAGTGTTCCATACCTTTCTTGATAGGAAATTGATACTTAATATTACCTTCCTTCATATCAATAATAGCACCAACAGTTCGAAGAAAAGGTCTTCTCAATATAATGGGACAAGATGCATTGCATTCAATATCCAAGACAACAAAATCAACGAGGACAAGGTTATTGTTAACCATAATATGAACATTATCAATCCTCCCCAAAGGTTTCTTCACAGCATTATCAGCAAGATTAACATCCAAATAACAATTTTTCAATGGTGGCAAGTCAAGCATATCATAGATTTTCTTAGGCATAACAGAAATACTTGCACCAAGATCACATAAATCATTACAATTAAAATCATTGACCTTCATCTTAATGATGGGCTCCCAACCATCTTCTAACTTCCTAGGAATAGAAGTTTCAAGTTTTAGTTTATCTTCTCTAGCTTTAATGAGATCATTTGTAAAATGTTTTGTAAAGGCCAAATTTATAGCACTAGCATTGAGACTTCTAGCAAGTTTTTGTAAGAACTTTATAACTTCAGAGATGTGACAATCATCAAAATCTAAACCATTATGATCTACAGCAATGGGATCATTGTCCACAATATTTTGAAAAATTTCAGCAGTTTTATCACAAGCAGTTTCAGCAGTTTTAGCAATTTCAGCAGTTTCAGGCAGTTTTGCACGCTTAGCATTAGGAGTAGTGATACGTCTCCGACGTATCGATAATTTCTTGTGTTCCATGCCACATTATTGATAATATCTACATGTTTTATGCACACTTTATGTCATATTCGTGCATTTTCTGGAACTTACCTATTAACAAGATGCCGGAGTGCCGATTCTTTATTTTCTGCTGTTTTTGGTTTCGAAATCCTAGTAACGAAATATTCTCGGAATTGGATGAAATCAACGCCCGGGGTCCTATTTTGCCACGAAGCTTCCGGCGGACCGAAGAGGAGACGAAGTGGGGCCACGAGGTGGCCACACCCTAGAGCGGCGCGGCCCGGCCCTTGGCCGCGCCGACCCGTGGTGTGGGGCCCTCGTGTGGCCCCTCGACCTGCCCTTCCGCCTACTTAAAGCCTCCGTCGCGAAACCCCCGATGCGAGAGCCATGATACGGAAAACCTTCCGGAGACGCCGCCGCCGCCAATCCCATCTCGGGGGATTCAGAGATCGCCTCTGCACGCACCTGCCGGAGGGGAATCATCTCCCGGAGGACTCTACGCCGCCATGGTCACCTCCGGAGTGATGAGTGAGTAGTCTACCCCCGGACTATGGGTCCATAGCGGTAGCTAGATTGTTGTCTTCTCCCCATTGTGCTTAATTGTCGGGTCTTGTGAGCCGCCTAACATGATCAAGATCATCTATCACGTAATTCTATATGTTGCGTTTGTTGGGATCCGATGAATAGAGAATACTTGTTATGTTGATTATCAAAGTTATGTCTATGTGTTGTTTATGATCTTGCATGCTCTCCGTTACTAGTAGATGCTCGGCCAAGTAGATGCTTGTAACTCCAAGAGGGAGTATTTATGCTCGATAGTGGGTTCATGTCTCCGTGAATACTGGGAAGTGACGGAAATCTCTAAGATTATGGATGTCTTGTTGCCACTAGGGATAAAACATTGGTGCTATGTTCAAGGATGTAGTTACCGATTACATTACGCGCAATACTTAATGCAATTGTCCGTTGTTAGCAACTTAATACCGGAGGGGGTTCGGATGATAACCTGAAGGTGGACTTTTTAGGCATAGATGCATGCTGGATAGCGGTCTATGTACTTTGTCGTAATGCCCAATTAAATCTCACTATACTTATCATAATATGTATGTGCATGGTCATGCCCTCTTTATTTGTCAATTGCCCAAGCTGTAATTTGTTCACCCAACATGTTGTTTATCTTATGGGAGAGACACCTCTAGTGAACTCGTGGACCTCGGTCCAATTATCTATACTTGAAATACAATCTACTCGCAATACTTGTTTACTGTTTTCGCAAACAATCATCTTCCACACAATACGGTTAATCCTTTGTTACAGACAAGCCGGTGAGATTGACAACCTCACTCTGTTTCGTTGGGGCAAAGTACTTTGGTTGTGTTGTGCGGGTTCCACGTTGGCGCCGAATCTCCGGTGTTGCGCCGCACTACATCCCGCCGCCATCAACCTTCAACGTGCTTCTTGACTCCTACTGGTTCGATTAAACCTTGGTTTCTTACTGAGGGAAACTTGCCGCTGTGCGCATCACACCTTCCTCTTGGGGTTCCCAACGGACGTGTCAACCACACGCATCAAGTAGAAACATTGCTAACACCAATTATTTTACCATTGATAGTAGGAGGTTTAGAAACATGTGGAGCATCAACATTACTAGTGGTGGTTATAGTCCAAACTTTAGCTACATTATTCTCTCTAGCAAATTTTTCCTCTTTTTCCAACCTAGCATGCAATTCAGCCATCAATCTAATATTCTCATTAATTCGAACTTGGATAGCGTTTGCTGTAGCAAATGCTTTAATATCTTTATTTTCATTAGGCATAACTTTCGATTTTAAAAGATCAACATCAGCAGCAAGACTATCAACCTTAGAAGCAAGAATATCAATTTTACCAAGCTTTTCTTCAACAGATTTATTAAAAGCAGTTTGTGTACTAATAAACTCTTTAAGCATGGCTTCAAGACCAGGGGGTACACTCCTATTATTGTTGTAAGAATTACCATAAGTATTACCATAACCATTGCTATTATTAGAAGGATATGGCCTATAGTTGTTACCAAAATTATTCCGATAAGCATTGTTGTTGAAATTATTATTTTTAATGAAGTTCACATCAACATGCTCTTCTTGAGCAACCAATGAAGCTAAATGAACATTATTACGATCAACATTAGATCTACCATTCACAAGCATAGACATAATAGCATCAATCTTATCACTCAAGGAGGAGGTTTCTTCAACAGAATTTACCTTCTTACCTTGTGGAGCTCTTTCCGTGTGCCATTCAGAGTAGTTGGTCATCATATCATCAAGAAGCTTTGTTGCGGCGCCTAAGGTGATGGACATAAAAGTACCTCCAGCAGCTGAGTCCAATAGGTTCCGCGAAGAAAAATTCAATCCTGCATAAAAGGTTTGGATGATCATCCAAGTATCCAGTCCATGGGTTGGGCAATTCTTGACCAAAGATTTCATTCTTTCCCATTCTTGGGCAACATGCTCATTATCCAATTGCTTAAAATTCATTATGCTACTTCTCAAAGATATAATTTTAGCAGGAGGATAATATCTACCAATGAAAGCATCCTTACATTTAGTCCATGAATCAATACTATTTTTAGGCAAAGATAGCAACCAATCTTTAGCTCTTCCTCTTAAAGAGAAAGGGAACAATTTTAATTTTATAATGTCACCATCTACATCCTTATACTTTTGCATTTCACAAAGTTCAACAAAATTATTAAGATGGGCAGCAGCATCATCAGAACTAACACCCGTAAAATTGCTCTCTCATAACAAGATTTAGTAAAGCAGGTTTAATTTCAAAATATTCTGCTGTAGTAGCAGGTGGAGCAATAGGTGTGCATAAGAAATCATTATTATTTGTGCTAGTGAAGTCACACAACTTAGTATTCTCAGGGGTACCCATTTTAGCAGTAGTAAATAAAGCAAACTAAATAAAGTAAATGCAAGTAACTATATTTTGTGCTTTTAATATTGAGAACGCAAACAAGATAGTAAATAAAGTAATGCAAGTAACTAATTTTTTTGTATTTTTAATATAGAGAACAAACAAAGCAGTAAATAAAGTAAAGCAATACAAAACAAAGTAAAGAGATTGGAAGTGGAAGACTCCCCTTGCAGCGTGTCTTGATCTCCCCGGCAACGGCGCCAGAAAAAGAGCTGTTGCCATGGGAGTTGGCAATCTCTGGGGTGTAACTTCTCTTTAGGTCCCCGGCAACGGCGCCAGAAAAAGAGCTTGATACGCGTGAAGCACACGTCCGTTGGGAACCCCAAGAGGAAGGTGTAATGCGTACAGCAGCAAGTTTTCCCTCAGTAAGAAACCAAGGTTATCGAACCATTAGGAGTCAAGAAGCACGTGAAGGTTGATGGTGGCGGAGTGTAGTGCGGCGCAACACCAGGGATTCCGGCGCCAACGTGTAACCTGCACAACACAATCAAAGTACTTTGCCCCAACGTAACAGTGAGGTTGTCGATCTCACTGGCTTGCTGTAAACAAAGGATTAAATGTATAGTGTGGAAGATGATGTTTGCGAATAACAGTAAGAACAAGTATTGCAGTAGATTGTATTTCAGATGTAAAGAATGGACCGGGGTCCACAGTTCACTAGTGGTGTCTCTCCAATAAGAAATAGCATGTTGGGTGAACAAATTACAGCTTGGGCAATTGACAAATAGAGAGGGCATAACAATGCACATACATATCACGATGACTACTATGAGATTTAATCGGGGCATTACGACAAAGTACATAGACCGCTATCCAGCATGCATCTATGCCTAAAAAGTCCACCTTCGGGTTAGCATCCGCACCCCTTCTAGTATTAAGTTGCAAACAACGTGACAATTGCATTAAGTATGGTGCGTAATGTAATCAACACGAATATCCTTAGACAAAGCATTGATGTTTTATCCCTAGTGGCAACAGCACATCCACAACCTTAGAACTTTACGTCACTCGTCCCGCATTCAATGGAGGCATGAACCCACTATCGAGCATAAATACTCCCTCTTGGAGTTACAAGTATCAACTTGGCCGAGCCTCTACTAGCAACGGAGAGCATGCAAGAACATAAACAACACATATATGATAGATTGATAATCAACTTGACATAGTATTCCATATTCATCGGATCCCAACAAACACAACATGTAGCATTACAAATAGATGATGTTGATCATGATAGGTAGCTCACAAGATCTAAACATGATAGCACATGATGAGAAGACAACCATCTAGCTACTGCTATGGACCCATAGTCCAAAGATGAACTACTCACACATCCATCCGGAGGCGATCATGGTGATGAAGAGTCCTCTGGGAGATGATTCCTCTCTCCGGCAGGGTGCCGGAGGCGATCTCCTGAATCCCCCGAGATGGGATTAGCGGCGGCTGCGTCTCTGGAAGGTTTTCCGTATCGTGGCTCTCGGTACAGGTGTTTTCGCGATGAAGGCTTTAAGTAGGCGGAAGGGTAGGGTTAGAGGCGGCGCGAGGGACCACACAGTAGGGCGGCGCGGGACCCCTTAGGCCGCGCGGCCCTAGTGTGGCGGCACCTCGTCGCCCCACTTCGTAACTCCTTTGGTCTTCTGGAAGCTCCTTGGAAAAATAAGACTCTGGGCGTTGATTTCGTCCAATTCCGAGAATATTTCCTTTGTAGGATTTCTGAAACCAAAAACAACAGAAAACAACAACTGGCTCTTCGGCATCTCGTCAATAGGTTAGTGCCGGAAAATGCATAATAATGACATAAAGTGTGTATAAAACATGTGAGTATCATCATAAAAGTAGCATGGAACATAAGAAATTATAGATACATTTGAGACGTGATGTCTACGCACGCTTCTATTCCTGTAGACAGTGTTGGGCCTCCAAGAGCAAAGGTTTGTAGAACAGCAGCAAGTTTTCCCTTAAGTGGATCACCCAAGGTTTATCGAACTCAGGGAGGAAGAGGTCAAAGATATCCCTCTCAAGCAACCCTGCAATTACGATACAAGAAGTCTCTTGTGTCCCCAACACACCCAATACACTTGTCATATGTATAGGTGCACTAGTTCGGCGAAGAGATAGTAAAATAGAAGTAATATGGATGTATATGAGTGGTAATAGCAATCTGAAATAAATATGGCAGCGAGTAAACATGCAACAGAACAGTAAATAAGCGGAGATTCGATGTTTGGAAACAAGGCCTAGGGATCATACTTTCACTAGTGGACACTCTCAACATTGATCACATAATAAAACCACTCTACACTCTCTTGTTGGATGACAAACACCATTAATTGTGTAGGGCTACAAGAGCACCTCAATGCCGGAGTTAACAAGCTCCACAACATTCGATGTTCATATTTAAGTAACCTTAGAGTGCATGATAGACCAACGCAATTATACCGAGTACTAACATAGCATGCACACCGTCACCGACGAGACTATGAAAGGGGGAATAGATCACATCAATACTATCATAGTAATAGTTAACTTCATAATCTACAAGAGATCACAATCATAGCTTATACCAAGTACTACATGATGCACACACTGTCAACATTACATCATGGAGGAGGAATAGACTACTTTAATAACATCACTAGAGTAGCACATAGATTGATAGTGATACAAAGCTCATCATATGGATCTCAATCATGTAAAGCAGCTCATGAGATCATTGTATTGAAGTACATGGGATAGAGATGAACCACATAGCTACGGTAGAGCCCTCTGCCTCGGGGGAGAACTACTCCCTCCTCATCATGGAGACAGCGATGGCGGTGAAGATGGCGGTGGAGATGCCTTCCGGGGGCACTTCCCCGTCCCGACGGCATGCCGGAACAGAGTCTTCTGTCCCCCGAATCTTGGCTTCGCGATGGCGCCGGCTCTGGAAGGTTTTCTGGTGTTTCGTCAATCCGTGTCGAAGATTTAGGTCACGAGGCATCTTATAGGCGAAGAGGCGGAGTCGGAGGGGCCACGGGGTCCCACACACTAGGGGGCGCCCCTGGGCCGCGCCGCCACCACGTGTGGGGCCCCTAGGGCTCCCCTCTGGTCCCTCTCTGGCTCTCTCGAAGCTTCCGGGAAAAATAAGGTTCTGGGCGTTGATTTCGTCCGATTCCGAGAATATTTCCTTTGTAGGATTTCTGAAACCAAAAACAGCAGAAAACAGCAAGCGGCCCTTCGTCATCTCGTCAATAGGTTAGTTCCGGAAAACGCATCAAAACGATATAAAGTGTGAACAAAACATGTAGGTATTGTCATAAAACAAGCATGGAACATCAGAAATTATGGATACGTTGGAGACGTATCAGCATCCCCAAGCTTAGTTCCTACTCATCCTCGAGTAGGTAAACGATAAAAAGAATAATTTCTGAAGTGACATGCTACCAACATAATCTTGATCATACTATTGTAAAGCATATGAGATGAATGCAGCGATTCGAAGCAATGGTAAAGACAATGAGTAAACAACTGAATCATATAGCAAAGACTTTTCATGAATAATACTTTCAAGACAAGCATCAATAAGTCTTGCATAAGAGTTAACTCATAAAGCAATAGATTCAAAGTAAAGGCATTGGAGCAACACAAAGGAAAATTTAAGTTTCAGCAATTGCTTTCACCTTTCAACATGCATATCTCATGGATAATTGTCAACATAAAGTAATATGATGAATGCAAATATGCAAGTATGTAGGAATCAATGCACAGTTAACACAAGTGTTTGCTTCTAAGATGGAAAGAAGTAGGTAAACTGACTCAACATAAAAGTAAAAGAATGGCCCTTCACAGAGGGAAGCACGGGTTACTATTTTTGTGCTAGAGCTTTTATTTTGAAAACATAGAAACAATTTTGTCAACGGTAGTAATAAAGCATATGTGTTATGTATAAGATATCCTATAAGTCGCAAGCCTCATGCATAGATTACCAATAGTGCTCGCACCTTGTCCTAATTAGCTTGGATTTACATGGATTATCATTGCATAACATATGTTTTAACCAAGTGTCACAAAGGGGTACCTGATACGTCTCCGACGTATCGATAATTTCTTATGTTCCATGCCACATTATTGATGATATCTACATGTTTTATGCATACTTTATGTCATTATTATGCATTTTCTGGAACTAACCTATTAACAAGATGCCGAAGTGCCAGTTGCTGTTTTCTGCTGTTTTTGGTTTTAGAAATCCTAGTAAAGAAATATTCTCGGAATCGGACGAAATCAACGCCGAAGATCTTAGAATCCCCGGAAGCATCCAGAACACCCGAGAACCGCCAGAGAGGGGGCACATGCCCACCAAACCATAGGCCGGCGCGGCCAAGGGGGGGCCCGCGCCCCCCTATAGTGTCGTCGCCCCTTCGACCTTCTGACGCCGCCTCTTCGCCTATATAAAGCCCCTGGACCTAAAACCTCGATACGAAAAAGCCACGGTACGAGAAACCTTCCAGAGCCGCCGCCATCGCGAAGCCAAGATCTGGGGGACAGGAGTCTCGTTCCAGGCACGCCACCGGGACGGGGAAGTGCCCTGGAAGGCTTCTCCATCGACACCGCTGCCATCTCCACCACCATCTTCATCACCGCTGCTCGTCTCCCATGAGGAGGGAGTAGTTCTCCATCGAGGCTCGGGGCCGTGCCGGTAGTTACGTGGTTCATCTCTCTCCTATGTACTTCAATACAATAATCTCATGAGTTGCCTTACATGATTGAGATTCATATGATGATGCTTGTAATCTAGATGTCGTTATGCTAGTCAAGTGAATTTTACTTATGTGATCTCCGGAAACTCCTTGTCCCACGTGTGTAAAGGTGACAGTGTGTGCACCGTGTGGGTCTCTTAGGCTATATTTCACAAAATACTTATTCACTGTTATGAATGGCATAGTGAAGTGCTTATTTATATCTCTTTATGATTGCAATGTGTTTTGTATCACAATTTATCTATGTGCTACTCTAGTGATGTTATTAAAGTAGTTTATTCCTCCCGCACGGTGTAATGGTGACGGTGTGTGCATCCGTGTTAGTACTTGGCGTAGGCTATGATTATGATCTCTTGTAGATTATGAAGTTAACTATTGCTATGATGGTATTGATGTGATCTATTCCTCCTACATAGTGTGAAGGTGACGAGTGTGCATGCTATGTTAGTACTTGGTTTAGTTGTGTTGATCTTTCATGCACTCTAAGGTTATTTAAATATGAACATTGAATTGTGGAGCTTGTTAACTCCGGCATTGAGGGTTCGTGTAATCCTACGCAATGGTGTTCATCATCCAACAAAAGAGTGTAGAGTATGCATTTATATATTCTGTTATGTGATCAAAGTTGAGAGTGTCCACTAGTGAAAGTCTAATCCCTAGGCCTTGTTCCTAAATATCGCTATCGCTGCTTGTTTACTCGTTTTACTTGCGTTACTACGCTTGTTTACTGTCCCGGGCAAAGCACTTTTCTGGTGCCGTTGCTACTACTTATTTATACCACCTGTATTTCACTATCTCTTCGCCGAACTAGTGCACCTATTAGGTGTGTTGGGGACACAAGAGACTTCTTGCTTTGTGGTTGCAGGGTTGCATGAGAGGGATATCTTTGACCTCTTCCTCCCTGAGTTCGATAAACCTTGGGTGATCCACTGAAGGGAAAACTTGTTGTTGTTCTACAAACCTCTGCTCTTGGAGGCCCAACACTGTCTACGAGGAAAAGGAGGGGCGTAGACATCAAGCTATTTTTCGGCGCCGTTGCCGGGGAGGAAAGGTAAAAGGCACTCATACTTCGGTTCCAGGTAACAGTACTTTTCTGGCGCCATTGTGTTTGTGCTCAAAGCTATTTCCTTTAGATCCTGCAATTGCATCTTTTTGTTTCTTGTTTACACTAGTTAGGCATAATGGAAAACAACAAAAATATGAGAGATCTTTATGAACTTTATCTTGAATTAGGACATGATGTGTTTGAAGAGAGAATTAAAAAACCCATTGAACTTTATATGCATGCTAACGGGAATGTTATTAATATGAATGCTTTGAACACTATTGTTGCTAATGCTATGGAAAATTCTAAGCTTGGGGAAGCTGGTTTTGATGAGCATGATCTTTTTAGTCCCCCAAGCATTGAGGAGGAAATTTTCTTTGATGATACTTTGCCTCCTATTTATGATGATTATAATGATAGTAGTCTTTTGTTGCCACCTGTTATGGAGGATAAATTTGATTATGATTACAATATGCCTCCTATATTTGATGATGAGAATAATAATGATAGCTACTTTGTTAAATTTGCTCCCACTACAACTAATAAAATTGATTATGCTTATGTGGAGATTAATAATTTTATGCATGAGACTCATGATAAGAATGCTTTATGTGATAGTTATATTGTTGAGTTTGCTCATGACACTACTGAAAGCTATCATGAGAGAGGAAAATATGGTTATAAAAAATTTCATGTTACTAAAACACCTCTCTATGTGCTGAAATTTTTGAAGGTACACTTGTTTTATCTTCCTATGCTTGTTACTTTGCTCTTCATGAACTTGTTCATTTACAAGATTCCTATGCATAGGATGCATGTTAGACTTAAATGTGTTTTGGATTTGCTTCTTGATGCTCTCTTTTGCTTCAAATACTATTTTTGCGAGTGCATCATTAAAACTGCTGAGCCCATCTTAATGGCTATAAAGAAAGAACTTCTTGGGAGATAACCCATGTGTTTATTTTGCTACTGTAACTCTATTTTATATTTGTGCCTTGGAAGTTGTTACTACTGTAGCAAACTCTCCTTATCTTGGTTTAGTGTTTTATTGTGCCAAGTAAAGTCGTTGATAGTAAGGTTCATACTAGATTTCGATTACTGCGCAGAAACAGATTTCTTTGCTGTCACGAATCTGGGCAAAATTCTCTGTAGGTAAATCAGAAAATTCTGCCAATTTACGTGAGTGATCCTCAGATATGTACGCAACTTTCATTCAATTTGAGCATTTTCATTTGAGCAAGTCTGGTGCCTCAATAAAATTCATCTTTACGGACTGTTCTGTTTTGACAGATTCTGCCTTTTATTTCGCATTGCTTCTTTTGCTATGTGGGATGGATTTCTTTGTTCCATTGACTTCCAGTAGCTTTGGGCAATGTCCAGAAGTGTTAAGAATGATTGTGTCACCTCTGAACATGTGAATTTTTGATTATGCACTAACCCTCTAATGAGTTGTTTTGAGTTTGGTGTGGAGGAAGTTTTCAAGGGTCAAGAGAGGAGGATGATATACTACGATCAAGAAGACTGAAAAGTCTAAGCTTGGCGATGCCCCGGTGGTTCATCCCTGCATATTTCAAGAAGACTCAAGCATCTAAGCTTGGGGATGCCCAAGGCATCCCCTTCTTCATCGACAAATTATCAGGTTCCTTCTCTTGAAACTACATTTTTATTCGGTCACATCTTATGTACTTTACTTGGAGCGTCTGTATGTCTCTTGTTTTTGTTTTTGTTTGAATAAATGCTTATGTGGGAGAGAGACACGCTCCGCTGGTTCATATGAACACATGTGTTCTTAGCTTTTAATTTTCATGGCGAAGGTTGAAACTGCTTCGTTAATTGTTATATGGTTGGAAACAGAAAATGCTATATGTAGTAATTGGTATGATGTTTTGAACAATGTGATACTTGGCAATTGTTGTGCTCATGTTTAAGCTCTTGCATCATATACTTTGCACCTATTAATGAAGAAATACATAGAGCTTGCTAAAATTTGGTTTGCATAATTGGTCTCTCTAAGGTCTAGATAATTTCTAGTAAGAGTTTGAACAACAAGGAAGACGGTGTAAAGTCTTATAATGTTTACAATATGTCTTTTAGGTGAGTTTTGCTGCACCGGTTCATCCTTGTGTTTGTTTCAAATAGCCTTGCTAGCCTAAGCCTTGTATCGAGAGGGAATACTTCTCATGCATCCAAAATCCTTGAGCCAACCACTATGCCATTTGTGTCCACCATACCTACCTACTACATGGTATTTCTCCGCCATTCCAAAGTAAATTGCTTGAGTGCTACCTTTAAATTTCTATCCTTCACCTTTACAATATATAGCTCATGGGACAAATAGCCTAAAAACTATTGTGGTATTGAATATGTACTTATGCACTTTATCTCTTATTAAGTTGCTTGTTGTGCGATAACCATGTTCCTGGGGACGCCATCAACTACTCTTTGTTGAATTTCATGTGAGTTGCTATGCATGTCCGTCTTGTCTGAAGTAAGGGAGATTTACCACTAGAATGGTTAGAGCATGCATAATGTTAGAGAAGAACATTGGGCCGCTAACTAAAGCCATGATCCATGGTGGAAGTTTCAGTTTTGGACAAATATCCTCAATCTCATATGAGAAAATTAATTGTTGTTGAATGCTTAAGCATTAAAGAGGAGTCCATTATCTGTTGTCTATGTTGTCCCGGTATGGATGATGTCTAAGTTGAGAATAATCAATAGCGAGAAATCCGATGCGAGCTTTCTCCTTAGACCTTTGTACAGGCGGCATAGAGGTACCCCTTTGTGATACTTGGTTAAAACATGTGCATTGCGATAATCCCGGTAATCCAAGCTAATTAGGACAAGGTGCGGGCACTATTAGTATACTATGCATGAGACTTGCAACTTGTAGGATATAATTTACATAATGCATATGCTTTATTACTACCGTTGACAAAATTGTTTCTTGTTTTCAAAATCAAAGCTCTAGCACAAATATAGCAATCGATGCTTCCCTCTGCGAAGGGCCAATCTTTTATCTTTATGTTGAGTCAGTTCACCTTTTTCTCTCTACCTCAAGAAGCAAACACTTGTGTGAAGTGTGCATTGATTCCTACATACTTGCATATTGCATTTGTTATATTACTCTATGTTGACAATATCCATGAGATATACATGTTATAAGTTGAAAGCAACCGCTGAAATTTCATCTTCCTTTGTGTTGCTTCAATGCTTTTACTTTGAATTATTGCTTTATGAGTTAACTCGTATGCAAGACTTATTGATGCTTGTCTTGAAAGTACTATTCATGAAAAGTCTTTGCTTTATGATTCATTTGTTTACTCATGTCATTTACATTGTTTTGATCGCTGCATTCACTACATATGCTTTACAAATAGTTTGATCAAGGTTATGATGGCATGTCACTCCAGAAATTATCTTTGTTTATCGTTTACCTGCTCGGGACGAGCAGAAACTAAGCTTGGGGATGCTGATACGTCTCCGACGTATCGATAATTTCTTATGTTCCATGCCACATTATTGATGATATCTACATGTTTTATGCATACTTTATGTCATTATTATGCATTTTCTGGAACTAACCTATTAACAAGATGCCGAAGTGCCAGTTGCTGTTTTCTGCTGTTTTTGGTTTCAGAAATCCTAGTAAAGAAATATTCTCGGAATCGGACGAAATCAACGCCGAAGATCTTAGAATCCCCGGAAGCATCCAGATAACCCGAGAACCGCCAGAGAGGGGGCACAGGCCCACCAAACCATAGGCCGGCGCGGCCAAGGGGGGGCCGCGCCCCCCTATAGTGTCGTCGCCCCTTCGACCTTCTGACGCCGCCTCTTCGCCTATATAAAGCCCCTGGACGCTAAAACCTCGATACGAAAAAGCCACGGTACGAGAAACCTTCCGGAGCCGCCGCCATCGCGAAGCCAAGATCGGGGGGACAGGAGTCTCTGTTCCGGCACGCCGCCGGGACGGGGAAGTGCCCCCGGAAGGCTTCTCCATCGACACCGCTACCATCTCCACCACCATCTTCATCACCGCTGCTGTCTCCCATGAGGAGGGAGTAGTTCTCCATCGAGGCTCGGGGCTGTACCGGTAGCTACGTGGTTCATCTCTCTCCTATGTACTTCAATACAATAATCTCATGAGCTGCCTTACATGATTGAGATTCATATGATGATGCTTGTAATCTAGATGTCGTTATACTAGTCAAGTGAATTTTACTTATGTGATCTCCGGAGACTCCTTGTCCCACGTGTGTAAAGGTGATAGTGTGTGCACCGTGTGGGTCTCTTAGGCTATATTTCATAGAATACTTATTCACTCGTTATGAATGGCATAGTGAAGTGCTTATTTATATCTCTTTATGATTGCAATGTGTTTTGTATCACAATTTATCTATGTGCTACTCTAGTGATGTTATTAAAGTAGTTTATTCCTCCTGCACGGTGTAATGGTGACAGTGTGTGCATCCGTGTTAGTACTTGGCGTAGGCTATGATTATGATCTCTTGTAGATTATGAAGTTAACTATTGCTATGATGGTATTGATGTGATCTATTCCTCCTACATAGTGTGAAGGTGACGATGTGCATGCTATGTTAGTACTTGGTTTAGTTGTGTTGATCTTTCATGCACTCTAAGGTTATTTAAATATGAACATTGAATTGTGGAGCTTGTTAACTCCGGCATTGAGGGTTCGTGTAATCCTACGCAATGGTGTTCATCATCCAACAAAAGAGTGTAGAGTATGCATTTATCTATTACTGTTATGTGATCAAAGTTGAGAGTGTCCACTAGTGAAGGTTTAATCCCTAGGCCTTGTTCCTAAATATCGCTATCGCTGCTTGTTTACTTGTTTTACGTTACTCGTGCGTTACTACTGCTTGTTTACTGTCCTGGGCAAAGCAATTTTCTGGTGTCGTTGCTACTACTTATTTATACCACCTGTATTTCACTATCTCTTCGCCGAACTAGTGCACCTATTAGGTGTGTTGGGGACACAAGAGACTTCTTGCTTTGTGGTTGCAGGGTTGCATGAGAGGGATATCTTTGACCTCTTCCTCCCTGAGTTCGATAAACCTTGGGTGATCCACTTAAGGGAAAACTTGCTGTTGTTCTACAAACCTCTACTCTTGGAGGCCCAACACTGTCTACAGGAAAAGGAGGGGGGCGTAGACATCAGTACCTCTATGCCGCCTGTACAAAGGTCTAAGGAGAAAGCTCGCATTGGATTTCTCGCTTTTGATTATTCTCAACTTAGACATCCATACCGGGACAACATAGACAACAGATAATGGACTCCTGTTTAATGCATAAGCATTCAACAACAAATAATATTCTCATAAGAGATTGAGGATTGATTGTCCAAACTGAAACTTCCACCATGGATCATGGCTTTAGTTAGCGGCCCAATGTTCTTCTCTAACAATATGCATACTCAAACCATTGATCATGATAAATCACACTTACTTCAGACAAGACGAACATGCATAGCAACTCACATGATATTCAACAAAGGTATTAGTTGATGGCGTCCCCGGAAACATGGTTACCGCTCAACAAGCAACTTATTAAGAAATAAGATACATAAGTACATATTCAATACCACAATAGTTTTTAAGCTATTTTCCCATGAGCTATATATTGCAAAGACAAAGAATAGAATTTAAAGGTAGCACTCAAGTAATTTACTTTGAAATGGCAGAGAAATACCATGTAGTAGGTAGGTATGGTGGACACAAATGGCATAGTTTTTGGCTCAAGGATTTTGGATGCACGAGAAGTATTCCCTCTCAATACAAGGCTTAGGCTAGCAAGGTTGTTTGAAGCAAACACAAGTATGAACTGGTACAGAAAAACTCACATAAGAACATATTGCAAGCATTATAAGACTCTACACTGTCTTCCTTGTTGTTCAAACACCTCACCAGAAAATATCTAGACTTTAGAGAGACCAATCATGCAAGCTAAATTTCAACAAGCTCTACGGTAGTTCTTCACTAATAGGTGCAACGTACATGATGCAAGAGCTTAAACATGATCTATTTGAGCACAACCATTGCCAAGTATCAAATTATTCAAGACATTATACCAATTACCACATGAAGCATTTTCTGTTTCCAACCAAATAACAATGAATGAAGCAGTTTCAACCTTCGCCATGAACATTAAAAGCTAAGAACACCGGTGTTCATATGCAACAACGGAGCGTGTCTCTCTCCCACACAATAAATGCTAGGATCCAATTTATTCAAACAAAACAAAAATAAGAACAAACAGACGCTCCAAGTAAAGCACATAAGATGTACCGGGAACAAAATATAGTTTCACTAGAGGTGTCCTGATAATTTGTCGATGAAGAAGGGGATGCCTTGGGCATCCCCAAGCTTAGATGCTTGAGTCTTCTTGAAATATGCAGGGATGAACCACGGGGGAATCCCCAAGCTTAGAGCTTTCACTCTCTTTGATCATATTGTACCATCCTCCTCTCTTGACCCTTGAAAACTTCCTCCACACCAAACTCGAAACAAACTCATTAGAGGGTTAGTGCATAATCAAAAATTCACATGTTCAGAGGTGACACAATCATTCTTAACACTTCTGAACATTGCACAAAGCTACTGGAAGTTAATGGAATAAAGAAATCCATCAAACACATCAAAACAGGCAATGCGAAATAAAAGGCAGAATCTGTCAAAACAGAACAGTCCGTAAAGACGAATTTTTTAGAGGCACCAGACTTGCTCAGATGAAAATGCTCAAATTGAATGAAAGTTGCGTACATATCTGAGGATTACTCACGTAAATTGGCAGATTTTTCTGAGTTACCTACAGAGAATACTACTCAAATTCGTGACAGGAAGAAATCTGTTTCTGCGCAGTAATCCAAATCTAGTATCAACCTTACTATCAAAGACTTTACTTGGCACAACAATGCAATAAAATAAAGATAAGGAGAGGTTGCTACAGTATTAACAACTTCCAAGACTCAAATAGAAAATAAAATTGATGTAGTAAAATAAACACATGGGTTATCTCCCAAGAAGTGCTTTCTTTATAGCCATTAAGATGGGCTCAGTAAATTTAATGACGCACTCGCAAGAAATAAGAGTTGAAGCAAAAGAGAGCATCAAAAGGCAAATTCAAAACAAATTTAAGCCTAACCCACTTCCTATGAAAAGGAATCTTGTAAATAAACAAGTCATGTAGGCATAATGCAATAAATAGGAAAACTAGACAAGCGCAACTTCAAGATTTTCAGCATGTAGATAGGTGTTTTAGTAACATGAAAATTTCTACAACTATATTTTCCTCTCTCATAAATATTTTCAGTAGCATCATGAACAAACTCAACAATATAACCATCAAATGAAACATTCTTATCATGAGTCTCATGCATAAAATTATTGCGCTCCACATAAGCATAATCAATTTTATTAGTAATAGTGGGAGCAAATTCATCACCATAATCATCAAATATAGGAGGCATAGTGTAATCATAATAACCTTTATCCTCCATAGTAGGTGGCACCAAAAGACCACTATCATTATAATCATCATAAATAGGAGGCAAAGTATCATCAAAGAAAATTTTCTCCTCAATGCTTGGGGGACTAAAAATATCATGCTCATCAAAACCAGCTTCCCCAAGCTTAGAATTTTCCTTAGTATTAGCAACAATGGTGTTCAAAACGTTCATACTAATATCATTGCTACTAGCATGCAAATAAGGTTCCATAGGTTTTTTAATTTTCGCATCAAACAATCCATGTCTTAACTCAGGAAATAGATTAAAAAGCTCACTGTTATTTTCCATTATGCCTTACTAGTGATTAACAAGAAACAAAAAGATGCAATTGCAGGATCTAAAGGAAATAGCTTCAAGCACTCACACACCAGCAGCAGTGCTAGGAAATAGCTTAGTAGTCAGAGAATGTAAATACCTTTTACCTTACCTCCCCGGCAACGGCGCCAGAAAATAGCTTGATGTCTACGCACGCTTCTATTCCTGTAGACAGTATTGGGCCTCCAAGAGCAGAGGTTTGTAGAACAGCAGCAAGTTTTCCCTTAAGTGGATCACCCAAGGTATATCGAACTCAGGGAGGAAGAGGTCAAAGATATCCCTCTCAAGCAACCCTGCAATTACGATACAAGAAGTCTCTTGTGTCCCCAACACACCCAATACACTTGTCAGATGTATAGGTGCACTAGTTCAGCGAAGAGATAGTAAAATACAAGTAATATGGATGTATATGAGTAGTAATAGCAATCTGAAATAAATATGGCAGCGAGTAAACATGCAACAGAACAGTAAATAAGCGGAGATTCGATGTTTGGAAACAAGGCCTAGGGATCATACTTGCACTAGTGGACACTCTCAACATTGATCACATAATAAAACCACTCTACACTCTCTTGTTGGATGACAAACACCATTAATTGTGTAGGGCTACAAGAGCACCTCAATGCCGGAATTAACAAGCTCCACAACATTCGATGTTCATATTTAAGTAACCTTAGAGTGCATGATAGACCAACGCAATTATACCGAGTACTAACATAGCATGCACACCGTCACCGACGAGACTATGAAAGGGGGAATAGATCACATCAATACTATCATAGTAATAGTTAACTTCATAATCTACAAGAGATCACAATCATAGCTTATACCAAGTACTACATGATGCACACACTGTCAACATTACATCATGGAGGAGGAATAGACTACTTTAATAACATCACTAGAGTAGCACATAGATTGATAGTGATACAAAGCTCATCATATGGATCTCAATCATGTACAGCAGCTCGTGAGATCATTGTATTGAAGTACATGGGAGAGAGATGAACCACATAGCTACGGTAGAGCCCTCAGCCTCGGGGGAGAACTACTCCCTCCTCATCATGGAGACAGCGATGGCGGTGAAGATGGCAGTGGAGATGCCTACCGGGGGCACTTCCCCGTCCCGGCGGCGTGCCGGAACAGAGACTTCTGTGCCCCGAATCTTGGCTTCGCGATGGCGGTGGCTCTGGAAGGTTTTCTGGTGTTTCGTCAATCCGTGTCAAAGATTTAGGTCACGAGGCATCTTATAGGCGAAGAGGCGGAGTCGGAGGGGCCACGGGGGTCCCACACATTAGGCGGGCGCGCCCCCCCTGGGCCGCGCCGCCACCACGTGTGTGGCCCCTAGGGCTCCCCTCTGGTCCCTCTCTGGCTCTCTGGAAGCTTCCGGGAAAAATAAGGTTATGGGCATTGATTTCGTCCGATTCCGAGAATATTTCCTTTGTAGGATTTCTGAAACCAAAAACAGCAGAAAACAGACAGCGGCCCTTCGACATCTCGTCAATAGGTTAGTTCAGGAAAACGCATCAAAACGATATAAAGTGTGAACAAAACATGTAGGTATTGTCATAAAACAAGCATGGAACATCAGAAATTATGGATACGTTGGAGACGTATCAAGACGTATCACCGGCCTCCTACCGATTCGGCAGGAATTTGTCTTTTTCACGAGGGGTGGACGGAAAGGTAATAGATACACCGGTTGGGAAATTATCCATCTTAGGTGGTCTAGTATTTTTGAAAAATATGTTGGTACCGATGTGAAACTTTAATTTGGTGGTTGCTTCACAAAACATCCCTTTCTCAGCACCTCGAAAATGGAAAATGGCTTTTTCGTGCGATGAAAAGGAAAACTTCCTCCTGCAACATCGTAAGACATCCCAAGATGCACATGTGTGCACAATATGAGCACATTATCCCAAACTATGTCATGATATTATCAGTAACATTGGTTGTTTCACCTAAATGCCATGAAACCTCGAACATGATAACTCATATTGTGAAGGACTTTTTGTGATGTATGCAATTCTCCAAGTTTATTATTTTTCCTTGCAACTATGACACATAATATGACAGCACGCGAAGGTTTAGCGTTGTTTGGATCGTTTTTGAATTTTTTTATGCTCGTTTCAAACTATATTCAAAATGGCGGGCATGAAGATCCTTCACTCGGGGTGGAGTTTCGCTAAACTTGCACTGGATCTCTGATGAGATAGCATGTTGTGAACCCAATAAAGATTTTTACAAAAAATCTTGAGCATTATATCATGTGTCTGTAGTTCAAATCTAGCCGGCCTCCTACCGATTCGGTAGGAATTTGTCTTTTTCATGAGGGGTGGACGGAAAGGTTCCAGATACACCGGTTGGGAAATTATCCATCTTTGGTGGTCTATTATTTTTGAAAAATATGTTGGTACCAATGTGAAACTTTAATTTGGTGGTTGCTTCACAAAACACCCCTTTTTCGGCACCTAGAAAATGGAAAATGGCTTTTTCGTGCGATGAAAAGGAAAACTTCCTCCTGCTAAACTTGTTGGGTGTATACTAGCAGCGTCCGGGCGGGGGTCCTGCTTGCGGGAAGAGTTCCTCGGGTGGAGCTTCCAAATATGTCTAAGACGGCCGACCATCCTAGACATATTCGAGAAGCTCCGCCGGAGAGGCTCTTTCCTTCCAGGTCGCCGTCGCCGGGTGTATACCAGCTCCCGGGAAGCTCTCTCTGCTCTCCCCTCCTTTTATACCCTGAGCTACTGGTTGTTGGGTGTATACTAGCAGCTTCCGAGCGGGACTCCTTGCTTGTGGGAAGAGTTCCTCGGGTGGAGCTTCCGAAGATGTCTAAGACGGCCGGCCATCTAAGAAATCTTCGAGAAGCTCCGCCGGAGAGGCTCTTTCCTTTCTGGTCGTTGCCTCTCCTCTCTCTGCTCTCGGGCTGCTCTCTCTGCCCTAGAGGGGCTATATATAGCGGTGTGCCTCCAGATAATCCCCCCCAGATGAGGCCTCCCCCCAGATAAGGCAAACACGAGATAAGCCTCCCCCAGATTAAGCCCCCCCACATCTTTAGCACCGGTTCCAGCCACGAATTGGGATAAAAGGGGTATATAAACTAACCCACCATGTCAGATAAGGCTCACTTAGATAACTTTAACTAAATTTAAACTAAAACAACGACAATGACTTTATTGAAATTTAACAAGATACATTAACTAAATTTAAACTAAAATAACGACTTCTACTAGTTCTTCCACGCATCCGCTGCTGCCCTCCTGGCTGCCGCCTCCTGCTGCGGACGGTTTGGCCTCCGGTATGTGCTGCTAAAATTGCTCACGAATGTTTCTTCAAAGTCAAGCCACCCATTTATGCTTCCTTTTGGCAAGTTGTTTATCCAAATACGTGCCGGTCCAACTAGCACTGACGGTATGAATCTTACCGCCCAGCACCGGTTTCCTCCTCCAGCTACGATTCCTCCACCTCCAACGACATATACCGCTGTGATGTAATCTGCGAGCCAATCTTCCGGCTTAGTGCTGCCGTCATATGTTTTCGTATCCCCGGGCAACTGGAATTTACGCACCGGAGGTTCTTCCCTCATGATCCGGGGGCCGAAACATGGCGGACCCGGTGGACCCTCAGACTCAATCATCTCGGACAAGTATACTCTGTCCAGTTTGTGCAGCGCATCCTGTTCCGGCAGGCATCTTTCTCCGACACGTTCTCCCAGAGAATTCCTATGATACTTGATGCGTGTAGTTGACACGTCCGTTGGGAACCCCAAGAGGAAGGTGTGATGCGCACAGCGGCAAGTTTCCCTCAGTAAGAAACCAAGGTTTAATCGAACCAGTAGGAGTCAAGAAGCACGTTGAAGGTTGATGGCGGCGGGATGTAGTGCGGCGCAACACCAGGGATTCCGGCGCCAACGTGGAACCTGCACAACACAACCAAAGTACTTTGCCCCAACGAAACAGCGAGGTTGTCAATCTCACCGGCTTGCCGTAACAAAGGATTAACCGTATTGTGTGGAAGATGATTGATTGCGAGAAAACGAGTAAAACAAGTATTGCGATGGATTGTATTTCGGTATAGAGAATTGGACCGGGGTCCACAGTTCACTAGAGGTGTCTCTCCCATAAGATAAACAGCATGTTGGGTGAACAAATTACAGTTGGGCAATTGACAAATAGAGAGGGCATGACCATGCGCATACATATTATGATGAGTACTGTGAGATTTAATTGGGCATTACGACAAAGTACATAGACCGCTATCCAGACATGCATCTATGCCTAAAAAGTCCACCTTCGAAGTTATCATCCGAACCCCCTCCGGTATTAAGTTGCTAACAACGGACAATTGCATTAAGTATTGCGCGTAATGTAATCGGTAACTACATCCTCGAACATAGCACCAATGTTTTATCCCTAGTGGCAACAAGACATCCATAACCTTAGAGGTTCTTGTCACTCCTCCGCATTCACGGAGACATGAACCCACTATCGAGCATAAATACTCCCTCTTGGAGTTACTAGCATCAACTTGGCCGGAGCATCTACTAATAATGGAGAGCATGCAAGATCATAAACAACACATAGACATAACTTTGATAATCAACATAACAAGTATTCTCTATTCATCGGATCCCAACAAACGCAACATATAGAATTACGGATAGATGATCTTGATCATGTTCGGCAGCTCACAAGACCCGACAATTAAGCACAATGGGGAGAAGACAACCATCTAGCTACTGCTATGGACCCATAGTCCAGGGGTAGACTACTCACTCATCACTCCGGAGGCGACCATGGCGGCGTAGAGTCCTCCGGGAGATGAATCCCCTCTCCGGCAGGGGGCCGGAGGCGATCTCCTGAATCCCCCGAGATGGGATTGGCGGCGGCGGCGTCTCTGGAAGGTTTTCCGTATCGTGGCTCTCGGTACTGGGGGTTTCGCGACGGAGGCTTTAAGTAGGCGTAAGGGTAGGTCAGGGGGCCACACGAGGGGCCCACACTATAGGTCGGCGCGGCCAAGGGCCAGGCCGCGCCGCCCTAGTGTGTGGCCACCTCGTGGCCCCACTTCGTCTCCTCTTCGGTCTTCTGGAAGCTTCGTGGCAAAATAGGACCCTGGGCGTTGATTTCGTCCAATTCCGAGAATATTTCGTTACTAGGATTTCGAAACCAAAAACAGCTGAAACAAAGAATCGGCACTTCGAGCATCTTGTTAATAGGTTAGTTCCGGAAAATGCACGAATATGACATAAAGTGTGCATAAAACATGTAGATATCATCAATAATGTGGCATGGAACACAAGAAATTATCGATACGTCGGAGACGTATCAGCATCCCCAAGCTTAGTTACGCTCGTCCCGAGCGGGTAAAACGATAACAAAGATAATTTCCGGAGTGACATGCCATCATAACCTTGATCATACTATTTGTAAAGCATATGTAGTGAATGCAGCGATCAAAACAATGTATATGACATGAGTAAACAAGTGAATCATATAGCAAAGACTTTTCATGAATAGTACTTCAAGACAAGCATCAATAAGTCTTGCATAAGAGTTAACTCATAAAGCAATAATTCATAGTAAAAGCATTGAAGCAACACAAAGGAAGATTAAGTTTCAGCGGTTGCTTTCAACTTGTAACATGTATATCTCATGGATATTGTCAACATAGAGTAATATAATAAGTGCAATATGCAAGTATGTAGGAATCAATGCACAGTTCACACAAGTGTTTGCTTCTTGAGGTGGAGAGAAATAGGTGAACTGACTCAACATAAAAGTAAAAAGAATGGTCCTCCATAGAGGAAAAGCATCGATTGCTATATTTGTGCTAGAGCTTTGATTTTGAAAACATGAAACAATTTTGTCAACGGTAGTAATAAAGCATATGTACCATGTAAATTATATCTTATAAGTTGCAAGCCTCATGCATAGTATACTAATAGTGCCCGCACCTTGTCCTAATTAGCTTGGACTACCGGGATCATCGCAATACACATGTTTTAACCAAGTGTCACAATGGGGTACCTCCATGCCGCCTGTACAAAGGTCTAAGGAGAAAGCTCGCATTGGATTTCTCGCTATTGATTATTCTCAACTTAGACATCCATACCGGGACAACATAGACAACGAGATAATGGACTCCTCTTTTATGCATAAGCATGTAGCAACAATTAATTTTCTCATTTGAGATTGAGGATATTGTCCAAAACTGAAACTTCCACCATGGATCATGGCTTTAGTTAGCGGCCCAATGTTCTTCTCTAACAATATGCATGCTTAACCATAAGGTGGTAGATCGCTCTTACTTCGGACAAGACGAACATGCATAGCAACTCACATGAAATTCAACAAAGAGTAGTTGATGGCGTCCCCGTAAACATGGTTATCGCACAACAAGCAACTTAATAAGAGATCAAGTGCATAAGTACATATTCAATACCACAATAGTTTTTAAGCTATTTGTCCCATGAGCTATATATTGCAAAGGTGAATGATGGAATTTTAAAGGTAGCACTCAAGCAATTTACTTTGGAATGGCGGAGAAATACCATGTAGTAGGTAGGTATGGTGGACACAAATGGCATAGTGGTTGGCTCAAATATTTTGGATGCATGAGAAGTAATCCCTCTCGATACAAGGTTTAGGCTAGCAAGGTTATTTGAAACAAACACAAGGATGAAGCGGTGCAGCAAAACTCACATAAAAGACATATTGAAAATATTATAAGATTCTACACCGTCTTCCTTGTTGTTCAAAACTCAATACTAGAAATTATCTAGACCTTAGAGAGACCAAATATGCAAACCAAATTTTAGCATGCTCTATGTATTTCTTCATTAATGGGTGCAAAGTATATGATGCAAGAGCTTAAACATGAGCACAACAATTGCCAAGTATCACATTATCCAAAACATTATAGCAATTTACTACATGTATCATTTTCCAATTCCAACCATATAACAATTTAACGAAGAAGAAACTTCGCCATGAATACTATGAGTAGAGCCTAAGGACATACTTGTCCATATGCTACAGCGGAGCGTGTCTCTCTCCCACAAGGTGAATGCTAGGATCCATTTTATTCAAACAAAAACAAAAAACAAAAACAAACCGACGCTCCAAGAAAAGCACATAAGATGTGATGGAATAAAAATATAGTTTCAGGGGAGGAACCTGATAATATTGTCGATGAAGAAGGGGATGCCTTAGGCATCCCCAAGCTTAGACGCTTGAGTCTTCTTGATATATGCAGGGGTGAACCACCGGGGCATCCCCAAGCTTAGAGCTTTCACTCTCCTTGATCATGTTGTATCATCTCCCTCTCTTGATCCTTGAAAACTTCCTCCACACCAAACTTAGAACAACTCATTAGAGGGTTAGTGCACAATCAAAATATACATGTTCAGAGGTGACATAATCATTCTTAATACTTCTGGACATTGCATAAAGCTACTGGACATTAATGGATCAAAGAAATTCATCCAACATAGCAAAAGAGGCAATGCGAAATAAAAGGCAGAATCTGTCAAAACAGAACAGTTCGTATTGACGAATTTTATCGAGGCACCAGACTTGCTCAAATGAAAATGCTCAAATTGAATGAAAGTTGCGTACATATCTGAGGATCACTCACGTAAATTGGCATAATTTTCTGAGTTCCCTACAGAGAAAACAGCCCAGATTCGTGACAGCAAAGAAATCTGTTTCTGCGCAGTAATCCAAATCTAGTATGAACTTTACTATCAACGACTTTACTTGGCACAACAAAACACTAAACTAAGATAAGAAGAGGTTGCTACAGTAGTAAACAACTTTCAAGACACAAAATAAAAACAAAGTACTGTAGTAAAAACCATGGGTTGTCTCCCATAAGCGCTTTTCTTTAACGCCTTTCAGCTAGGCGCAGAAAATGTGTATCAAGTATTATCAAGAGACGAAGTGTCTACATCATAATTTGTTCTAATAATAGAATCAAAAGGTAACTTCATTCTCTTTCTAGGGAAGTGTTCCATACCTTTCTTGAGAGGAAATTGATATTTAATATTACCTTCCTTCATATCAATGATAGCACCAACGGTTCGAAGAAAAGGTCTTCCCAATATAATGGGACAAGATGCATTGCATTCAATATCCAAGACAACAAAATCAATGTGGACAAGGTTATTGTTAACGGTAATGCGAACATTATCAACTTTCCCCAAAGGTTTCTTTGTAGAATGATCAGCAAGATTAACATCCAAATAACAATTTTTCAGCGGTGGCAAGTCAAGCATATTATAGATTTTCTTAGTCATAACGGAAATACTTGCACCAAGATCACATAAAGCATTACAATCAAAATCTTTAACCTTCATCTTAATGATGGGCTCCCAACCATCCTCTAGCTTTCTAGGAATAGAGGCTTCGCGCTCTAGTTTCTCTTCTCTAGCTTTTATGAGAGCATTTGTAATATGTTGCGTGAAAGCCAAATTTATAGCACTAGCATTAGGACTTTTAGCAAGTTTTTGCAAGAACTTTATAACTTCAGAGATGTGGCAATCATCAAAATTCAAACCATTATAATCTAAAGCAATGGGATCATCATCCCCAATGTTGGAAAAAATTTCAGCAGCTTTATCACGAAGCGGTTCAGTGAGTTTTAGCAATTTCAGGCAGTTTTGTACGCTTTGCACTAGGAGTAGAAACATTGCCAACACTAATTATTTTACCATTAATAGTAGGAGGTGCAGCAACATGTGAAGAATCAACATTACTTGTGGTGGTAATAGTCCAAACTTTAGCTACATTTTTCTCTTTAGCTAGTTTTTCATTTTCTTCTCTATCCCACCTAGCACGCAATTCAGCCATTAATCTTATATTCTCATTAATTCTAACTTGGATGGCATTTGCTGTAGTAACAATTTTATTTTCAATATCCCTATTAGGCATAACTTTCGATTTCAAAAGATCAACATCAGAAGCAAGACTATCAACCTTAGAAGCGAGAATATCAATTTTATTGAGTTTTTCCTCAACAGATTTGTTAAAGGCAGTTTGTGTACTAATAAATTCTTTAAGCATAGCTTCAAGTCCAGGGGGCGTGTTCCTATTATTATTGTAAGAATTCCCATAAGAATTAGCATAACCGTTACCATTATTATAAGGATATGGCCTATAGTTATTACTAGAATTGTTCAGATAAGCATTGTTGTTGAAATTATTATTTTTAATGAAGTTTACATCAACATGTTCTTCTTGTGCAACCAATGAAGCTAACGGAACATTATTAGGATCAACATTAGTCCTATCATTCACAAGCATAGACATAATAGCATCAATCTTATCACTCAAGGAAGAGGTTTCTTCGACAGAATTTACCTTCTTACCTTGTGGAGCTCTTTCCGTGTGCCATTCAGAGTAATTGATCATCATATTATCAAGAAGCTTTGTTGCTTCACCAAGAGTGATCGACATAAAGGTACCTTCAGCAGCTGAATCCAATAAATTCCGCGAAGAAAAATTTAGTCCTGCATAGAAGGTTTGGATGATCATCCAAGTAGTCAGTCCATGGGTTGGGCAATTTTTAACCAAAGATTTCATTCTTTCCCATGCTTGTGCAACATGCTCAGTATCTAATTGTTTAAAATTCATTATGCTACTTCTCAAAGATATAATTTTAGCAGGGAGATAATATCTACCAATAAAAGCATCCTTGCATTTAGTCCAGGAATCAATACTATTCTTAGGCAGAGATAGCAACCAATCTTTAGCTCTTCCTCTTAATGAGAAAGGGAACAATTTTAATTTTATAATGTCACCATCTACATCCTTATACTTTTGCATTTCACATAGTTCAATAAAATTATTAAGATGGGCAGCAGCATCATCAGAACTAACACCAGAAAATTGCTCTCGCATAACAAGATTCAGTAAAGCAGGTTTAATTTCAAAGAATTCTGTTGTAGTAGCAGGTGGAGCAATAGGTGTGCATAAGAAATCATTATTATTTGTGGTTGTGAAATCACACAACTTAGTATTTTCAGGGGTGGCCATTTTAGCAACAGTAAATAAAGCAAACTAGATAAAGTAAATGCAAGTAACTAATTTTTTTGTGTTTTTGATATAGAGTGCAAGACAGTAAATAAAGTAAAGCTAGCAACTAATTTTTTTGTGTTTTGATATAATGCAGCAAACAAAGTAGTAAATAAAACTAAGCAAGACAAAAACAAAGTAAAGAGATTGGGAAGTGAAGACCCCCCTGCAGGCGTGTCTTGATCTCCCGGCAACGGCGCCGGAAATTTGCTTGATGCGTGTAGTTGACACGTCCGTTGGGAACCCCAAGAGGAAGGTGTGATGCGCACGGCGGCAAGTTCCCTCAGTAAGAAACCAAGGTTTAATCGAACCAGTAGGAGTCAAGAAGCACGTTGAAGGTTGATGGCGGCGGGATGTAGTGCGGCGCAACACCAGGGATTCCGGCGCCAACATGGAACCTGCACAACACAACCAAAGTACTTTGCCCCAACGAAACAGCGAGGTTGTCAATCTCACCGGCTTGCTGTAACAAAGGATTAACCGTATTGTGTGGAAGATGATTGTTTGCAGAAAACAGTAAAACAAGTATTGCAGTAGATTGTATTTCAGTATAGAGAATTGGACCGGGGTCCACAGTTCACTAGAGGTGTCTCTCCCATAAGATAAACGAGCATGTTGGGTGAACAAATTACGGTTGGGCAATTGACAAATAGAGAGGGCATGACCATGCACATACATATTATGATGAGTACTGTGAGATTTAATTGGGCATTACGACAAAGTACATAGACCGCTATCCAGCATGCATCTATGCCTAAAAAGTCCACCTTCAGGTTATCATCCGAACCCCCTCCAGTATTAAGTTGCTAACAACAGACAATTGCATTAAGTATTGCGCGTAATGTAATCAGTAACTACATCCTCGAACATAGCACCAATGTTTTATCCCTAGTGGCAACAACACATCCATAACCTTAGAGGTTCTTGTCACTCCTCCAGATTCACGGAGACATGAACCCACTATCGAGCATAAATACTCCCTCTTGGAGTTACTAGCATCAACTTGGCCAGAGCATCTACTAATAACGGCGAGCATGCAAGATCATAAACAACACATAGACATAACTTTGATAATCAACATAACAAGTATTCTCTATTCATCGGATCCCAAAAAACGCAACATATAGAATTACAGATAGATGATCTTGATCATGTTCGGCAGCTCACAAGACCCGATAATTAAGCACAATGGGGAGAAGACAACCATCTAGCTACTGCTATGGACCCATAGTCCAGGGGTAGAGTACTCACTCATCACTCCGGAGGCGACCATGGCGGCGTAGAGTCCTCCGGGAGATGAATCCCCTCTCCGGCAGGGTGCCGGAGGCGATCTCCTGAATCCCCGAGATGGGATTGGCGGCGGCGGCGTCTGCGGAAGGTTTTCCGTATCGTGGCTCTCGATGCGGGGGTTTCGCGACGGAGGCTTTAAGTAGGCGGAAGGGCAGGTCAGGGGGCCACACGAGGGGCCCACACTATAGGTCGGCGCGGCCAAGGGCCAGGCCGCGCCGCCCTAGGGTGTGGCCACCTCGTGGCCCCACTTCGTCTCCTCTTCGGTCTTCTGGAAGCTTCGTGGCAAAATAGGACCCTGGGCGTTGATTTCGTCCAATTCCGAGAATATTTCGTTACTAGGATTTCTGAAACCAAAAACAACAGAAAACAAGAATCGGCACTTCGGCATCTTGTTAATAGGTTAGTTCCAGAAAATGCACGAATATGACATAAAGTGTGCATAAAACATGTAGATATCATCAATAATGTGGCATGGAACACAAGAAATTATCGATACGTCGGAGACGTATCAATACTCGGCTCTTTCTAACCCGGGATCAGCCTCATCGTACCGGCTTGGCACCGCGGCATCGCCTCTTGGATTTCTTGGCAGTGGCATCTCAGCGCCGGCATATGCGTGATATGGGGTGGCCCGATCTTCTCAGTAAGCAACGGCCGTGATGATGATCACGCGATGAACACAGCGGAGATATACGATGATGAAAAGGATGATAACTTGTATGACGCAACGAAGTCTCTCGATTGGTCCCTGTCGCCAATGCAACAACTCTCAACCCTGCAAGATATTCGCAACTCCACACACTTGCGCACGTAGCCGCCGACCACGAAGCGTTAAGTTGCAACCGTTTAATTCCCAATGGAAGAGCAGATCACACAAGACTTTCAGGGGATAAACACCAAATTGATGCAATATGGTGTATAAATTTGATAGAGTTGCAAAGCAATCAACTAGGAACTAGGGTATATCTTAAAAGTGGTCTAAACCTAATTTGGGGGTGTCCTGAGCACTTATATAGGGGTTCAGGATGACCAGGGGTCGAAAAGATCCATAGAAAACCGACCTAGATTGGATCTGGTCGAGACAGACTCGAACACTATCGGTCTGGGGGCCGGTCGACCGGGCCTGGGACCGGGTGGTCCGGTTCAAACCGCGCCAGGGACCGAGTGGTGACCAGAATAAGGGTCCGGGCTTACTGGATCGTGCCCCGGCTGGCACCGGTCCAGGAGCCGGTTTGGACCGGGTTGGTCCGGCGTGGCGCCCGGTCGGACCGGACGGGTGACCGGGACGGCCGACATGGCGGCCGGTTGACAGGGCTGTGCACCGGCCTCGACTTCTTCCTCCATCGTGCATGCCTCCCTCTCCTCCCTCGCGCGCCCATGGGATATCTTCATGTCCAGCTCCTTGTCCAGCTGCTCCTCTCCTCCTCGTGCGATGCTTGAGTCTTCGTACCTGATCATACATAAGTAAAAGGACTTAGGCAGTATAAAGTTCTCATCGATCAAACTACCATTTAAAAACAATTTAACATGTTGCTTTAGTAGCTTCGCACGAGCTCTTGTCATAGGTCCAATCCTAACTTCATTGGACTTGAGCTTCACAGCAAGACTTGAGCTTCACAGCAGCATCGTCTTCATCTTGCAATGACGGAGGTAGTAATGTAGTAGGGATGTCCTCATCATCCCCCCTTCAAAAGGCATCGACCTCGACGCTCCAATGTCTTCTCCGTCATATGGTGTCAAATCAACCACATTGAAAGAATTGCTGACACCAAACTCATATGTTGGAAGATCTATAGAGTATGCATTATCATTGATCTTGGCAAGCACCGTGTAAGGACCAAAACCACGAGGAAGCAACTTGGACTTCCATAGCTTCGGGAACCTATCCTTGCGAAAATGTACACATACCATATCACCAGGCTAGAACAACATCTTCTTGCGCTTCTTGTTCACCCTTGCAACATTGTTCTTGTCTTTCTTCTCGAACAACTCTTTATTCTTCACATGAATCTTTCGCACAAAATCTTCCATCTTTTATGCCTCCATATTGACTCTCTCATGTAGGGGTAGAGGCAACAAGTCAAGTGGAGTAATGGGTTTGAAACCATACACCACCTCAAAGGGACACATCTATGTGGCCATGTTGTAATCAAACTCCACATGCGATAAACACTCTTCCCACTCCTTCAAGTTTTTCTTTATCATGGATCTCAACAGTTGTGAGAATGTTCTATTCACCACCTCAGTTTGACCATCAGTTTGGGATGACAAGTAGTGCTGAAAAGTAGCTTCGTCCCCAGCTTTCTCCAAAGCTTCTTCCAGAAGTAGCTACTTCATGTCACGATCAGAAAAATAGTCTTCAGGACTCCATGTAGACGTACAATCTCCCTGAAAAACAGGTTAGCAATATGCGACGCATCGTCGCTTTTGTGGCAGGCAATAAAGTGTGACATTTTAGAGAATCTATCCACTACCACAAATATAGAATCATGGCCTCTCTTAGTACGCGGCAAACCCAACACAAAATCCATACTAATATCCTCCCAAGGTGTAGTAGGTGCTGGTAAAGCAATATACAAACCGTGAGGTTTCAGCTTGGACTTGGACTTGTTGCAAGTAATGCATCTCTTCACATACCTGTCCACATCCCGCCTCATCTTTGGCCAATAAAAATGTGATATTTATCCCATCAAACCTCCAGTATGTGATTCCTGCAATAAGAGCAAACGCACAGACGATTCTGGAACACATAGTTTGTTAGCTCTAAACAAGAACCCATCATGTATGTGATATTTATCCCATGCTTTACCAGTAGCACACAAGTGATATGGTTCAGCAAAATCATGATCGGTAGCATACAAATCACATAGCATCTCTAATCTAGGAATTTTAACATCAAGTTGAGTTAATAGCATGCTCTTCCTAGATAGAGCATCAGCAACAATATTATCTTTTCCCTTCTTATGCTTAATAATGTATGGAAAAGAATCAATGAACTCAACCCACTTAGCAAGACGCCTATGCAAGTTCGATTGAGCTTTCAAATATTTTAAAGCTTCATGATCAGAATGTATGATAAATTCTTTTGGCCACAAATAATGTTGCCAAACCTCAAAAACTCTAATTAAAGCATACAATTCTTTATCATAGATAGGATAGTTCAACTTAGCACCAGAAATTTTCTCAGAAAAATATGCAATTGGGCGACCCTCTTGCATCAACACACCACCAATTTGTAAAAACCCAAAAATTTCAAAACAAACAAAATGAATTTCCCTAGTTCCAAATTTTGGAACCAACAAAAACTTTTATTAAAACTAAGATTGATACATATAGATCTGGTTTAAATCTTGTGTTTTGCCATGATGAGTGTTATTATGCTTATGTGCTAAACCCTAAAACCCTAAAGTGATCAAGTGAAGGTCACCAACCCAATAAAATAAAAGAGAAAGAAATCAAATAAGAAAAACCTTAAACCCTAATCTTCTCCAAAAATCATTTGGATTTATTTTGAGAAACCAAAATAAAATAAAAAGACATATGGGGGCATATAGCCCTAATAGGTAAATCTTGAACCCTACCTTTATTCTTTATGCTAAATGGTGGTGAACCCTTGTGAACCCCACTAAACCCTAAACCTCACCCCTCTTTTCACCACCCTAGTTAAATTAAAATAAAAGGAAATTAAATAAGAAAGAGGCATATGTGCCTATGGCTATATTTATAAATCTTTACCCTAGACCTTTCCACTTTGTTTAAAGGTTTGGAAAACCTTCACACCCCTTACCTAGTACCTATCAAACCAATTCCAAGTTGAAACCAAAGAAAATAAAAAGAAACTAAAAATGCCATAGAGGCATATGAGAGTAAAATGCGAATTTGTGAATTTGAGAAGATTGACCCTAGGACTTGTTGTGAATGGTTGGATCACTTCCATATGCCATTTCAACACTCAACAACATCAATTGGGTCAAGCCAAGTCAAATTGAAAATCAAATGCAACATATGCATAGAGGCATATGTGACACATAGCCATTTCACCAAACTTTGACCTATGACTCTAAACCTTGACCAAATGATGGGAAACCATCTCTCAACCTAATATAACACTAAATTGACCCTAACCCATGTCCAAGTGAAGCAAGGGGAACAAATTACAAAAATAATAAAATTTGAACCTCACCTCTTATGTGTTATGGTCAATTTTGCAAATCTTTGATCAAGCCCTTTTGAAATGGATTCAATGGTTGGGAAATGTTTCTAAACTAATAAGAACCACTTTAGAGTCAACAAAAGTCAACTCAAATGGGGAGAAATCAAATGATGAGAAAATCCCCTTTTTACTCACATACACACTTAGCCAAATTTGCAAAATCTTCAACCAAGGCCACCAATGCTTGATCTATTTGCTTGTAGAATACTTATATATGATAAACTAACACAATTGCATCAATAAAACCAGAATCAAACCAAAGGAAATCTCAAAATCTTCACACATATGATAATGGTCATATGTCACCAAAATATTTTCTTCACTACTTTACCCCTCTGGTTTTCTCTATTCTTAAACTAAACTTGGTCAACTATGACCATGTCATCCAAGACCATGTCAAGGTCAACAACTTCCATGTTGACCATCCCTGCTGAAGTTGACCAGGTTGACCAGTAGAGAATTGCCAAGTGGAGACTTTGAATTAAAGAGAAGATGATCCACCTTTTGAAACTTTGCAAATCTTCACCAAAATGAACACCACCACCACCATTATATCTCTATGATTATATAAATGAGATCCACCAAAGGAATTTTCAAAATTTGAAAACTTTTCTCTTTCGGCCATTTTCACAAACACCTTGCAGGCAGTGTATAAACTTGAGCCCATGCTGGATTTTTGGTTGGACTTGGTCCAACCCTGGCCCTCCTCAGATGCTCTGGCATCTCCTCTCACCTCACTGCATCAATGCCACCACCTGCAAGCACCTCCACTTGACCAAGTGACACGGGCATGACCATGCCGTGGCTTGGCATGGCCACCCCATGCCATTCCTCTCCCCTCTCACCTCAACGACGGGCCATCATGTCCTGGACGCTCCTCGTGCTCTCCTGGACCAGCCCTTGCCCTCCCTTGGTAAAACCGACGCTTGCACACGCCAGCAGCCGTGTGCCCAGACGCGCCCAGAGACACCCCGTGGCTCGCCAGGACGCGCACGATGGCATCCCTGGACGCGACAGGACGCCGTTGTGCCCCATCGCCTCACGCCTCCCCTCACTCTCCCCATGCGCACGTCGACTCACCACGGTCCCCTCTACCTCCTGGACATCGCCATTGGCTCGCCAGAGCCCTGTCACCGTCGCCATGGACGACGACCACCCGCCACGGGCACCGGAATGCGAGGACGATGACGATCGCCACAGACCGCCATTTTCTGCGCCGTCAAGTCCCACACACCCACAATGACGTCGCCTACCCGCTTGCGTCAGCTCCCAACCCTCTCGACCACTGTATCGCCGTCGTCACCCTGGACATGCTCACACCCCTCGGCCTCGACCGCCGCCTATAAAAGGAGGCATCCCCGCACCTAGCTCTCCACACCAAACTTGCTCTCCTCCTTTTTCTCAAGCTCCTCGTCCACTCGCCTTGCTCGATTAGCCTTCGCCGCCGTCCAATTTGACCACCGGAGCCCGCGGAGGTGCTGAGAAGGGCGCCGCCGTTGCAGCGCACCCCCGGCGACGCCACTGCTACCATCGGCTTCCCCTTCCTCGACAACGTCTTCTCCGCGCCTCGCCGACCCTCGCCGCGCCGCCGTAAGCCGTCGCCCCTGCCTGCATCGCCGGTGACCTCCCCTCTCGCCGGAGACGAAGCCGTCTCTGGTCCGTTCGATCTCCGTCTGATCGTGCGGTTTAGATCACGCATACCGGTTCGCCATTTAAAACACGCTGACGTGTGGTCCCCGCACTGTCAGTCGGCCCGTTGCGTGGATGCGCTACTGGGCCGGCCCACCTCCCTTTTTCCCTGCACAGCCCGTTTACTTTCCCGCCCCCGTTTGAATTCAAACTTGTTTATTTCTTTTTCATTTAATTTGCAATCTGATGCTAGTTTCAAAATTTAATAGGGACAAATCTATCGAGCCAACTTTTACAAATTTTATATATTTAGAAAGCTCATGAAAGGCCCCATCCAACCACACTGGATTCAAATCAAAATATGTTGTAGAATTTGAATAGTAAAAATAACAAAGCAAGTAACTTTTCAAACAACAAACAATGATTAAAAATCAACCCTTTTGAATTTTGAGGTGTTTCAAACTCTCATAATTCACTTTTCAAATACTCTAATTGATTATGTAAAAATATGATATGGGTACTGTATATGATCATGGGTTAGAATCAAATAATGGCTATGTAGCCATTACTAGCCCATTTAAATTATTTTCCAAATTTAAGATTTCAAATCTATGAGGTGTAGCACCTCATTTAAATCATCTTCTTAAGTTGTATGAAGTAGTGTGATAACCCTGGTTGCTTGGTCTCATAATTGCTCATTTAAGAATATTAAATGTTTGCCATAGTAGCATTTAAATTGTCCCAACAAATTATTAAATCTTATGGGAGTGTTTCTCTCATTTAAATATTGTCATGAACAATTCAAAATGAGGTTGAGACTCTGGTCATTTAGGTCTCACATGAATTGTTGATGATATTAAATCTTTACCATGTTAGGATTAAAAGGTATGAGGTGTTCACCTCATTTAAATCATTTTCTCAAATGATAAGTATGAAGAGGTTGACTTTGGTCAACCTAGGTCATATATTGTCCATGAGAGAAATTAAATCTTAATAAGATAATGAGAGGAAATTATTTCTCTAAGTAATTAAAAGTAACACCTTAATTAGTATGAGAGGAAATTATTTTTCCTAAATAAGAAAACAACACATTTACCCACTTAATAGTAATGAGTGATGCTAGTTTACTTGTGTAAATTATATGAGGTGTTCCACTTCATTTAAATCTTGTCCCAAGTACTTTCATATGAAGTTTGAACCCCTGGTCAAATACTCTCACCTGAAATACTTGGAGATTTTAAATCATAATAGGCATTATTAAATGGTATGAGGTATCCCTACCTCATTTAAATCATTTTCTCAAATGATGATGATGAATGGTTGACTTAGGTCAACATAGATTCATGTGTGATGGTTTGAGAAATTAAATCATAAAGAAGATTCAATGAGAGGAAATTATTCCTCAAGAACTATATGGAAACTATCTTTTACATATAAAATGAGAGGAAATTATTCTTCCTCAAAGCAAGACCACCAATGCACCAAATTGTATTAATTGTGTGAATAGAATAGTTTGTGTGAATATATGTGATGTTTGGAATAGCCAATAAATTGTTTGGTGATTGTATCCTCGTATTCGTATTTTAGACGCTAGTACCAAGGAGTATCAAGAGGAGGAGGAAGTCTACTTTCAAGGAGAAGAAGACCACTTTGATCACCTCAACCAAGGCAAGCTATATTATTGCAAGCTAACACCATTGCAAGCTAATATTCTTGCTAAGTGCAAGGCTCTACAAGAGCAAGGCACCACCACTTTTTACTTTATGATTATGACCCTATTTCCCAGTTTTACTTTACAAGCTTTATTTACTTTTGTTTTATCAAAGTACTTTTTGATTTATGATTCACTTGGTTAGTATTAGATTAGCACAAGAGTATCAAAGTTAGCCTAGAGGCAAAGCAAAATACTTAGCACCCCTCATCCTTAGATGCTAGTGCTAAATTGAAAATGACTACTCTAGTTGGGAACTTGTGAAATGAAATGATTTTGAAAACCTTGGAATGGTGAGTCATTCTATTGAAAGATTTTGAAGGTGAATATGACTGGTGAATGACTTGGTGAATTTTAACAAAACTGATGGTTGGGTTCGGATGCGATACCATTCCAACTTTGCAAGTACCCCCACAATACCTGATATGGGTAGGGCTTAACTAAAAGTTTATGTATCTTAGTATGGGTTCCCTCTAAACAAGCGTCATCGGGGTTATGCTGGAGGCTGCCTCTACAAAAGTGAAGTGATATGAAATGACGTGAAATGAGGTGAATGTCCGGCCCAAGCCCTGTGCAGTTCCCAGGCTGACAGTTTGTCTTCACTGGGAGGCCAAGCTCATGGGGAGAGGTGCCTATACTAGGGTATGTAAATGAAAGGTTATGGTTGGTAGTCCGCACACGGAGTGTGGTAAATCGGGGCCAGCTTAACCCCGACGGATTATTGCAAATGTTGTGGCACAAGTGTACGACCTCTGCAGAGTGTAGATCTATTCGAATAGCCGCGTCCACTGGTTATGGACGGTTGGAAAGGCCATACTGTTCCGTCATCGCACCATTTTTTCAAAATGTGACATGTGAAGGGTGACTTGTGACTTGAACTTGAAAAGGGTGACTTGTGACTTGAACTTGAAAAGGGTGAATGGTGAACTTGACTTGAATCACAACTGAGTTGTGGGAATGACACTAATGTTCTCACTTGAGTTAGTTAGCAAATGAAGAGGCTTTTACTAAATGTTTATGAAATAAAACTAGCTTTATGCAAATGAAACTAGAGCTTAGCATCCCCTTCCCTAGTTGATAATACTTACCTTAGTATTAGTTTGCGAGTACTTTAAAGTACTCATGGCTTTGTCCCTGGCTATTCAAATGGCCAGACTATGAAGAGGAGTACCGTAACCCGAAGAAGGACAGCAGGACGTCTACGACAACTAGGATCACTCCTGACGTCAACAGTTGCCTGTGGAATAGATGGACTACTACTACGCTACTTCGCTTCCGCTATGTGTTTTGTAATTGATCAATAGATCATCTACTATTGTAAGGAGACTGGATCATGTGATCCTTTGTTGTAAGACAATTACGATGTTGTAATGAATGATGTTCTGTGATATCAAATCTATTATGTCTCGCAAAAACAATATTCCCGGGATTGCGATGAATGGCATAATAGGCATCCGGATTTAAAAATCCGGGTGTTGACAAGTTGGTATCGAGCCATTGTTGACCTTAGGAGACCCTAGTTAGAATGGACGTCTCGTAAAACTTAGTTTCAAAACCCAAGAAGTGAATATTTGTGAAAAACTTATTCTCACCCTTAACCTTGAAATCTTTTTCAAAATGAGAAATCCATACTCTACTTTCTTTGCAAGCCTACATAAAATTTTGCACACTTGACTACTTCTTAACTTACTTATCCTAATTGCTCACAGATGAAGTACCAATGGGAGTCCTATCAGCTTGGTTCCGGAGGCGACCTAAGGTTCGAAAAGGAGTTGAAGCAACTAGTGGACTATCCGGGACACCCGTATCCCGAGTTCTTCGGAATACCCCTCAAAGCTCGGTTAGGAGAACCACCTCGGTGGGACGTTTCTACTCGATCTACGAAGGAAGCTTGATGCCCCGGTATGGGAAACCATATGGTTTTCTGTAATGGGAAACACTTGGAAGGAAGGACTAGACAAAGCTATGCAAGAAGCAATTTCCCGTCTGTGTGGACAAAATGAGGACAAGATCAAGAACACTCGTTTCATCTACTACCCAAGACATGACTCCATGGGAAGACCGATGACCATGCCCCCACCACAACCAAAGATGAACCCCTATGAAGCACCTCAGGACTTCAGGCAGTACAAAACCCGCAGAGATTTGGACAACGCCCTCGCCTCTCGCCAAGCACCTCACCCGTGAAGACGAAGAAATCCCCTCCCCTGAAGAGTAGTATCATTTGAGCACTTAAGTAGGTGTGAGTTGTATCAGGATCCCCCTTGTATCGTAGAACGATGAATGGTTCTTCAAACCAACGGTGTGTTAGCTTTGTAATGTATGATGCTTGGTATGAATGAAAAAGTGTTGTTGGTTTTTACCCCCGCAACACTACTCAAATTTTTCAATTTGTGAACTTTTAAAAATTTAACAAAACAAACCATAGAAATTTCCCTCTTATCTTATCATCTACCTCAATGTTCAGATGGCCCCACCAACCCGCAACACCACCCAGGATGCCATGATGCAACTGCTGCAGACGATGATGGCAGACCGGGAAGCCGAGAGAGCTGAAAGACAAGCCAACATTGCAGCCCTTCAACAGCTTGCCAACAACAATCCAGGCCATCATGATCACCCAGGATCAAAGCTAAAGAACTTTCAGAACACCAACCCACCTATTTTCAACAAGACTGAAGAACCCCTAGATGTCGATGGACCGGCTCCGGACAATGGAGAACAACCTCGAAGTTGCGCAAGTTGAAGCCGCAGAAAAAGTACTGTTTGCCACGCACTACTTAGCAGGACCAGCCAGAGCTTGGTGGACAAGTGCCCGTGCAATGAATGCGGGACAGATGATGACCTGGGAAGACTTCAAGCTAAAGTTTAGCAAGTACCATGTGCCCCAAGGACTGATCAAGAAAATGAGAGACGAGTTCCGTGAACTCAAGCAAGGAAGAATGTCCGTGGTGGAATACCGCGACAAGTTTCTTACTCTGTCAAGGTACGCCCGGATGAGACCGACACCAACGAGAAGAGAAAGGAAAGATTTCCGAACGGATCTGCACGACGAGATGCAGACTGTGTTAGTGAACATTCCGTTCGCTGACTTAGAAGCCCTTGTAGACTCAGCCATACAGATGGAAGGAAAGCTACATCAAGCCAATGAGAACCGCAAACGCCGGATGATGAACCAGAATGGACCCCACCATAATCAGAAGTATCGCAATAACTCCTCTGGAGGATTCACCCCAAGATACAACAAGCCCCCTGCCCAGAATTATCGCCCCAACTACACCAACAACAACGGAGGACCCCCGAAGCCCGGAGGGAACAACAACAATAACAACAACAACCGCCCCAACAACAACAACAACAATGGAAACAACAACAACCCCAATACGCCCCAAGGATCTGGAAGCAACGCTCGTTCCCGTCAACCCCAAAGACAAGTCCACCGTCAACCGCTACGAATGTGGAGTTGTGGGTCACTTCTCCAATGAGTGCCCCAAGAAGCTTGCCAGGATTGCCGCCAATACCGTTGCACACTCGCTCAGCAACGGCGCCGCTTTGCCGGAAGAAGGAACCGTGAACAACAACAACGGCCGTCTCTACCACATGACTGCCACCGAAGCTCGAGAAGCACCCCAGACCATGCCAAGTATGTCCTCCTGTTAATAAAATGCTCAATCTCTCTTAGGAACCTAACTTTTCTTAAAATCTCGGGACGAGATTTGTTTAAGGGGGAAGGGTTTGTAACAACCCAAAAATTTCAAAACAAACAAAATGAATTTCCCTAGTTCCAAATTTTGGAACCAACAAAAACTTTTATTAAAACTAAGATTGATACATATAGATCTGGTTTAAATCTTGTGTTTTGCCATGATGAGTGTTATTATGCTTATGTATTAAACCCTAAAACCCTAAAGTGATCAAGTGAAGGTCACCAACCCAATAAAATAAAAGAGAAAGAAATCAAATAAGAAAAACCTTAAACCCTAATCTTCTCCAAAAATCATTTGGATTTATTTTGAGAAACCAAAATAAAATAAAAAGACATATGGGGGCATATAGCCCTAATAGGTAAATCTTGAACCCTACCTTTATTCTTTATGCTAAATGGTGGTGAACCCTTGTGAACCCCACTAAACCCTAAACCTCACCCCTCTTTTCACCACCCTAGTTAAATTAAAATAAAAGGAAATTAAATAAGAAAGAGGCATATGTGCCTATGGCTATATTTATAAATCTTTACCCTAGACCTTTCCACTTTGTTTAAAGGTTTGGAAAACCTTCACACCCCTTACCTAGTACCTATCAAACCAATTCCAAGTTGAAACCAAAGAAAATAAAAAGAAACTAAAAATGCCATAGAGGCATATGAGAGTAAAATGCGAATTTGTGAATTTGAGAAGATTGACCCTAGGACTTGTTGTGAATGGTTGGATCACTTCCATATGCCATTTCAACACTCAACAACATCAATTGGGTCAAGCCAAGTCAAATTGAAAATCAAATGCAACATATGCATAGAGGCATATGTGACACATAGCCATTTCACCAAACTTTGACCTATGACTCTAAACCTTGACCAAATGATGGGAAACCATCTCTCAACCTAATATAACACTAAATTGACCCTAACCCATGTCCAAGTGAAGCAAGGGGAACAAATTACAAAAATAATAAAATTTGAACCTCACCTCTTATGTGTTATGGTCAATTTTGCAAATCTTTGATCAAGCCCTTTTGAAATGGATTCAATGGTTGGAAAATGTTTCTAAACTAATAAGAACCACTTTAGAGTCAACAAAAGTCAACTCAAATGGGGAGAAATCAAATGATGAGAAAATCCCCTTTTTACTCACATACACACTTAGCCAAATTTGCAAAATCTTCAACCAAGGCCACCAATGCTTGATCTATTTGCTTGTAGAATACTTATATATGATAAACTAACACAATTGCATCAATAAAACCAGAATCAAACCAAAGGAAATCTCAAAATCTTCACACATATGATAATGGTCATATGTCACCAAAATATTTTCTTCACTACTTTACCCCTCTGGTTTTCTCTATTCTTAAACTAAACTTGGTCAACTATGACCATGTCATCCAAGACCATGTCAAGGTCAACAACTTCCATGTTGACCATCCCTGCTGAAGTTGACCAGAGTTGACCAGTAGAGAATTGCCAAGTGGAGACTTTGAATTAAAGAGAAGATGATCCACCTTTTGAAACTTTGCAAATCTTCACCAAAATGAACACCACCACCACCATTATATCTCTATGATTATATAAATGAGATCCACCAAAGGAATTTTCAAAATTTGAAAACTTTTCTCTTTCGGCCATTTTCACAAACACCTTGCGAGCAGGTGTATAAACTTGAGCCCATGCTGGATTTTTGGTTGGACTTGGTCCAACCCCGGCCCTCCTCGGATGCTCCGGCATCTCCTCTCACCTCACTGCATCAATGCCACCACCTGCAAGCACCTCCACTTGACCAAGTGACACGGGCATGACCATGCCGTGGCTTGGCATGGCCACCCCATGCCATTCCTCTCCCCTCTCACCTCAACGACGGGCCATCATGTCCCTGGACGCTCCTCGTGCTCTCCTGGACCAGCCCTTGCCCTCCCTTGGTCAAACCGACGCTTGCACACGCCAGCAGCCGCGTGCCCAGACGCGCCCAGAGACACCCCGTGGCTCGCCAGGACGCGCACGATGGCATCCCTGGACGCGACAGGACGCCGCTGTGCCCCATCGCCTCACGCCTCCCCTCACTCTCCCCATGCGCATGTCGACTCACCACGGTCCCCTCTACCTCCTGGACATCGCCATTGGCTCGCCAGAGCCCTGTCACCGTCGCCATGGACGACGACCACCCGCCACAGGCACCGGAATGTGAGGACGATTACGATCGCCACAGACCGCCATTTTCTGCGCCGTCAAGTCCCACACACCCACAATGACGTCGCCTACCCGCTTGCGTCAGCTCCCAACCCTCTCGACCACTGTATCGCCGTCGTCACCCTGGACATGCTCACACCCCTCGGCCTCGACCGCCAGCTATAAAAGGAGGCATCCCCGCACCTAGCTCTCCACACCAAACTTGCTCTCCTCCTTTTTCTCAAGCTCCTCGTCCACTCGCCTTGCTCGATTAGCCTTCGCCGCCGTCCAATTTGACCACCGGAGCCCGCGGAGGTGCTGAGAAGGGCGCCACCGTTGCAGCGCACCCCCGGCGACGCCACTGCTACCATCGGCTTCCCCTTCCTTGACAACGTCTTCTCCGCGCTTCGCCGACCCTCGCCGCGCTGCCGGTGAGCCGTCGCCCCCTCGCCCGCATCGCCGGTGACCTCCCTCTCGCCGGAGACGAAGCCGTCTCGGTCCGTTCGATCTCCGTCTGATCGTGCGGTTTAGATCACGCATACCGGTTCGCCGTTTAAAACCCGCTGACATGTGGTCCCCGCACTGTCAGTCGGCCCATTGCGTGGACGCGCTACTGGGCCGGCCCACCTCCCTTTTTCCCTGCACAGCCCGTTTACTTTCCCGCCCCCGTTTGAATTCAAACTTGTTTATTTCTTTTTCATTTAATTTGCAATCTGATGCTAGTTTCAAAATTTAATAGGGACAAATCTACTGAGCCAACTTTTACAAATTTTATATATTTAGAAAGCTCATGAAAGGCCCCATCCAACCACACTGGATTCAAATCAAAATATGTTGTAGAATTTTAATAGTAAAAATAACAAAGCAAGTAACTTTTCAAACAACAAACAATGATTAAAAATCAACCCTTTTGAATTTTGAGGTGTTTCAAACTCTCATAATTCACTTTTCAAATACTCTAATTGATTATGTAAAAATATGATATGGGTACTGTATATGATCATGGGTTAGAATCAAATAATGGCTATGTAGCCATTACTAGCCCATTTAAATTATTTTCCAAATTTAAGATTTCAAATCTATGAGGTGTAGCACCTCATTTAAATCATCTTCTTAAGTTGTATGAAGTAGTGTGATAACCCTGGTTGCTTGGTCTCATAATTGCTCATTTAAGAATATTAAATGTTTGCCATAGTAGCATTTAAATTGTCCCAACAAATTATTAAATCTTATGGGAGTGTTTCTCTCATTTAAATATTGTCATGAACAATTCAAAATGAGGTTGAGACTCTGGTCATTTAGGTCTCACATGAATTGTTGATGATATTAAATCTTTACCATGTTAGGATTAAAAGGTATGAGGTGTTCACCTCATTTAAATCATTTTCTCAAATGATAAGTATGAAGAGGTTGACTTTGGTCAACCTAGGTCATATATTGTCCATGAGAGAAATTAAATCTTAATAAGATAATGAGAGGAAATTATTTCTCTAAGTAATTAAAAGTAACACCTTAATTAGTATGAGAGGAAATTATTTTTCCTAAATAAGAAAACAACACATTTACCCACTTAATAGTAATGAGTGATGCTAGTTTACTTGTGTAAATTATATGAGGTGTTCCACTTCATTTAAATCTTGTCCCAAGTACTTTCATATGAAGTTTGAACCCCTGGTCAAATACTCTCACCTGAAATACTTGGAGATTTTAAATCATAATAGGCATTATTAAATGGTATGAGGTATCCCTACCTCATTTAAATCATTTTCTCAAATGATGATGATGAATGGTTGACTTAGGTCAACATAGATTCATGTGTGATGGTTTGAGAAATTAAATCATAAAGAAGATTCAATGAGAGGAAATTATTCCTCAAGAACTATATGGAAACTATCTTTTACATATAAAATGAGAGGAAATTATTCTTCCTCAAAGCAAGACCACCAATGCACCAAATTGTATTAATTGTGTGAATAGAATAGTTTGTGTGAATATATGTGATGTTTGGAATAGCCAATAAATTGTTTGGTGATTGTATCCTCGTATTCGTATTTTAGACGCTAGTACCAAGGAGTATCAAGAGGAGGAGGAAGTCTACTTTCAAGGAGAAGAAGACCACTTTGATCACCTCAACCAAGGCAAGCTATATTATTGCAAGCTAACACCATTGCAAGCTAATATTCTTGCTAAGTGCAAGGCTCTACAAGAGCAAGGCACCACCACTTTTTACTTTATGATTATGACCCTATTTCCCAGTTTTACTTTACAAGCTTTATTTACTTTTGTTTTATCAAAGTACTTTTTGATTTATGATTCACTTGGTTAGTATTAGATTAGCACAAGAGTATCAAAGTTAGCCTAGAGGCAAAGCAAAATACTTAGCACCCCTCATCCTTAGATGCTAGTGCTAAATTGAAAATGACTACTCTAGTTGGGAACTTGTGAAATGAAATGATTTTGAAAACCTTGGAATGGTGAGTCATTCTATTGAAAGATTTTGAAGGTGAATATGACTGGTGAATGACTTGGTGAATTTTAACAAAACTGATGGTTGGGTTCGGATGCGATACCATTCCAACTTTGCAAGTACCCCCACAATACCTGATATGGGTAGGGCTTAACTAAAAGTTTATGTATCTTAGTATGGGTTCCCTCTAAACAAGCGTCATCGGGGTTATGCTGGAGGCTGCCTCTACAAAAGTGAAGTGATATGAAATGACGTGAAATGAGGTGAATGTCCGGCCCAAGCCTCGTGCAGTTCCCGAGCCGACGAGTTTGTCTTCACCGGGAGGCCAAGCTCATGGGGAGAGGTGCCTATACTAGGGTATGTAAATGAAAGGTTATGGTTGGTAGTCCGCACACGGAGTGTGGTAAATCAGGGCCAGTTAACCCTGACGGATTATTGCAAATGTTGTGGCACAAGTGTACGACCTCTGCAGAGTGTAGATCTATTCGAATAGCCGCGTCCACGGTTATGGACGGTTGGAAAGGCCATACTGTTCCGTCATCAGACCATTTTTTTTCAAAATGTGACATGTGAAGGGTGACTTGTGACTTGAACTTGAAAAGGGTGACTTGTGACTTGAACTTGAAAAGGGTGAATGGTGAACTTGACTTGAATCACAACTGAGTTGTGGGAATGACACTAATGTTCTCACTTGAGTTAGTTAGCAAATGAAGAGGCTTTTACTAAATGTTTATGAAATAAAACTAGCTTTGTGCAAATGAAACTAGAGCTTAGCACCCCCTTCTCTAGTTGATAATACTTACATTAGTATTAGTTTGCGAGTACTTTAAAGTACTCATGGCTTTGTCCCTGGCTATTCAAATGGCCAGACTATGAAGAGGAGTACCAGAACCCGGAGAAGGACAGCGGGACGTCTACGACAACTAGGATCACTCCCGACGTCAACGAGTTGCTCGTGGAATAGATGGACTACTACTACGCTACTTCGCTTCCGCTATGTGCTTTGTAATTGATCAATAGATCATCTACTATTGTAAGGAGACTGGATCATGTGATCCTTTGTTGTAAGACAATTACGATGTTGTAATGAATGATGTTCTGTGATATCAAATCTATTATGTCTCGCAAAAACAATATTCCTGGGATTGCGATGAATGGCATAATAGGCATCTGGATTTAAAAATCCGGGTGTTGACAAGTTGGTATCAGAGCCATTGTTGACCTTAGGAGACCCTAGTTAGAATGGACGTCTGTAAAACTTAGTTTCAAAACCCAAGAAGTGAATATTTGTGAAAAACTTATTCTCACCCTTAACCTTGAAATCTTTTTCAAAATGAGAAATCCATACTCTACTTTCTTTGCAAGCCTACATAAAATTTTGCACACTTGACTACTTCTTAACTTACTTATCCTAATTGCTCACAGATGAAGTACCAATGGGAGTCCTATCAGCTTGGTTCCGGAGGCGACCTAAGGTTCGAAAAGGAGTTGAAGCAACTAGTGGACTATCTGGGACACCCGTATCCCGAGTTCTTCGGATACCCCTCAAAGCTCAGCTTAGGAGAACCACCTCGGTGGGACGTTTCTACCGATCTACGAAGGAAGCTTGATGCCCCGGTATGGGAAACCATATGGTTTTCCGTAATGGGAAACACTTGGAAGGAAGGACTAGACAAAGCTATGCAAGAAGCAATTTCCCGTCCGTGTGGACAAAATGAGGACAAGATCAAGAACACTCGTTTCATCTACTACCCAAGACATGACTCCATGGGAAGACCGATGACCATGCCCCCACCACAACCAAAGATGAACCCCTATGTAGCACATCAGGATTTCAGGCAGTACAAAACCCGCAGGGATTTGGACAACGCCCTCGCCTCTCGCCAAGCACATTACCCGTGAAGACGAAGAAATCTCCCCTGAAGAGTAGTATCATTTAAGCACTTAAGTAGGTGTGAGTTGTATCAGGATCCCCCTTGTATCGTAGAACGATGAATGGTTCTTCGAACCAACGGTGTGTTAGCTTTGTAATGTATGATGCTTGGTATGAATAAAAAAGTGTTGTTGGTTTTTACCCCGCAACACTACTCAAATTTTTCAATTTGTGAACTTTTAAAAATTTAACAAAACAAACCATAGAAATTTCCCTCTTATCTTATCATCTACCTCAATGTTCGGATGGCCCCACCAACCCGCAACACCACCCAGGATGCCATGATGCAACCGCTGCGACGATGATGGCAGACCGGGAAGCCGAGAGAGCTGAAAGACAAGCCAACATTGCAGCCCTTCAACGAGCTTGCCAACAACAATCCAGGCCATCATGATCACCCAGGATCAAAGCTAAAGAACTTTCAGAACACCAACCCACCTATTTTCAACAAGACTGAAGAACCCCTAGATGCTGATGACTGGCTCCAGACAATGGAGAACAACCTCGAAGTTGCGCAAGTTGAAGCCGCAGAAAAAGTACTGTTTGCCACGCACTACTTAGCAGGACCAGCCAGAGCTTGGTGGACAAGTGCCCGTGCAATGAATGCGGGACAGATGATGACCTGGGAAGACTTCAAGCTAAAGTTTAGCAAGTACCATGTGCCCCAAGGACTGATCAAGAAAATGAGAGACGAGTTCCGTGAACTCAAGCAAGGAAGAATGTCCGTGGTGGAATACCGCGACAAGTTTCTTACTCTGTCAAGGTACGCCCCGGATGAGACCGACACCAACGAGAAGAGAAAGGAAAGATTTCTGAACGGACTGCATGACGAGATGCAGACTGTGTTAGTGAACATTCCGTTCGCTGACTTAGAAGCCCTTGTAGACTCAGCCATACAGATGGAAGGAAAGCTACATCAAGCCAATGAGAACCGCAAACGCCGGATGATGAACCAGAATGGACCCCACCATAATCAGAAGTATCGCAATAACTCCTCTGGAGGATTCACCCCAAGATACAACAAGCCCCCTGCCCAGAATTATCGCCCCAACTACACCAACAACAACGGAGGACCCCCGAAGCCCGGAGGGAACAACAACAACAACAACAACAACAACAACCGCCCCAACAACAACAACAACAATGGAAACAACAACAACCCCAATACTGCCCCAAGGACTGGAAGCAACGCTGTTCCCGTCAACCCCAAAGACAAGTCCACCGTCAACTGCTACGAATGTGGAGTTGTGGGTCACTTCTCCAATGAGTGCCCCAAGAAGCTTGCCAGGATTGCCGCCAATACCGTTGCACCTGCTCAGCAACAGCGCCGCTTTGCCGGAAGAAGGAACCAGAACAACAACAACGGCCGTCTCTACCACATGACTGCCACTGAAGCTCAGGAAGCACCCCAGACCATGCCAAGTATGTCCTCCTGTTAATAAAATGCTCAATCTCTCTTAGGAACCTAACTTTTCTTAAAATCTCGGGACGAGATTTGTTTAAGGGGAAAGGGTTTGTAACAACCCAAAAATTTCAAAACAAACAAAATGAATTTCCCTAGTTCCAAATTTTGGAACCAACAAAAACTTTTATTAAAACTAAGATTGATACATATAGATCTGGTTTAAATCTTGTGTTTTGCCATGATGAGTGTTATTATGCTTATGTGCTAAACCCTAAAACCCTAAAGTGATCAAGTGAAGGTCACCAACCCAATAAAATAAAAGAGAAAGAAATCAAATAAGAAAAACCTTAAACCCTAATCTTCTCCAAAAATCATTTGGATTTATTTTGAGAAACCAAAATAAAATAAAAAGACATATGGGGGGCATATAGCCCTAATAGGTAAATCTTGAACCCTACCTTTATTCTTTATGCTAAATGGTGGTGAACCCTTGTGAACCCCACTAAACCCTAAACCTCACCCCTCTTTTCACCACCCTAGTTAAATTAAAATAAAAGGAAATTAAATAAGAAAGAGGCATATGTGCCTATGGCTATATTTATAAATCTTTACCCTAGACCTTTCCACTTTGTTTAAAGGTTTGGAAAACCTTCACACCCCTTACCTAGTACCTATCAAACCAATTCCAAGTTGAAACCAAAGAAAATAAAAAGAAACTAAAAATGCCATAGAGGCATATGAGAGTAAAATGCGAATTTGTGAATTTGAGAAGATTGACCCTAGGACTTGTTGTGAATGGTTGGATCACTTCCATATGCCATTTCAACACTCAACAACATCAATTGGGTCAAGCCAAGTCAAATTGAAAATCAAATGCAACATATGCATAGAGGCATATGTGACACATAGCCATTTCACCAAACTTTGACCTATGACTCTAAACCTTGACCAAATGATGGGAAACCATCTCTCAACCTAATATAACACTAAATTGACCCTAACCCATGTCCAAGTGAAGCAAGGGGAACAAATTACAAAAATAATAAAATTTGAACCTCACCTCTTATGTGTTATGGTCAATTTTGCAAATCTTTGATCAAGCCCTTTTGAAATGGATTCAATGGTTGGAAAATGTTTCTAAACTAATAAGAACCACTTTAGAGTCAACAAAAGTCAACTCAAATGGGGAGAAATCAAATGATGAGAAAATCCCCTTTTTACTCACATACACACTTAGCCAAATTTGCAAAATCTTCAACCAAGGCCACCAATGCTTGATCTATTTGCTTGTAGAATACTTATATATGATAAACTAACACAATTGCATCAATAAAACCAGAATCAAACCAAAGGAAATCTCAAAATCTTCACACATATGATAATGGTCATATGTCACCAAAATATTTTCTTCACTACTTTACCCCTCTGGTTTTCTCTATTCTTAAACTAAACTTGGTCAACTATGACCATGTCATCCAAGACCATGTCAAGGTCAACAACTTCCATGTTGACCATCCCTGCTGAAGTTGACCAGGTTGACCGGTAGAGAATTGCCAAGTGGAGACTTTGAATTAAAGAGAAGATGATCCACCTTTTGAAACTTTGCAAATCTTCACCAAAATGAACACCACCACCACCATTATATCTCTATGATTATATAAATGAGATCCACCAAAGGAATTTTCAAAATTTGAAAACTTTTCTCTTTCGGCCATTTTCACAAACACCTTGCAGGCGAGTGTATAAACTTGAGCCCATGCTGGATTTTTGGTTGGACTTGGTCCAACCCTGGCCCTCCTCAGATGCTCTGGCATCTCCTCTCACCTCACTGCATCAATGCCACCACCTGCAAGCACCTCCACTTGACCAAGTGACACGGGCATGACCATGCCGTGGCTTGGCATGGCCACCCCATGCCATTCCTCTCCCCTCTCACCTCAACGACGGGCCATCATGTCCTGGACGCTCCTCGTGCTCTCCTGGACCAGCCCTTGCCCTCCCTTGGTCAAACCGACGCTTGCACACGCCAGCAGCCGCGTGCCCAGACGCGCCCAGAGACACCCCGTGGCTCGCCAGGACGCGCACGATGGCATCCCTGGACGCGACAGGACGCCGCTGTGCCCCATCGCCTCACGCCTCCCCTCACTCTCCCCATGCGCACGTCGACTCACCACGGTTCCCTCTACCTCCTGGACATCGCCATTGGCTCGCCAGAGCCCTGTCACCGTCGCCATGGACGACGACCACCCGCCACGGGCACCGGAATGCGAGGACGATGATGATCGCCACAGACCGCCATTTTCTGCGCCGTCAAGTCCCACACACCCACAATGACGTCGCCTACCCGCTTGCGTCAGCTCCCAACCCTCTCGACCACTGTATCGCCGTCGTCACCCTGGACATGCTCACACCCCTCGGCCTCGACCGCCAGCTATAAAAGGAGGCATCCCCGCACCTAGCTCTCCACACCAAACTTGCTCTCCTTCTTTTTCTCAAGCTCCTCGTCCACTCGCCTTGCTCGATTAGCCTTCGCCGCCGTCCAATTTGACCACCGGAGCCCGCGGAGGTGCTGAGAAGGGCGCCGCCGTTGCAGCGCACCCCCGGCGACGCCACTGCTACCATCGGCTTCCCCTTCCTCGACAACGTCTTCTCCGCGCCTCGCCGACCCTCGCCGCGCCGCCGGTAAGCCGTCGCCCCCCTGCCTGCATCGCCGGTGACCTCCCCTCTCGCCGGAGACGAAGCCGTCTCTGGTCCGTTCGATCTCCGTCTGATCGTGCGGTTTAGATCACGCATACCGGTTCGCCGTTTAAAACCCGCTGACATGTGGTCCCCGCACTGTCAGTCGGCCCGTTGCGTGGACGCGCTACTGGGCCGGCCCACCTCCCTTTTTCCCTGCACAGCCCGTTTACTTTCCCGCCCCCGTTTGAATTCAAACTTGTTTATTTCTTTTTCATTTAATTTGCAATCTGATGCTAGTTTCAAAATTTAATAGGGACAAATCTACTGAGCCAACTTTTACAAATTTTATATATTTAGAAAGCTCATGAAAGGCCCCATCCAACCACACTGGATTCAAATCAAAATATGTTGTAGAATTTGAATAGTAAAAATAACAAAGCAGTAACTTTTCAAACAACAAACAATGATTAAAAATCAACCCTTTTGAATTTTGAGGTGTTTCAAACTCTCATAATTCACTTTTCAAATACTCTAATTGATTATGTAAAAATATGATATGGGTACTGTATATGATCATGGGTTAGAATCAAATAATGGCTATGTAGCCATTACTAGCCCATTTAAATTATTTTCCAAATTTAAGATTTCAAATCTATGAGGTGTAGCACCTCATTTAAATCATCTTCTTAAGTTGTATGAAGTAGTGTGATAACCCTGGTTGCTTGGTCTCATAATTGCTCATTTAAGAATATTAAATGTTTGCCATAGTAGCATTTAAATTGTCCCAACAAATTATTAAATCTTATGGGAGTGTTTCTCTCATTTAAATATTGTCATGAACAATTCAAAATGAGGTTGAGACTCTGGTCATTTAGGTCTCACATGAATTGTTGATGATATTAAATCTTTACCATGTTAGGATTAAAAGGTATGAGGTGTTCACCTCATTTAAATCATTTTCTCAAATGATAAGTATGAAGAGGTTGACTTTGGTCAACCTAGGTCATATATTGTCCATGAGAGAAATTAAATCTTAATAAGATAATGAGAGGAAATTATTTCTCTAAGTAATTAAAAGTAACACCTTAATTAGTATGAGAGGAAATTATTTTTCCTAAATAAGAAAACAACACATTTACCCACTTAATAGTAATGAGTGATGCTAGTTTACTTGTGTAAATTATATGAGGTGTTCCACTTCATTTAAATCTTGTCCCAAGTACTTTCATATGAAGTTTGAACCCCTGGTCAAATACTCTCACCTGAAATACTTGGAGATTTTAAATCATAATAGGCATTATTAAATGGTATGAGGTATCCCTACCTCATTTAAATCATTTTCTCAAATGATGATGATGAATGGTTGACTTAGGTCAACATAGATTCATGTGTGATGGTTTGAGAAATTAAATCATAAAGAAGATTCAATGAGAGGAAATTATTCCTCAAGAACTATATGGAAACTATCTTTTACATATAAAATGAGAGGAAATTATTCTTCCTCAAAGCAAGACCACCAATGCACCAAATTGTATTAATTGTGTGAATAGAATAGTTTGTGTGAATATATGTGATGTTTGGAATAGCCAATAAATTGTTTGGTGATTGTATCCTCGTATTCGTATTTTAGACGCTAGTACCAAGGAGTATCAAGAGGAGGAGGAAGTCTACTTTCAAGGAGAAGAAGACCACTTTGATCACCTCAACCAAGGCAAGCTATATTATTGCAAGCTAACACCATTGCAAGCTAATATTCTTGCTAAGTGCAAGGCTCTACAAGAGCAAGGCACCACCACTTTTTACTTTATGATTATGACCCTATTTCCCAGCTTTACTTTACAAGCTTTATTTACTTTTGTTTTATCAAAGTACTTTTTGATTTATGATTCACTTGGTTAGTATTAGATTAGCACAAGAGTATCAAAGTTAGCCTAGAGGCAAAGCAAAATACTTAGCACCCCTCATCCTTAGATGCTAGTGCTAAATTGAAAATGACTACTCTAGTTGGGAACTTGTGAAATGAAATGATTTTGAAAACCTTGGAATGGTGAGTCATTCTATTGAAAGATTTTGAAGGTGAATATGACTGGTGAATGACTTGGTGAATTTTAACAAAACTGATGGTTGGGTTCGGATGCGATACCATTCCAACTTTGCAAGTACCCCCACAATACCTGATATGGGTAGGGCTTAACTAAAAGTTTATGTATCTTAGTATGGGTTCCCTCTAAACAAGCGTCATCGGGGTTATGCTGGAGGCTGCCTCTACAAAAGTGAAGTGATATGAAATGACGTGAAATGAGGTGAATGTCCGGCCCAAGCCCTGTGCAGTTCCCAGGCTGACGGTTTGTCTTCACTGGGAGGCCAAGCTCATGGGGAGAGGTGCCTATACTAGGGTATGTAAATGAAAGGTTATGGTTGGTAGTCCGCACACGGAGTGTGATAAATCAGGGCCAGTTAACCCTGACGGATTATTGCAAATGTTGTGGCACAAGTGTACGACCTCTGCAGAGTGTAGATCTATTCGAATAGCCGCGTCCACGGTTATGGACGGTTGGAAAGGCCATACTGTTCCGTCATCAGACCATTTTTTTCAAAATGTGACATGTGAAGGGTGACTTGTGACTTGAACTTGAAAAGGGTGACTTGTGACTTGAACTTGAAAAGGGTGAATGGTGAACTTGACTTGAATCACAACTGAGTTGTGGGAATGACACTAATGTTCCCACTTGAGTTAGTTAGCAAAAGAAGAGGCTTTTTACTAAATGTTTATGAAATAAAACTAGCTTTGTGCAAATGAAACTAGAGCTTAGCACCCCCTTCTCTAGTTGATAATACTTACATTAGTATTAGTTTGCGAGTACTTTAAAGTACTCATGGCTTTGTCCCTGGCTATTCAAATGGCCAGACTATGAAGAGGAGTACCAGAACCCGGAAGAAGGACAGCGGGACGTCTACGACAACTAGGATCACTCCCGACGTCAACGGTTGCTCGTGGAATAGATGGACTACTACTACGCTACTTCGCTTCCGCTATGTGTTTTGTAATTGATCAATAGATCATCTACTATTGTAAGGAGACTGGATCATGTGATCCTTTGTTGTAAGACAATTACGATGTTGTAATGAATGATGTTCTGTGATATCAAATCTATTATGTCTCGCAAAAACAATATTCCTGGGATTGCGATGAATGGCATAATAGGCATCTGGATTTAAAAATCCGGGTGTTGACACAATTCCAATACCACTAGTATCACATTCAATCTCAAATTGTTTATTCAAATCAGGAAGTGCAAGAAATGGTGCAGAAGTTAAAAATCATTTTAGTTCATCAAATGCATGATCTTGGGGTGCATCCCACTCAAATGCAACACCCTTTTTAGTCAATTCATTCAAAGGTGCAGCAATAGTACTAAAATTGGGCACAAATCTTCTATAAAACCCAGCTAGACCATGAAAACTTCATACTTGACTCACATTCATAGGAGTAGGCCAATTTTGAATTGCTTCAATTTTAGACACATCTACTTCTACTCCATGCTTTAGAGACAACATAACCCAGAAATATGACCTTATCTTTGCAAAATGTGCACTTCTAAAGATTACCATAAAGTTGATTATCACGCAACACTTGCAAAACATGTCAAATATGCATAGTATGATCAGATTCATTGCGGCTGTAAATTAATATGTCATCAAAGTACACAACCACAAACTTGCCAATAAAATCACGAAAACATGGTTCATCAGTCTCATGAAAGTGCTAGGTGCATTAGTTAAACCAAAAGGCATTACTAACCACTCATATAAACCAATTTTTTAAAAGGTTGTTTTCCATTCATCCCCCTCTTTCATCCTAATTTGATGATAACAACTACGCAAATTAGTCTTAGAGAAAACAGAAGCACCATTCAATTCATCTAGCATATCCTCTAAACGTGGAATAGGATGACGATATCGAATAGTAATATTGTTTATCGCTCTATAATCTACACACATGCGCCATGTACCATCTTTCTTAAAAACTAGAATAACAAGAACAACACAAGGACTAAGGCTTATGCGGATAGAACCTTTGTCGAATAGTGCTTGTACTTGCTTTTGTATCTCCTTCGTCTCATCGGGGTTCGTTCTGTATGGTTCCCTATTAGGCAGCGAAGCTCCGGGGATCAAGTCAATTTGATGCTCAATACCATGCTATGGTGGCAATCCAGCTGGCACCTCCTCCGGAAACACATCGCTGAATTCTTGCAAAACACTAGAAACACAAGGAGAAATAGGGGTCATGTCGTTAGAAACTAAAACCTCACCCTTGTACATGAGCACAATAGGCATGGCTGTAGGATCCTCACTAAATTCTCTCATGTCCTCTTTGGTGGATAATAGCACTAAGGAATTCACTCTCTCACTTTTCGTTATATCACTCACGGCATTACAATTCTCTCTCCTATCTATGGGAGCATCCTCCAAGTTTACTTCAACTTTCTGACGAGACTCATTGACAATTTTATTGTGGTGACATAGCCTGCAAGTTAATTTTCTTTCCCTTGAACTCCAAGTGATATGGATTGGCACGGACATTGTGTTGCATAGAACGGTCATAGAGCCATGGCCGATCCAATAGTAGGTGGCACACCGTCATAGGAACCACATCAAAATCAATGGAATCCTTATACGGTCCAATCTCAAAATCAACACGCACCATGTGGTTTACCTTCATCTCACCATTGTCGCTCAATCACCGAATATAGTATGGATGCGGGTGCGGTAGATACTTCAGTTTCAGCTTGGTACACAACTCCTTGCTTGCTAAATTGCGGCAACTCCACCATCAATAATGACCCGCCATCAATAATGATGTCAACACCCAGATTTTTAAGTCCATATGCCTATTATGACATACATCGCATTCCCAGGAAGATTATTTTTGCGAGACATAATAAGTTCATATCACATCACATCATTCATTACAAACCATAATAGTCTTACATCAAAGGATCACATGATCCATTCTTAATACAACCATTGATCAAAAGATCAATTATATAACACATAGCGGAAGATACGTAGTAGCGGTCCATCTGTTCCACAGGCAATGCTTGACGCCAGGAGGTAGTCCTAGTTATCGTAGTCATCCTGCTGTCCACCTTCCGGGTACTGGTTCTCCTCTTCATAGTCTGTCCATTTGAATAGCCAGGGATAAATCCAAGAGTACTTTTAAAGTACTCGCAAACTCACACTAATAGAAGTACTAATAGCTCTAAAGGGGTTCTAAGCTCTAAGTTCATTTGCACAAAACCAGTTTTATTTCATAAACACTTACTAGTCAAGACTCTTTATTTACCTAGCCATACTTAAGTGGGAACATTAGTGTCATTCCCACAACTCTGTTGTGATTCAAGTCAGAGTCACATTTCAAGTCACCATTCATTTTTAGAAAACATCTGACAACGGAACAGTATGGCCATCCAACTGTCCATGACCGCAGACGCGGCTATTCGAATAGTTTAACACTCTGCAGAGGTCGTACTCTTGTGCCACAACTTTTGATTACATCCGTCAGGGATAGCCCTGAATCATCATAACTCAGTATGCGGATCATCAACCATTAACGTTTCACTTACATACTCTAGTATAGGTACCTCCCCTATGAGCTTGGCCTCCTAGTGATGGCAACTGCCATCCTAGGAACTGCGGCTTGGGTAGGACATTCATCTCTTTTTCACGCCATTTCACTTTCAACGGAGGCAGCCTTGGCATAACC